>NC_057792.1:4623550-5223550 GCF_014905175.1 Aphidius gifuensis | reverse complement strand
AGATAAAAAAAGTAAAAACAAAGATTGATTGTTTATTCGGATACAACCTTTGTTCAATATTAGTTTATTATTTAATTATTGAATAATATGAAAAACGCAAATTGATTATTTATGTAAAAAAAAAAAAAATGTTGTAAATGATTGTAAACAACAGAAGGTATCAAAACGATGGGACAAACGAAAAAAATATACTTTCTTTTGATAAGGAAGTACCATTTGACCGAAGATAATCAAATATTGTAAATTCAAAAACCGACAAATCAGATGGCGGCACTCACTATTCGAAATTTAAAAATTTATCCCACAATATTATCGAGATTTCTAGCTTATCAACAAACGATAAGCTGCTAAATATTTCAAATAACAACAAGTTATAAATAATTATTGATTTGAAATAGTATTAATAAATACTGGTTGCACCGATAATAATAATTTTAAAAACATAGAAACAAACAGACAAAGCCTAGCCTCGTAAAATTCGCATCAAAGCCAACAATAGATATGATTTATTTGTTTAAAAATTGATTATTTAATTTAAATAATTTATACAAATGACAGATAATAATTTGTACATTATAAAAAAATAACAAATGAAATAGGAAAAAAGAAAAATAGTAATAACAAGAAACAATTAAACATATAGAAAAATAAAAAAGGATGATGATGATAACAGGATTACACATTGCCCTCTTTTCAATTGCAGATTATAATATACAATATATTTATACTATTATTACCGTGTACCATAGACAAGATAAAAAAATGAAAAATAGGAAAAAAAAATAATAAGAAAAGAATTACAATAATACAACTTACTATATATTATACAGAGAACCACCGCCACCCAGTATATTTTTTACAGGTTTACATTGTATTACAGTTTATAATGTTTGATATACATTAATGAAATAAAAATATAAAAACAATAAATAGATAAAATAAAAATACAACAAAACAAATATTAAATAAATAAAAATAGTTACAATAACAATTATACCGAATGGAAAAATATAAATACAACAATTGGCCAATTGTTAAAAATATAGGCCATAATTTTATTAATTTTATTATCATAATTTTTATTTATTTAAAAAATATAAAAAAATAAAAAAAAAAAAAAAACGCCAACAATATATAACAATAAACTTAAATATCGTTCATTAATAATGAGAAATAAAAAATTTATCATCACAAAAATTAAACAAAGTAAGAAGCTATTAAATAATGAAAATAAAAATAATATTTTTTTCCGTAATTAATTGTTTTTTTTTCTTATAATTTACTGATAATTATAACCCTGTCGATTATGATGAAAAAAATAAATAAATAAATAAAACAGGGGACCAATATTGAACAACTCTATTTTTATGTAATCACATATATACAATATAACAATAATAATAATAGCATATATATAGATAAACAAATATAAATATATTAAAATAACGTTAATTGTTTAAATTTAATTACAACAATAGTTCGATATTTTTATTAATTACGGAAATGATATTATTTTTTTTTTTGCTATTTTTAATTTAATTAATTTGTTTATATTTTTGTGATGTTGATTTTATTTATTGTTAATTAATGAACGATCAAACGATTGATGCTACATACATGTGATACATTTTTACTGCTGGTTACTACTGAGACTTCCTCGCTGAATTTTAACGATAAAATTTATTATTATTAACACAATCATTAATTTTCAATTTTAAAAAAATGTTATAAATATATATTGGTATATATATATTTTTTTTTTTATAATTTTGATCGTTAAAATCAGCACCACTAGTTCACTCAAGCACACATTTTAATAATCACAATTTATAATTATTAATAAATAAATAATACAAACCAAGTTACAATATATAAAAAAAAAAACAAAAACCTCAAATTTATAAATTGAATTTTTAAATTGACAAAAAAAAAAAAAAATAAAATAATAAATAATAAATAATAACTGGATGCGTTGCGAGGCTAGGGACAAGGCAAACTACCCATAAATTACCTTTTTTCTCAATGGATAAATATTCACCCCTATTCCACAAACAAAACAAAAAATTTACAAATAAATATCCTAAAAATTTTTGGCCTGATAAAAATTATAACTACGTAAAAACGGTTAAGCGGAAAAATAAAAATTATTGTCCCCAAAAAAAATTAAACCCTCCCTCCTACCCTTGTACTCTTTATTAAGGATAAAAACCCTACCCCGATTACCATACGAATTATCTATATTAATCCCAAAATAAAAAAAACTGTACATACCAATTGTAAAAAAAAGAAAAAAAATGAAAAAAATGAAAAAAAAAATGATAAAAAAATTGCATCACTGTCAAATTCAATTGCATTTTTTATTGATAATCCTTTTGTTTATTTTAATGACTGATAAAAATTTATTTTCAGGTTCGTGGATGTTTGAAAGGGTTGCTAATGGCACAGTAACTCTGAAGGGTGAAAATTAATGAAGCAGAAATTCAGGTTTTTTTTTTTTTACTTTACTTTAAAATTAATGGCTTTTTCATAATCAATAACGTGTAGATGAATTTGAATATTTTAAAATGAAACAAAAAAAGTATATCCCAAATATAAGCCCACAATATTACCAATTTAAAAAATTTTTTAAATTATTATCAGTGATATGATTTATCACTAATAATAAAAAAAGAAAAAACAGTCCAAAATATTGGCGAAATTTATTCAAATATAATATCAAAAAAAAAACAAATAATTATTGTGTGTATATAAAATGAACAAACAAAGTAAAACAAAGCCGGTAAAAAAAAAAAAAATTTAATGTTTAAAAAAAAAAAAGCCAAAAAATTGTTATAGCAGTCAAAAACTGCTCATTCAAGACGATAAAAAAGATATATATCGAGCATCTGAGTGGTGATGCAGATGAAAAAAAAAAAAATTCATATATGAGAGTTATAAGAGGGTTGAATTTAAAATGTCAGTAACCTATCATTAAGAGCGATAACAGAATTATCGTCGTGTGTTGAATTTTTTATTTTTATTATTTATATATATATATATTTATTTAAAAAAATTTTTTTTTTTTTTTGTTTGCGGGTAATTACGATCGAATTCTTTCTTGGCATCGTTTTGATCGGCTCATCTTCATCGTTTCGTGTGTTGCATCCAACATCCATCCATTATTAGAAAACGATAATACGTAATAATGTTGTGTGTATGTTAGCATGTGGAACTGCCTGTTTCCTTCTATATATTCTTCTTCATTTCATCTTTTAGCCCCTTCATTTCTTCTTTGATCCTCCCTATATGCCAAAAAAATAAATAAAATAATGTATATATATATTTTTATAAAATAAATAAAAATAAATAAAATTAAGAGAAAAACCCGCGGGCTGTCTCTTGATCGATTGATGATCCTCGAAATTTTTTTTTTTTTTTTGCCAATTATTGGTATTTTGATTACATAATTAGACTCAATTACGAATATATTATTTTTTATTTTTTTTTTGTTTAATATTTTTGTTTATTTTATTGATATTCATTAAAAATTAATGTTTAAATTAAATATTGGTATAATTTAAATTTAACTTTTAATTGTTTATGTTATAAATTTATTTATTTTTTTTTAATTTATAAATGGTAATTAAATTTTAAATACAGTTTATTGTTGTTTTTTTATTTATTTGTTTTTTTTTTTGTTTTTTTTTTTTTATGTGTTGTGTATATATAAACATATTGATGGTGAATTTTGTGGTGGATATTTTGATGGTCCCCAAGATCCATCAGATGTGAATTCGTGAAGGCAAACGGCAGTTCTGCGAAATCCTTCGTGTAATCGATTCCGTCATGTCGCAGAGACCACCCGCGTATGGGACTCCCTAATAAATAAGTATTTGAGCCAAATGTTTTTTTTTTTTTTTTCATGTTTCTTTATTTTTTTTATTGGTTTTTCATTCTTGATTGATTTCTTTTGTTATATGTTTATTTTCCTACTCTCCTTTCTGATAATATAATCATCAATATATTATTATTGTTTCAAATAACAACGACAAATAATATAATTAAATAGTTTTTATTTTCAATTTGCCAATTGTTAAAAATACAGGCCATAATTCTATTTTAAAAAAATAATAGATATAATAATAAACTCGAATATCGGTCATTAATAATGAAAAATAAAAGATTTATCATCACAAAAATTGAACAAAGTAAGAAGCTATTAAATAATGAAAATAAAAATAATATTTTTTTTCCGTAATTAATTGTTTTTTTTTTCTTATAATTTACTGATAATTATAACCCTGTCGATTATGATGAAAAAAATAAATAAATAAATAAAACAGGGGACCAATATTGAACAACTCTATTTTTATGTAATCACATATATACAATATAACAATAATAATAATAGCATATATATATAGATAAACAAATATAAATATATTAAAATAACGTTAATTGTTTAAATTTAATTACAACAATAGTTCGATATTTTTATTAATTACGGAAATGATATTATTTTTTTTTTTGCTATTTTTAATTTAATTAATTTGTTTATATTTTTGTGATGTTGATTTTATTTATTGTTAATTAATGAACGATCAAACGATTGATGTGACAAACATTTTTACTGCTGGTTACTACTGAAACTTCCTCGCTGAATTTTAACGATAAAATTTATTATTATTAACGCAATGATTAATTTTAAATTTAAGTATTATATTGCTTATTACTGCGATTAACAGGACAACTTGTCAATCTATAGATATTTTTTTTTTTTCAAATATATCTAACAAGTAGATGATTATATTAAAAATTTGTAAAAATCTCAGGTTCCATATAATATATGACACTTGGAAGGTGTCACTACAGGAGAACATATTGGTTTATGAAAATTGCTGAAGTGGGTCTTCGCTTGTAGTGTAATATATACATTCAGTAAGTAAGTATATATATGTAAGTATATAATAATACATGTTTGGTTAAGAGACTGTAAAAAATTTGCCTGTCGTGTCACACGATATTCAAAGCTATCAAGGGGGCTTCGATTTGTTTATATATTTATTATTATTATTTCTCAATTTACCTTTAAACATTTAATATAAAAAACCCTTATTATAAAACTAAACAAAAAATAAAGCTATACTTTAAAATATATCATCTAAATAAGCTCAATATTTTTTAGTTGAGCTTTTATTTTTAAATGCAAAAAAATTGGTTTTTTCTCAAGACTTCATTATTTATTAATTTATATTTATTTAATAATTAATTTATTTAAATATATATAAACTATTTATATATATTATATATGTATTTATAAAATATAAAATTTGAACGTGCTCAGACAGTATGTGACTCACGTTTGTACTTCGTTATAAATACTATTTGTGAACATTTGTATGTTGGGGGAAGTAAAGAAAGGGGTCGGTGGGTGGATGAGTGAGGAGGGTAAGAAGAGTGAAGAGGTAAAAGTGAGAGAATGAAAAAAAAATATAAAAAATAGAGAAAGAATGATAATGATGAGCCGGACACACACGAGTGCGTGTTGCAAACTCTGTGTGGCGTGGCTCAAGCTCGTAACTCTCTTTTCACGGTCAACGAAATACCAGAGTCAACACACACTCACATATAATCCAATTTTTTTTTTTTTTTATAATTATCACTAAAAACTAAATATAATTTTCATTTTGATAAATAATTTTTTTGCAATAAATATCATTTTACAAAATATTTAAATAATTATTTGTTTTTTTTTTTTTTTTTTTAAATTATTTTATAGATTTGAAAAGAAAAAAAAAAACAATATACTTATATTAATATATTTTTATTGAGTGGTTATAAAAAATAATAATTTATTTATTTTTTTTTTTATTTATTTTTTGAAGTTTATGAAGGTTATAGAAGGAGGAGAAATGTTAAAAGAGGGCGGGAATATATGGTGAAACCCCGATGGATGTTTATGCGAAAGTTGGTTAAAAACGTTGTGTCGATATACGAGCCGATTGACCGCACATAGGCCTCGAGGGTATCTCTCTCTCTCTTTTACTCTTTTTTTTTTTAATTTTTTTTTTCCCTCTCAATATATATATGCTTCTGCTTGGTTTTTTATTTTTGCATTATGTTATAGCATTTACAGTACCCTTGTTTACTCCACGTGCTCACCAACAACAACAAATAATTTTAAATGTCAAATAATTCATATTTTTTATTTATTTAATATTTATAAAACAACAATAATTTAAAAATAATAGTTTCAGGATAAAGAATATACATGTTTTTTTTTTTTGCCATTATTAGTAATATAATATTTTAAATTTTTTGTATTTATATTTTTGATTTGTTTTTTTATACAATTTTTAATAATTATTCAAGTTATAAATAGAATACAAAAAAGTATATACAATATTGCACTTTTCACTGATACTTGGTTGCACAATATAAATATATTGTGTGGTTCCCACACCGCAGGTCATGATTTATCGGTTTGCTATCCGAGCTAACCGCTGTCATCATCCATATATCGTGTAAATCTGACTTTGCTGCTGTTGTTGCTTCTTGTCTTCTTTAAACCATCTGCCTCTTCAACTTCATTATATTCTTCTTTTATATATTCAAAAAAAAAAAATGACCAAATAACCATTCAAATCGTTTAAAAACAATTTTTTTTTATTTATAAAAATTTATATTTTTAATTATAATTAATAAACAATCATTTATTTATTTTTAAATAATGTATATTGAACGAAATTATAATAATCAATTATTTATTTATTATAGAACTTGTAAAATCAAAATTAATTTTTAAAGAAGAAAATTGAGTTGGCGCGCTTACAAGTACCATTTCTACTTGGGTCTGACTTTTAAGCGCACTAACTACTTACGGCGTCGCGTATCGGGCCGTTACTACTTTGCAAGCTTGAAAAAAAATTAATACTATATACATTATAATATAAACTATATTATAAATTTATTAATTTATATAATTATGTTAATTTAATTATTAAATCATTTATTTATTTATTTATTTATTTATCAATATTTGATTTTCTAAAAATAATTTTGTTTTTATTTATTTAATCATGTTTCATTGAATTATTTATTTATTTATTTATCTATATTTATAATTTTTTTTTTTTTTGTTATTAATGAAAAAATTATATAAATAAATGAATAAAGAGATGAGAAGAGAAGAGTAGCGTGTCAAACTGAAAAAGATCGATATTTTTAAAATGGAAACGTATAGGCCGGCAGCTCATAAAAAGTTCCTTTGCGATATATTTATCTTTGTCTTTCTCGATACTTATGTAGTCTTGACTTTTTTCATTTTGAACTTCATGAATATAAATTTATGATAAACCATAAATGAGAGAAGTTCTGCGGGTATATTGGACCCATGGGCGCCCTCCATATCTGTTTCCCACGTTTTTTTTTTTTAATAATAATGATTGTTGTTATTTATTTTTTTAATTTTTTTTTTACTTAACTTTTATGAATTGGGCTTATTTAAAATTTCTTCTTTTTTTTTTTCTTATTTTTATATATAAAATTATTAATGTTTATAAATCAATCTGCTTTTTTTATGCAATATTTTTACTCAATTTTATTTTTATAAAACGTTGGTTAATTTATATTAAAATTAAGACATATTAATATGAAAAAAAAAAAAATTAAATAATTATAAATTTGATATAAACAAAAATGAATAAATTTTTAAATTTATTAATTAAAAAGTAATTTATATTGATAATTTAAAATGTACTTTTATTCAGAGTAATTAATTTTTTTAAAATTTTACATTTTAACTACAATTTTATTCAAAAATATTAAATTCTTGGTAAATTAAGTTTTTTTTTTTGTAAATAAAAAGTAATAAAAATTTAAAATTACATGAATGAAGTTGTGAAAAAAATTCAAGGAATAAAAATGAAGAAGTTTTTGTAAAAAACCGGCTTTAAAGTGATTTTTTAAATATGCAAAATATTTTTATTTTTTTTCAATTGAAGCACGTGGATGTTCAATCAGATTTTTTCATCATCGGTTGAAAAAATATAAACTTCGCGTGAGACTAAGTGATAACATAAAAAAAAAATAAATTAAAATTGACCGCTTCAATTTTTCTGAATTAACATGTTCAAAATTGTCGTATTTTTTTTTGGATAATATTTTGGCTAAATCGTTTTGCTTTTTAAAACCAAAAAACCTTTTTTTTTTTTTTTTCTTTTTTGATGATATCGTGAAGGCACGTGAAGGATTTTTTTGTTTTGATCATGCAAGGTTGATTTTAAAATCATTATAATTTGGCCAAAATAAGCTGAGAATAAAAAAAAACAAAGTTATTAACTTAAACTTCCAATAACACGAACGATACTTAATTTTCCTTCCGCTCTACAGAAGCTTTGTTTCACATGATTAATTTATTTTTTCTAAATTTTCATTAATACTTATATAATCAAAATAAAAATTCAAAATTTTAATAATTATATATAGCTATTTTTATGAGCTTAAACATTAATTTCCCTTTTCATCATTAAAAACATTTAAATTTATTTTTAAAAATTACAAAACTTGTCAATTTAATTTCATCATTACTCTAAAATAAAAAATGAAAAACTGTATCTTTTTTTTTTTTTTTCGTTAAAGAGCTTTAAGGGTATAAAAAGAATCAAATTATGTAAAAATATTGATCAATGATAAAGGATAAATCATAAAAAATTACAATTTATTTATTTAAAAAAAAAAAAAAATCATATCATCCAATAATAATAATAATAATAATTGAATGAAAAATTACCCTTAAATTACTCAATTACTTGAAAAAAAAATTGATATTGATTATTATTGTTTTGTAAATCAAAAACAACTTCAATGATGAAAAAAAAAAAAAATTAGTGTGAAGGTGTTGATGATATAGGTAGAGGGAGAGAGGCGGATATCATTGAGTGACCAGTAGGGAGACTAGGGAGGTAATATTGTAACTCCCATGTGAGGAATATTATACGGTGGACATTGTGAAGTAGTGGGGTCGTTTTTACTGATATACGTGTTAGTGTTGCTTTAGACTCAGATAGAACAACCAACGATATAACACACAAGGGGGGAGATTGACTATATATTAACAGGCGCGTGTCTGTTGGTGCGTTTTTTTTTTTTTTTTTTTTTTTAAATTTTTTTTTTTATTTATTTACTATTTTTTTTGTTGCTTTTATACCGTTTTTGTTTAAAAAGAGGGGTTTGTGGTTGGTACAAGAGAGTTGTAGTTTTGTCGTTGCCCAGCACCTTACCCAGTCTCACTGTGTCCTTCACGTTGTTCAAATGCTGTTTGTAACGCGTTTTATCGTTATTTTAACGATATTGTTTTGTCTTAAAAAGTGTGAAAGTGGTGTACGTGGTGAGGATGCTATTCCATTTATTCAACGTAAATCAGATCGTCCAAAATTATTACATGGTATTAATAAAACTGACATGTTATATCCGGAATATCAAATACCAGCAATATTACAACCTGGAAATGTATCACAGTAAGTTATAATACTTACTTTCTTTTAAGTATAATTATAATTTTTTGTTTTTTTTTTAAAATATAACAATGATAATTAATATTTTAGAAATTTTTTTGAAAGCTCTTTTCAAGAGCTTTTATTAAAATACCATGACAATAACTTAATTATTTCTTTTCTTTATTTAATTTTTTTTTAATTTAATAAATAGAAATTTTCTAGCACTTTCTATTGACTATACAATTTTTTTCTATTGAAAATTTATTTACAAATTGAACAAGTACACATTTTTTTTTTATATTAATAGTTAATTAATTTAAAAAACAGAATTCTATAAATTTAAAATAATATCATCTTTTAATAATTAATTAAAAATTATTACTTTGTTTTTTTTTTTATTTTTAAATCACAATTTTTTTACATACATATCATCATTCGTTCAATAAAAAAAAAAGCTCTCTCACCGTACTTTTATTAAAATTTCATTTTTTTTTAAAATATTAACCCAGATTAAAAAAATTCTAATATTATTTTTTATGACAATATAAAATAAAATTATATATATATTTTCGTTGAAAAAAAAAACAACAAAATAATAAAAAAATATAGTAATAAATTAATTAAAATAGTTAAATTTACAAGTCAAGTTGACTAACAAGTTGAGTATACGAATGTGTATTTTCTATACATATAGTTAATGCGAAAAAGCTGTATTTAGAACATGGGGGTCGTGAAGACGACCCCAGACGCCGCGACGCCGGCATTGTGTCCCATCTCTAATTTTACAATAGTACAACAGTATATATCTAAAGACACGTGTGCATGATTTTTTTTTTTTTATTATTATTTTTATTGTCAATTTCTTGGTACTTGCTACAAGCATGTCATTCAGACTAGATTCAACTCCGCCCTCATTCCTCAATATAAATAAATAAATTCAAATAAATTTTGATATTTTTACACTTAAAAAATAATGATAATAATAATTTGTGAAATTTACAAAAAAAAAAAAAAAATTATTTTGAATCAGAATGTCAGTAGTCGAAACGTTTAGACTTTGTGGCGCGTCTGTTGGCTATTTGCCTCGAAAAAAAAAATATATATATATATCCGTCTACTGCCTTCCGGTGTTGCTTCAGGGATAAAAAAATGAACAGTCATTCAAGAATAATGAGATATAAAATATAGACGCATGTATTTATTTGATTTTTTTATTTCCTTTTTGATATATAAAGACCACCGGGTGTGATGGATAATTTTATTTATTAAACATATATGTTAAATTTTATTATTACAGATTTTATTATTTAAATCATCGTGATGGTACACCATTGACAATACTGGTAACACCATGCACAGGACAAATATCATGGACAGTAACATCATTTGAACCACCCGAAGATAATAATCCAACAAATGATGAAACGAAATGTAAGTTTTTTTTGAAAACGTTTTATCATCAATTAAATTAAATAAAACATGTAAATAAAGCAAAAAATTTATATCACCTTTCAATTAAAAAGAAAATAATTCAAGTTGTTTGTTTTTCATTTTTTTTGATAAGCATTATCAAGGTGGCCTGTTAATGCACTTATACCTGGATCACCGTTATTCAACTATGATGGTGATGAAGCACAGAACTTTACAATTCCACGTGTACGAGCTGGCTTGTACAGGCTTGAAATAAAAACATCACTTGATACATATAAAAAAGATTCAACACCAAAGACGGTACTTCTTTATGCTACATCAAGTGCACTTGATCATTTACCAATATCATATGAAAATACAAAAGGAAAACGACATCGTGCACTTAGATTTCAACCAAGAAGAAATCGTAGAAGACTTACTGTATCATGGAGTAAAAGGTATCTATAATAAATAAATAAAAAATAAAGTTATTTAATTATTAATAAATGTTATTTATTTTTTTTTTTTTTTTAGTCAAGTTGATCCACATTTATCAAGTTATTGTCTAGCAGTTACATCTGGCTCGTCAATTCATCCACCAACACTTTGTGCTGCTAAAAATAAACTTCATAATTATTCAAAACAAACAAAGGGTAGTTCATCAAGAGAAATACAACACAGGGGTCCACCTGAAGGTCTTCATTGTGTTCATCAAACAAGAATAACACTTCATGGATTAAAATACAATATGACATATAATTTTACACTATATATTGTAAGTTTATTTTATTTTCTAATGATGATTTAAAAAGAAGAATGTATTTATTTTTATTTGTAAATATTAATCAACAGGTTAGCATGAGAAATAATGTATCAATTCGTGTTGCAACTGAATCATTAAAATATCGTAAACCACTTGCACAAGTATTACAAACTGGTCACTATGTTACAGCAAATTTACGTAAAAATGATGGTTATTTAAATTTTCGTTATCAACCACAGCATAATAATACAACTGAATTTCATGTATTACCATGTGGTGATGGTATTGTAAGAGCTAAATTACGTGGTCCTGGTATAAACAAAAAAAAAGAAGTTATTGGTCATGCATTATTAAGAGCACCATCATTAGAACCAGGTAAAAGATATATACTTCGAATAACAGCAACACCACAAGAATTAAATAAAATATCATCAGTTAAAGTACTTGCAACACAAGAAGGTTCCATAACATATCCAGAGGTAAAAATAATTTAAAATAAAAATAATAATAATACCTAATTAATAAAATAATTAATTGTTATTAAATTATTAATTTTTAGGTACCATCAAAAAGTTATCCACGTGAATATCGTTCATTACGTAAATGTCATGAAGTTACAGTTGGTGTTGAATCAGCTGGTACTGCAAAATATTGTATATTAGTACGTGAATTACGTGATACAACATCAATAAATAGTTTAACAAGTATACCTGATCAGTGTGGTTTACATAGACGTCGTAGATCTGAATATACATCTGAACGATGTGAAGAACATATATCAACACAAGATAAACGTGCATTAACATTTACAATTAATAAATTACAACCAGGTAAATCATACTCAATACAAATAACAGCTCAAGTTAATGGACAATCATTGTCTTATCCATTAATTGGTGTACGTACAAAAAAAAATTGTCAAACATAGATATTTTATTTAAATTTGTTTATTTTTTTTTATTATTTTTTATCATTTAATTAATTCAGGATAAAGCACAATTATTATTTTTTATTTTTTCAATTATTAATATTAATTTTAATCAATATATATTTTTATTAAACATTAATAATTATTATTTTTTGTTTATTTAATTTAATAATTATTTTCGAAATTGAATTTTTTTTTATTTTCTTATTTTATGTTAATTTGTTTATTTAAATTTTAATAGTTATTTTTTATTTATTATTGTTATTAGTATTATCATTTATTGATAATTTTATAATCAATTTAAAAAAAAAAAAAAAAATTGAGCTTTATCTGATGATTTATAGTATAAAAACCGGTTTTTTGTTTTTGCTAATTTTTTTTTATTTTTAAAAAACTTTGTACATAAAACTGTATGACTGAGTATGTGTGTGTGTGTGTGTGTGTGTGTAAACATATAAGTTATCATCATCATCAATTGATCAATCGACTCTTCTAATTTTATTTCATTTTTTTTTAATTTTTTTTCTAACGTATTTTTGTACTTTGTTGATCTTGATTAATTCAAATGAAAAAATTCGCATTTAATTATATTTATAAATAAAATAAAATAAATAATTAAATGAATAATTATTCATTTAATTAATTATAATTTTAATAATTGATTTGGCTGTTTTCAAGTATTAAAAAAATTTTATTTAATGAAGAAAATTTATACGTATTCATTTAATGTAAACATTTTCATGGCCAGATGGTTCTTATTTGAGCTAAATATTTCAGTATCAACTTGGACCTCTAGCATTGCTGGTTGTATAAAGTAAAAAATAAAAAATAAAAAATTTCCTTCAAAATAACCAACTATCAAGAATAATATTTAAACAAAATTTAAAAAAAAAAAAAACAAAATTTTAATTCAACAAAGTAACGTGATCGTAATTATAAACAATAAATTGTGAAAATTCTATTTTTAAAAATATCAACATAAAAATCTTGGAAATTAAATAATAAATAATTATACTTATTGCACAAAAAAAAAATCAATATTTAAATATGAATTTTTCACATTTAAAAATAATAACAAATGAGCAAAAATTAATTTTATTTACATCAAATTTTCGTACATTTTATAAATTTATTATATGGCCAATAATGATAGTTGGATTATTGGGAAATATTTGTGTACTAATTCGTTTATTTTTATTAAAAAATATTAATAAAAAAAATTCAATAAAACCATTTCATAAATTATCACTATTGTCATTAGCATTATCAGATATTTTATTTATAACAACAACTGGAATAAATATATTGAGTTTAATTAATAACGAAACAAATTTATGGAAATTACCAAATTTTTTTTGTTACTATTTACCATATTTACAAAGTGATGCTGTGATTGTTGCTTCATTGACACTTGCTGCAATTGCAATAAACAGGTAAAAATATATTTTTAAAAATTTAATAAATAATATAATTTATCCTTGTATAATTTTTTTTATTGTTACATATAAAAGATACACAGCAATTAAATTGAAGTTTCCACAAACACATGCTACTGGTTGGTACACTATTTTTTTCTACATCGTCATCTGGAGTCTTGCATCAGCAGTCTCATACCCAACTTTGGAACTTTATAAACCGGAAAGTCTCATCATAATAAACAATTCCACCTTATATACGTAAGTTTAAATATATATTATTTATATCTTTTTTTTTTTCTTTGAAAATTCTTTAATTTTTTATTTATATTTCCTTTTTTTTTTTTTTTACAGAGGAATTTTATGCGTTGGAGATAAACAAAATTCATCAATAATATTTACCATTTTATTTGTCATAATATTCGTACCACTTGGAATTGTATTTGTTGTTATTCACATCATGCTGATAATTGAAATATCAAATAGAAAATTAACTGGTCATTCAGTTCGAGCTCACCATGATGATAATAAACCTTCTTCAAGTCAAGATGATACAACTGGTAAATATAATTTAATTTAATTTAAATAAATAAATTAATCTATTTTTTTATTTATTTTTAGGATCAACAAATTTAGAAACAATAAAAATTAATAATTATCGAAAAATATTACCAAGTCATGTTTTAAGAAAACGTCGAACAATTAGAATTATATTATTTTTAATAATAATATTTTTATTATGCAGATTACCACAATGGATTTATTTATTAATTAAATTACATGTTAAACTTGATGATGGTTATTGGTGGTACATACAAATATTATTGACAACATTGTCATTATTAAATGCAACATTAAATCCATTTTTTTATACATTTTTAAATGAATCATTGTCATTGATAGCATGGATACGTTTATTAAGTTGTTTTAAAAATAACACAATACTATAATTTATCATAAAAATGATAAATGGTTGCTAAATGTATCAATAAATTCACGTAATATTGTATTGTAATAATAAATTATTAATTTAATTCATTTTCAAGTATTTTTTTAAATTTATATCCAGGACTATCTACTGGTTCGTATTTTAATAAATCAATTCCACGTTTAATATGTTGTTCTGAATTTTCATCAGGACATTTTGATAATTCATGAAGTGCAACAGCAATATATAAGGCTAGTCTTGAACCATGTGGATCAAGTATTGATGTTGTTCGAAGTATTTGTTTGCATATTTGGGATTTTTTACTATCAGATGAAGGTAAAAGTTGTATCAATGAATGACCAACTGCAATACAATGCTGATGTCCAGGATGTAATAATATTTCAAGTCTACAAAGTATAAAAATTATTATTATTTAATTATAAATTAATTTTTGACAAAAATAATTGTTAATTTTTACCTTGATAATAAATCACTTAGCCTATCTTTAATTGCTAATGACATTGTTTTGTCAACTTCATTTTCAAGTCGTTCATTTAATTCTTGTACTTCCAACGATGATAAAATACCTTAAATAATTATCAAAATTTTTTATTTGTTTAATTTGAATGTTTATTTAATATTTTTAGTACATACCTGGACATAAATTACATGACCATTCTGTTTCATCATCAAGAGGATTTTTTGGAAGAATAATACCAGGACCACATGGACATTTAAGTGTTCCAATATGTGTATCAAGCTCTGTTGGATCTTCACAACGTTTACATTTACATTTAAAATATTTGGTAGCTAATAAATGTTCACGTCTTGATTTTGTTGTCCACAATACATGAGTATAAGTTGTACTTAAATGTTCACCCCTAAAACAAAAAGGTATGATAAATAATATTTGCTATTAAATAAAATTTAATAAAATTAATTTTAATATACTTTTTAATTTTTCTAGCAGCTTTTATGATTATTTTTGGTCTTCCTTTATCATCAAGAGTAAAAAAATGTCGTGTATTTGATACACATTGATGTTCTAGGAGACATGCATTTTGATAAATACCAATAGAACCTTCTGGTGGATTTGTTTCAAGTCCATTAACATCAATTAAACCACAAATTTTTGTTAATACATTTCTATCAATACCAAATATATTTAATATTGGTTTTAAATTTTGTGATATTATTTCATCTTCTTCATATGCATCAGTACCATTTTCACGTAAGTTTTCATGGCTTTGTAATGATGATAATATTTTCCATTTTTTTGGGTTTCTAATTTTCATAATAATCATTCTTAATGGTAATAGAATATCACATCTAAAATAAATATATTATATAATTAATAATTGATATTAAATTTTAAAATAATTAATTAATTATTACCTTGGTATTATTCTTGTTTTAGAAAATAATTTACATTCAATTGCATGACGATTATCATCAACAAGACCATCACATGATAATTTACATGCATACCATGAACAACCAGGACATCTTGCTGCAATATTTTTATTACCACAACCAACACATATACGTAAATCTGAATGTATTGATGGTCCCCATGTTAAAGGTAATTCAGATAATATTAAATCATCAATATCGATATCACGTGTTGCTATTAAATGTCTACCCAATTCATCATTTGATTCAACTTTCCATATATTATTACATGATGATTTATGTTTTGTCCAATCTTTACGTTGATGATCTTGTGAACAGTAATAAATTATTTTGCACCCGGCACAACGTAATTTTGCTTCGTTCCCACATACTGGGCAAGTTCCATGACCTTTTTCTAAATTTTTTAAATCCATCTGGTTACAATTTTGCACTTCCTGCGATGCTTCATGACACTTCAACATGCTTCCTTTTTATCTTAATTTTATTATGAGAAAAGTAGATTCTTCTTTTTTTTTTGTTAAATAAATTTAATTTTTTTAGTTTATTATGAGAACTTTAAGCCATGATGGTAAGTTTAACAGTATAAGATGTCTTTTTAGTTTGATGATTCGAAACTGAGATATTTATTTTTAGATTTTGTTTTATTTAATTTTAGAACATCTTACATTTCAGTTTATTTTACATACTTGAACCTGTGTGTTTTATTTTTCTATTTAATACAACGCGTTGGTAATTAGAAGTATCTACTTTTCTATTTTATCAAATTAGTATTCATTTGTGTTTCGTATATCTGAAAATATTTCAAATTTAAATATGTTTATTATTTTTTACATATACTCATTTATGTAATATTTTTAGTTCAATTTTATTAAAATTGGATCAGTTTAAAGGGAATTTGGAAACGTTTGTGGTTAATTATTATTGAGTTAATGAAATAAAATAAATAATAAATGTATTTGTAAAATATAAAAGGATATATATTTTTTCGTACGAACCTCTTCAGCTAACATAATGACATAAAAAACATTTAATATTTTGTGGAGCTTACTTCCTTTTATTTAAAGCTTTCTTATAATTAAAACTTTATACTGACAATTTGATGAAAAGAAATAAAATATTGTACAAGATAACATAATAATATAAGAGTTGATTATTAATTTTGAAAACTTACCTTCTTTCATTTATGATTCCCTAATCATTTAAATTTTTGCCAGAAATTTATTGAGAAAAAATGAAATTCTGAACAGAGAGACATTATACTATGAGGGTAATTTATTATTTCCAAAAGGTTGTTTTCTTTTAATTATGATTTCCTGGAAAATTAATTTTTTTTTAAGGAATAATATGAGAGAAACAAAGAAAACGAAGGATAAACCATAAACAAAATCGAATACCTCTTGCCTCCTTCTAGTACTCTGATATGAGAGAAATTTTTTTTTTTCGGAATTTTCTAAATTTTTTTTGGAATATTCGTAAAACAAAAAACACAGGATATGAATTATAAAAATGATCAAATACCTCTTCACCTGTTCTATGATCCTGTTCAAATGGCATATTTTTTTTATTATTTTTTCTATTTGTTTTTTTAAAAAGAAATTTTATTTTTGAAATGGCAGGGAAGCAGGAAGGTCAGGAGGTAATCTATGAATTAAATAAAATACCTCTTCACCTGTTCTATGATCCTGTTCAAATGGCATATTTTTTTTATAATTTTTTCTATTTGTTTTTTTAAATACAAATTTTATTTTTTTTTTTTTTTGAAATTTTATGGCAGGGAAGCAGGAAGGTTAGGAGGTAATATATGAATTAAATAAAATACCTCTTCACCTGTTCTATGATCCTGTTCAAATGGCATATTTTTTTTGATATTTTTTCTGTTTTTCAAAAAAAGAATTTTATTTTTTAAAATGGCAGGGAAGCAGGAAGGTCAGGAGGTAATCTAGAAATTGGATAAAATACCTCTTCACCTGTTCTATGATCCTGTTCAAATAGCATATTTTTTTAATTATTTTTTCTATTTGTTTTTTGAAAACGAATTTTATTTTTAAAATTACCAGGAGAGCATGAATGTCAGGAAGTGATCTACGAATTGGATAAAATACCTCTTCGCCTGTTCTATGATCCTGTTCAAATGGCATATTTTTTTTGATATTTTTTCTATTTGTTTTTCAAAAAAGAAATTCTATTTTTGAAATTACCAGGAAAGCAGGAAGGTCAGGAAGTGATCTACCAATTGGATAAAAATACCTCTTTGCCTGTTCTATGATCCTGTTCAAATTGCCTATTTTTTCAATTTTATTTTTTTTCCTATTTGTTTTTTTAAAAGAAATTTTATTTTTTTTAAAATTACCAGGAAAGCAGGAAGGTCAGGAGTTTTTAAAAGAAATTTTATTTTCAAAATTACCAGGAGAGCAGAAAGGTCAGGAAGTGATCTACCAATTCGATAAAATACCTCTTTGCCTGTTCTATGATCCTGTTCAAATTGCCTATTTTTTAAACTATTTTTTCCAATTGTTTTTTCAAAAAGAAAGTTTTTTTTCTAAATTACCAGGAGAGCAGGAAGGTCAGGAAGTGATCTACGAATTGGATAAAATACCTCTTTGCCTGTTCTATGATCCTGTTCAAATTGCCTATTTTTTAAATTATTTTTTCTATTTGTTTTTTTAAAAAGAAATTTTATTTTCAAAATTACCAGGAGAGCAGAAAGGTCAGGAAGTGATCTACGAATTGGATAAAATACCTCTTTGCCTGTTCTATGATCCTGTTCAAATTGCCTATTTTTTCAATTATTTTTTCTATTTGTTTTTTTTAAAAACGAATTTTATTTTTAAAATTACCAGGAGAGCAGGAAGGTCAGGAAGTGATCTACGAATTGGATAAAATACCTCTTTGCCTGTTCTATGATCCTGTTCAAATTGCCGATTTTTTTGATTATTTTTTCTATTTGTTTTTTAAAAAACGAATTTTATTTTTAAAATTACCAGCCGAGCATGAAAGTCAGGAGGTGATCTACGAATTGGTTAAAATACCTCTTTGTCTGTTCTATGATCCTGTTCAAATTGCCTATTTTTTTAAATATTTTTTCTATTTGTTTTTCAAAAAAGAAATTTTATTTTTTAAATTACCAGGAGAGCATGAAGGTCAGGAAGTGATCTACGAATTGGATAAAATACCTCTTTGCCTGTTCTATGATCCTGTTCAAATTGCCTATTTTTTTAATTATTTTTTCTATTTGTTTTTTTAAAAAGAAATTTTATTTTTAAAATTACCAGGAGAGCAGGAAGGTCAGGAAGTGATCTACGAATTGGATAAAATACCTCTTTGCCTGTTCTATGATCCTGTTCAAATTGCCTATTTTTTTAATTATTTTTTCTATTTGTTTTTTTAAAAAGAAATTTTATTTTCAAAATTACCAGGAGAGCAGAAAGGTCAGGAAGTGATCTACCAATTCGATAAAATACCTCTTTGCCTGTTCTATGATCCTGTTCAAATTGCCTATTTTTTCAATTATTTTTTCTATTTGTTTTTTTAAAAAGAAATTTTATTTTTAAAATGGCAGGGAAGCAGGAAGGTCAGAAAGTGATCTACGAATTGGATAAAATACCTCTTTGCCTGTTCTATGATCCTGTTCAAATTGCCTATTTTTTCAATTATTTTTTTCATTTGTTTTTTTTAAAAACGAATTTTATTTTCAAAATTACCAGGAGAGCAGAAAGGTCAGGAAGTGATCTACCAATTGGATAAAATACCTCTTTGCCTGTTCTATGATCCTGTTCAAATTGCCTATTTTTTTAATTATTTTTTCTATTTGTTTTTTGAAAACGAATTTTATTTTTAAAATTACCAGGAGAGCAGAAAGGTCAGGAAGTGATCTACCAATTGGATAAAATACCTCTTTGCCTGTTCTATGATCCTGTTCAAATTGCCTATTTTTTCAATTATTTTTTCTATTTGTTTTTTTTAAAAGAAATTTTATTTTTAAAATTACCAGGAAAGCAGGAAGGTCAGGAAGTGATCTACGAATTGGATAAAATACCTCTTTGCCTGTTCTATGATCCTGTTCAAATTGCCTATTTTTTTAATTATTTTTTCTATTTGTTTTTTTAAAAAGAAATTTTATTTTTAAAATGGCAGGGAAGCAGGAAGGTCAGGAGGTAATCTAGAAATTGGATAAAATACCTCTTCACCTGTTCTATGATCCTGTTCAAATAGCATATTTTTTTTATTATTTTTTTTATTTGTTTTTTTAAAAACGAATTTTATTTTTAAAATTACCAGGAGAGCAGGAAGGTCAGAAAGTGATCTACGAATTGGATAAAATACCTCTTTGCCTGTTCTATGATCCTGTTCAAATTGCCTATTTTTTAAATTATTTTTTCTATTTGTTTTTTTAAAAAGAAATTTTATTTTCAAAATTACCAGGAGAGCAGAAAGGTCAGGAAGTGATCTACCAATTGGATAAAATACCTCTTTGCCTGTTCTATGATCCTGTTCAAATTGCCTATTTTTTTAATTATTTTTTCTATTTGTTTTTTTAAAAAGAAATTTTATTTTTAAAATTACCAGGAGAGCAGGAAGGTCAGGAAGTGATCTACGAATTGGATAAAATACCTCTTTGCCTGTTCTATGATCCTGTTCAAATTGCCGATTTTTTTAATTATTTTTTCTATTTGTTTTTTGAAAACGAATTTTATTTTTAAAATTACCAGGAGAGCATGAAGGTCAGGAGGTGATCTAGGAATTGGATAAAATACCTCTTTGCCTGTTCTATGATCCTGTTCAAATTGCCGATTTTTTTGATTATTTTTTCTATTTGTTTTTTTAAAAAGAAATTTTATTTTCAAAATTACCAGGAGAGCAGAAAGGTCAGGAAGTGATCTACCAATTGGATAAAATACCTCTTTGCCTGTTCTATGATCCTGTTCAAATGGCATATTTTTTTAAATATTTTTTCTATTTGTTTTTCAAAAAAGAAATTTTATTTTTGAAATGGCAGGGAAGCAGGAAGGTCAGGAGGTAATCTATGAATTAAATAAAATACCTCTTCACCTGTTCTATGATCCTGTTCAAATGGCATATTTTTTTTATAATTTTTTCTATTTGTTTTTTTAAATACAAATTTTATTTTTGAAATGGCAGGGAAGCAGGAAGGTCAGGAGGTAATCTATGAATTAAATAAAATACCTCTTCACCTGTTCTATGATCCTGTTCAAATGGCATATTTTTTTTATTATTTTTTCTATTTGTTTTTTTAAAAAGAAATTTTATTTTTAAAATGGCAGGGAAGCAGGAAGGTCAGGAGGTAATCTATGAATTAAATAAAATACCTCTTCACCTGTTCTATGATCCTGTTCAAATGGCATATTTTTTTTGATATTTTTTCTATTTGTTTTTCAAAAAAGAAATTTTATTTTTAAAATGGCAGGGAAGCAGGAAGGTCAGGAGGTAATCTAGAAATTGGATAAAATACCTCTTCACCTGTTCTATGATCCTGTTCAAATAGCATATTTTTTTTATTATTTTTTTTATTTGTTTTTTTAAAAACGAATTTTATTTTTAAAATTACCAGGAGAGCAGGAAGGTCAGGAAGTGATCTACGAATTGGATAAAATACCTCTTTGCCTGTTCTATGATCCTGTTCAAATTGCCTATTTTTTCAATTATTTTTTCTATTTGTTTTTTTAAAAAGAAATTTTATTTTTAAAATTACCAGGAGAGCAGGAAGGTCAGGAAGTGATCTACGAATTGGATAAAATACCTCTTTGCCTGTTCTATGATCCTGTTCAAATTGCCGATTGGTTTACGTCGTTTTTCTATTTGTTTTTTGAAAACGAATTTTATTTTTAAAATTACCAGGAGAGCATGAAGGTCAGGAGGTGATCTAGGAATTGGATAAAATACCTCTTTGCCTGTTCTATGATCCTGTTCAAATTGCCTATTTTTTTAATTATTTTTTCTATTTGTTTTTTTAAAAAGAAATTTTATTTTCAAAATTACCAGGAGAGCAGAAAGGTCAGGAAGTGATCTACCAATTGGATAAAATACCTCTTTGCCTGTTCTATGATCCTGTTCAAATTGCCGATTTTTTTTATAATTTTTTCTATTTCTTTTTTGAAAACGAATTTTATTTTCAAAATTACCAGGAGAGCAGGAAGGTCAGGAGGTGATCTAGGAATTGGATAAAATACCTCTTTGCCTGTTCTATGATCCTGTTCAAATTGCCTATTTTTTGAATTATTTTTTCTATTTGTTTTTCAAAAAAGAAATTTTATTTTTGAAATGGCAGGGAAGCAGGAAGTCTAGGAGGTGATCTATGAATTAAATAAAATACCTCTTCACCTGTTCTATGATCCTGTTCACATGGCATATTTTTTTTAATATTTTTTCTATTTGTTTTTCAAAAAAGAAATTTTATTTTTAAAATTACCAGGAGAGCATGAAGGTCAGGAGGTGATCTATGAATTTAATAAAATACCTCTTCACCTGTTCTATGATCCTGTTCTAATGGCATATTTTTTTTATAATTTTTTCTATTTGTTTTCAAAAAATTTTATTTTTGAAATGGCAGGGAAGCAGGAAGGTCAGGAGGTAATCTATGAATTAAATAAAATACCTCTTCACCTGTTCTATGATCCTGTTCAAATGGCATATTTTTTTTATAATTTTTTCTATTTGTTTTTTTAAATACAAATTTTATTTTTGAAATGGCAGGGAAGCAGGAAGGTCAGGAGGTAATCTAGAAATTGGATAAAATACCTCTTCACCTGTTCTATGATCCTGTTTAAATGGCATATTTTTTTTATTATTTTTTCTATTTGTTTTTTTAAAAAGAAATTTTATTTTTAAAATGGCAGGGAAGCAGGAAGGTTAGGAGGTAATATATGAATTAAATAAAATACCTCTTCACCTGTTCTATGATCCTGTTCAAATGGCATATTTTTTTTGATATTTTTTCTATTTGTTTTTCAAAAAAGAAATTCTATTTTTAAAATGGCAGGGAAGCAGGAAGGTCAGGAGGTAATCTAGAAATTGGATAAAATACCTCTTCACCTGTTCTATGATCCTGTTCAAATGGCATATTTTTTTTATTATTTTTTCTATTTGTTTTTTTAAAAAGAAATTTTATTTTTGAAATGGCAGGGAAGCAGGAAGGTCAGGAGGTAATCTAGAAATTGGATAAAATACCTCTTCACCTGTTCTATGATCCTGTTCAAATGGCATATTTTTTTAAATATTTTTTCTATTTGTTTTTCAAAAAAGAAATTTTATTTTTGAAATGGCAGGGAAGCAGGAAGGTTAGGAGGTAATCTATGAATTAAATAAAATACCTCTTCACCTGTTCTATGATCCTGTTCAAATGGCGTATTTTTTTTATTATTTTTTTTATTTATCTAACAGGACAGCATAAGAATATAAGAGGTATTTATTATTTCCAAAACCTTTTTTTTTTTTTATTTATAAGTTAATTTTTTTTTTTTTGAGAATTCATCGAAAAAAATTGAATATTGAACAGGATAACATAATATCATAAGAAGTATTTTCTATATTCTAAAGCTCACTCTATTCCTTTCTTTTTCAATTTTAACTTGATCTGAAAGGTATAAAGGAGGAAAATTATTTTAGTAATTAAACTAGTTTCGAATTTTCAATAAAATATATACATTATTTATCCAATTAATAATTGAAGTTGGTGATTACAGATTTTCCGAAATTTATTTGTTAAACGAGAGTGATGTAAGCTAGAATATGATGAAAAAAATTAACTTGATTTGTCGATGTTGAAACTGCTGTTGTAAATCCGTAAATGGACAAACGATGTTCCAAAAGTAAATAGCAAAAAAATGATACACTGTATTTTTCTTGAATTAACATTAGAAACATCACCTTATTTGTAATTTATTTAGTTTTTTATCATCATCAATGCAACATGTATTAAAAAATTTTAAAAAAATAAATAATAAACAACTATTTATGGCTGACAGAGCTATATATTATTTCCAAATTTGGTAAAATAATTTTTTAACTTATTAAAACAGTAATACCATAAAAAATAAACAATTAATTCTTATTTCTTTTATTTATAAATTTATTCTTTCAGCTTTTATTGTATATTTTTTATAACTATTATTATTATTATCTTAGGATTAAAAGCATTGGGCATAGAACAAGATCATTATCAAAAACCATTGAAAAAAGAAGAAAAAAAACAGCGATTAATCTCATAAATGGCAGAAGACATTTTTAAAATAATAGCTAAACAAAAAAGAAATATAAATTTGAAAATTCTAATCAATCACGTATCTTAAATTAATTTAACAATTAAACATTATTTTTTTTGTTTTAGTTACATTAAATTCATATTTATATATATTTTTTTATAAAAATAGCAAATAGTTAAACATGTAATCTTTCTTTTCAATGAAAATGTTAATTTTTATTTTTCTATTTATTATAAACTAATAAGCCTTCTGTTTAAATTAAAAAGCCTCAAAAAAAAAAACTCAAAAATAATTAATATTTTTTTTTTTTTTATACAAATTAAATCATCATTAATTTAATTAATAATTTGAGACAAATTTTTTGTTCTTTAAATAAATTTTTCTAAATTAAAATAATGTAATTTTTCTAAATTAAAATAAAAAAAAAAAAAAAAAAAAAGTAATTGTTCCTAAATTTTTGATTAATATTTAACGTTGTTTTAAAGTTTTTTTTTTTTTTTACTAATATTATCAACGAGAAATTGTTTTTTATGTAAATTTAATTTTTTTCTCAACAAATTACCAGCATCATTAAATGAAGATGCAATATTATATATTATAAGTGATGGTGATTCATATTCATTCGGTACAATTCCATCAACAGTTGATTCAAAAAAGCTAAATAATGGAAACCATATTCTAGTTCTATTTGAATCACGTTGCATCAATGCTTGATTATTAGCCAATGTATGATAATAAAGAAATAATCTTGACGTTATATAAAATGCAACAAATACATCAATTGAATAATGTTCATGTGCAGCAAGAATAAAAAATATACCAAACATATTTAACATCCAAGTAAATGTATGAAGAAAATAAAAAGGTCTTGGTGTATCTGTGAAGGAAAAAAAATTAAATTATTATTAAACTTATCATTGAGATAAATAAATATAAATATTTACGTCAATTAACTTACATTCAGTTATAAAAAAATTTAACATTGTCAATGCAACAGTATGACCACTAAACATATAATCACCACATGTTCTAACACCTTGAATTGACAAACCAGCACCACGCCAAATAACATAAGCCATGGAAATTTTATTGTACAATTCACCATAAGCAGTTCTGCAAAAAAAAAAAAAATAATCAATTAAAAAATCGCATAACATTGTATTATGTATAAAAAATAATAACAAAATAATTTACGTTGTCCATGGTTCATCTGGTCGTGTTCTTGGTTGACATTGTAAATGTGCACCAGGTACAGACAATGACGTTATCAGCATTGTCACACATCTCAATAGGAAGACAGTTCCAGATAGTGCAAAAAAACGTCTCAATAAAATAAATCTGTTGATGTAAAAATACATTAAAATAATGTAAAATTTAATTATCTATTAGTATATATTTACCTGTATTTATGAAATATCAATACAAGTAACCAAATTGCAAATAATAGTGTACCAGTTACTTCACACATATCAAATGCCCATGGTATATGTGGTACATTGTCTAAAAAAATATCTGGTAATGGTGGATATTTTTTCATATCAGGTACACGATCATGTACAATAACCATGACAAATGCTGTTATCCATGTTACAATAAATAAATATCCAAGACTTAATAATGCTTTAAATATTTCTGGTGGTAATTGTGATGCATGTCCATCATCTGATGCTGAATAAAGTTCATGATCAATTGAACTTTCAGTGTTGTTTGTTGTTATGCTTGGTAACTGTAAATAAATATTTATTTATCAAAAAATATTCTACAAGTAAATTATTATATTATATAAGTTTTTTTTTTCAACACCTTTTAAATATATTATCTAAAAATTTAATTATCAATTTAACATTTTATCTATGATGAGATTTATTTTTTGAGATATCGCCAATTTAAGTATAATATCCTTGAAATTATTTTTGTGATATAAATTTAATATATAAATTTTTGATAACATATATAGATATATTTAATAAAATGAAAATTAATTTACCTCATTTTTATTATTTGTATAAAAATTATTTGTTGTAAATAATTCAATTTGTCCAAGTTCAAATAATACTGACATATTATCTTTTTGTAATTTTTTAATACTAATATATAGTCTTTTAACATCACCAATTTTTTTAATATTTAAACCATTTATTTTTAAATCATCTTCTTTTAATGTCAATAATGATTTACCATCAATATCATGTTCCATAAATTGATTAACACATGATAAATTACCACTATCTTTAAGCCACTTGACAACATCATCATTTGACCACTCAATAACTCTTTTTGGTAAATTTTTTGCCATTTTAATTTATAATAATTTTTTTTCTATTGACTATTAATATTTAAAATTGACAATACACCTTTTTTTTGTTATTTAATTTACATAAATATATTATTCATATAAACACAATAAAATTAATTAAAATTCATAGAAATATTTTGCTCTTTAACACAAAAATTACATTTTAATTTTTGGTTTTTTTTTTTCTAATAAAAAAATGAATTTTTAAAATTCATTTTTGTCAGCCCATTGTGTGACAATATCCTTTTGTTTTGTAAATTAATTTGCACAATGATTAATAAATAATTAAAAAATTAATTTACGTCATTCATTGATAAATAAATTATTAAATATTCTGGAAATATAAATAAACAATTAAGATATAATTAAAACAAAAAATTGTTAATGACAAATATTTTACCTGTTTTATGAATAGTTTTTTTTTCTTTTTCTATTGTTGAAGAGTTTGTAATTCTTTTTTGTAATTATTGATAAACTTAACACTTGAGGGAATAATATATGTCAGCCATATCCCAAAAGGTATCAAAAAAAAAAACTGATAAGGACTTGTTATTATCACAAACAATTAAATATATATTCCTCGTGTTGTTTTATTTTTTAATTGTTCTTGAGTATTTATCACTCGATGAGTAATTGCGTTGAAACAATGAGACAATTATCACTGACAACTTGTATTTATACTTGCTGTATTTGTGACGTTTGAGATAAAAAATACTCATTGAATTTTAAACAAAAAAAAAAAAAAGCGAGAAAAATTCTTTTTATCTCTCCAAAATATTTAGATTTATTTTTGTGTTAGTTTATTTTTTTTTTTGAGGTTAGGAAATATATTTAAAGATGGCGTAGTATATTTTAGTTGATAAAGTAAATTTCTTTATCGAAAAAAAAAAATTCAAATATATTTTTTATAATTTCGAAATTATATTTTATTTAATTACCAGTTAAAATTTTTCTTATCATAATATTAAAATTATCTTCAGTAACTGGAGCTTCACTTGATGCATCAATAATTTCATTTCGAAATAAAATACTCGAAATCCAATTTCTATGCACACTTATATCAATAATAATAATTTTTTTTTGACAATTAAAATTATTATCATTTTTAACAAGACCAATGATTTCCATTGCTCCATTAAAAACAGGTTCACCATGAAAATTCTTAAAAGAAAAAACAAAATAATAATTAAAATTTTGAATAATTAATTGTCTTTTAATTTGAATAATTAAAAAATATAGAAACCTTGCAAATTGTGGTACTCGTGTATTCCCCACAAAATGATGAATAATAAATACTTGCATTACAAACTCTTCCATATTTTAATAAAACATTTGATTTCAACAATTTAGATGGATTCGAAATTTTTGATAAATTATCAGTCAATTTTTCATAATGAATAAATGTCACAGTGTCATGGATTTTTCCTCTTGATTTTTCATTTGAATATAAATTTTTAACCATATCTTTATTTCCATTTTGTTCAAGCTAAAAATAAAAATTACATATTTGTTTATTTGTAAATTGAGTATTTAATAAAACAGTTGCTCTTTTTTTTTTTTTTACCTTTAAAATTGCAACACCATTTTCATTTGCTTGGCCACTTGTTGAAATTGATGAAACATTATGAAATAAAAATTCATCATCATTTGATTTTGAAAATATTGAAACAACATAATTGCTTGGATTTTTATCAATATTTAATGTTGAATTATCTTTATTATTAACAAGACAATTTAACGTTGTTAATACATGAAATTCACTTATTAATACACCACTGCAGAAATTATTTTTAAAATGATTTTTAATTTTTATTTCTGGAAATATGTCAGTTGTTCGAAAGCCTGGATTAACATAATCAGAAAGTCTGTGTCCATATCCATCTTAAATAAAACAAAAAAAATTATTATTATTTTGTAATGTTAAATAATATTATTTACTTACATTTAATGGAAATTGATATTATTAAAAGTGTAATGAAAGTCAATGAAAGTTTAGACATGATTTTTGGATAGAAAAAAAAACGAGTAGAAATGAAAGGACTGATCAAGGGATCAATGATGACTGTTTCGATTGAATGTGGGTTTTTTTTTTATTACAAAATAATTAAAATAAAAATACACAGTGTTTGAACTTTGTTCAGTCTAAATATTGCCTTTAATAGAAAAAAAAATAAATTAAAATTGAGAAAGTGTGAACTTTGATCAGCTTAGATATGAATTTTTTTTTATAGAAAAAATTGAGAGACCTTTGCCTTGAGGAAAAAAATTATTTTCTTTTTAATTGTATATTTAAATATATGCCAAATGGTCAAGGTAGATAACTAGATAATTATTATTTAAAAATGGTATAAATAATTTATACTATTGTCAAATAATTTATAGGTCAACACAAAAAAAAACCCAAAGAAATTATCATAAAATTTATCGATTAATTTTTTTTCTTTAACTATAATTAAAAACTTGTAATAATTTATTAAAAATATATTTAAATTTAGTTATTTTTAAAAATAACGTTTTATATAAATAAATTATTTTTTTTTCTATTTGTATGATTTAAATAGCTTATTTTTAATATTTGCCTTTAAAACTTATAGACAAATAAATGAGTCATAAATTAAATAAAGAAATGAATAATAATTTTAATAGATAAATTCTATTTATATTTAAAAAAAAAAAATTTCTTTTCTAAATAAATTATCGGTTAAATTATTTTTTTATTCCCCAATTATTATTTTTTTGAATTTGACTAATCACCTTTTAAATGATAAAAGAAAAAAAAAAATTTTAAGTTATAAATTAAAACGTTATCTATAGTGTTATTCTGTCGAAAAAAAAAAGAAAAAATTATAAAAAAAAAAATAAAAAAACAAAACAAACAAAGATAATAATTGATAATAAAAAAAAAAAAAAAAAAACGAAAGACTTATTATACAAATATATTTTTAGATAAACCTTGTAACAAAAACTTCTTAAATAAATTTTTTTTATAAATATATTTAATATATTATTTTTTGTGTGTCTTCAGTATTCATTTGATCGTCAAGTGTAAGATTAATTTATTTAAAAATCATTCAAGAATTATAAATAAAATTTTAAAATAACATTTCTCCCACTTATTTTATATTTTATATTCTCCTAAAAACCACCTTTTCAGGTGTTGACAAATCACAAACAAAGTATATAATTATTAAGTCTTCCAACGTGTCACAATCAGTGAATTTATCTTTAATAAAAATTCGTTAATAGTTGACATTTAAATCAACATTTAAAAAAACCACTTGTTTTATTAAATTTATATGATAAAAAATTTTAAAAGTTTATAAATTATTTGCAATGGAAGTTGAATGTGTTGAAAATAATTTTATAGAAGCAAAAAACATTGAGAAAAAAGCAGAATTTATCATTGAAAATTCTCAACAACAATTGGTAAATAATAATTTTATTTTATTTAAAATAAATAAAATATAAATTTTATATTATTTTTTTTTTTTCTCAGTTAACAGACACAGAAGAATTATCTGATCCTGATGACGATGATTTTTTTATCGAACGTAGAAGTGACGATGCTATAATTGATGATATTAAAAAATGGATATTACGTCCAATAATAATATATAATAAAAATGATGATATTAATCCAATGATACCAGATGAAGAATTTGAATTAATATCTAAAAATGGTGCTGAAAAAGCAGTTGATTTATTTTTAAATAATTCAAAATTAAATCCATTATATGTACGTTCATATGTTTATGATTTATCATTATTAATAAATAAACAAAATCCATATAATGGTGATTTTAAAAATGATATGAAAAATTATATTGAAAAAAAATGTATTGAATTTTATAAAAAAAAAAATTCAAATGATTTTAAATTAATTGGTGAATTATATTTTCATAAAATTATTAAAATTAATTATTTACATTATTGTATTGATGATTTAATTAAAAATCACAATGAAAATGATATAATATGTTTGATAAAGCTAATAAAATCATCTGGTTATTCTTGTAAATTAAAATTAAATCAATGCTATGATATATTTAAAAAAATTATTGATGATAAAAAATTATCAAATAATGTTTTAAATAAATTAAATAAATTATCAATTATTATTGCTAATCAATTGCTATATTCACATAATTTTAAATCATCTTGTATTGATTTAAATAAGCAATATCAAATACAAAATTATATGATGAATATGTCACCATCAAATAAACCAGAAACTGGAAATATTGAATCACTTCGTCAGGTAAATATTACCATTATAATTTTATAGTATTTGTATAAAAAAAAAAAAATTTATAATTTACAGTTTCGTCGTCAAAAAAGCTGTGAAAATCAAGATGATAATCGTTGTCATGCTGAAGATTATCATTTAATTAAAAATATTGAATTATATAATTTAAATCCAATTGAATATTATAATTCATCTGATGATGATGATTGTGATAATGAGATGATTGATGATCAATATGATTTACAAACAAAATCAACAACTGAAACAATAACAAAATTAATTATTGATAGAGGAAGAAAAAATAGTATACATTCACGTTCTTATGCTATTGAAATATTTAATTTAATGAATAAACAAAAATATTATTTATGTGAATATCGTGATGTCATACAGGATTATGTTGAATCACAATGTATGGATTGGATTAATTATAAAAAACCAAATGATTATTTATTCATTGGTGAATTATGGTTTTATAGAATTTTAAGCAATGAATTTATTCGTGGTTGTATTAAATTATTAATTAATCATTCAAAAGAATGTGATATTGAGTGTTTAATTAAATTAGCCAAAGGTGGTGGTTGGAGTGTTGCATTAAAATTGCCAGATTATAAAGAACGTTTATTAAAAATTTATAAATATAATAATTTTCAAAATGATGTTAAATTAAAATTTAAAAAATTAATTGAACGTTGTTGTTATGAAAAGTATGAAGTAAATTAAATTTACTTTTATGTCTTATGTCTTTTCGAAATTATTATAAAAAAAAATATATTAAGATGTTTTAATTTGTATTGAGTCATTAAAACTATTGAAATGTAATAAATAAAATTAATTATAAATTAATAATTAATAAAATTATTATTGTTAATTAAATTTAAGTTTTATAATTAATTTTTGGTATTTGTTTTGATAAGATTCACTGGCTGAAAGAAATTTGAAAGAAGTTTAAAATTAAAAAAAAAATATTTGTTATAGTTTAAATTAATTAAAATTGACTTACAGTAATTTGTGAATTTTTTTCTATTTGGTGAATGTGATTAATTTTAATTTGAAGAAATTTATTATTATTTTTTTTCTTTGATTATTATTTTTTTTTACAGGTACAAGTAGATTCCTTATGTATTGACAAACAAAGGTGATTCTAACCTTGTCTCAAAAATTTTGGTTGATCAGTCAATTCATTACTCAATCTGTATAAAAAAATAATTTAAATTACATTATTTACTAGTTAATATATTCAAAAATAATAATTAATAATTGTTAATAATTTTTTTTTAATAATAAATCTATAGTTTAACATGACATTGTGTTTTTCATATCGAAATTTACAAATGTCAAATACTTGTTACTATTTTTTTATACGAAATAATAATTGTTTATTTTAAAATAGTGAAAATAAATTAACTGTGTGATTTATTATTAAATAATAATATATTATTTTCATCAATAGTTAAAATTTAAGTTTTTTTATTAATTTATTTCCAAATATTTACATTTTCATATTTTTTTTGTTTTTTTTTTGTAAACTTGATTTTGACAAGAAAAATTAATTTTACTTTAAATATATAAACTAATAAATTTATGAATAATTTACACGATAATTTAAACACCCCATTTTATTTATAAACTAACAAAATACTCATCACTTTGTTCGATTATTATCAAAGTTTAAACAAATTAAAATTTAAAAAATCATTTAAAACATTTATCGTTGAATAGAAAAAAAAAAAGAAATAGAAATGCACTGATTTTACAATAATAATAAAAAAAAAAAAAATAAACTTTTATATTTACAATAAATAAAAATTAAATAACAACGTCAAAATAAATATACATTTTAATATTTATTATTTATTTGAACAAAAACAATCAGTAAACGAATGACGAGTCTTTTAATTTTTTTTTCTTTTTTTTTCTTTTCTAAATATATTATATTAAATTAATCGATCAAAGTCTGTACAAGTGCATTTATATTATAATTAAATAAACATATTTAAGAGCTTAATATGATAATATTATTTGTTTTTATAGCAACAAATTAAAAGAGGTGACAAAAATAAAAAAAAATAAAAAAATAGAAATAAATTAACGAAAAGCCACGAACTTATTAATCCAGTTAAAAAAATCGAAACAATCAAATTGAAAATAATAATAATAAATTTTCTTTTTAAATTCTTTTCTTATTTGAGGTGTTATTTATATAAACAAAAAAAAAAATAAAATAAAATACTTATTAAGTTGACGATGTAGATGGTGGAAAAATAGCTTGTGATGTTCCAGCAAATGATTTACCTTGGGATTGTGTGACAATATTATTTTGGGGATTATATGTATCAACACTATAACGTGACATTAATGCTGATAATGCTGTACGTATACCAGTTGTTGCAACTTGTGACCATCTACCCGAGCTAACAGCATCATCACCAGCATAAACAGCATGTGCATCAAAACTTGTTTTTTTTCCAATGCCCAAGTCTGAAATAATATTTGATATTAAAAAATTCATTAAATCCTCTTTTAGTATTTTTTTCTATAATTAAATTTCATCAACTGACCTTTTTGAGGTGGATTTAAAACTGGTAAATGTGCCTCAAGTTGTCCAGTTGTTCTTGAATTTGCAGCAAGACGTAATTCCAAATGTAAATCTTCCAAAAGACGTACAGCTTTTGGATCACTCTAAAAAAAAAAAATAGAAAAAAGAAAAGAATAATAATATATGAAACAAAAAAATTACACAAAGGTACTAAAGTAATAATAAAATAAATCATTTAATTATTTATATAGACAAGTAGTAATGTTGATTATTTTTATTTATTATATTGATTTAATTATATAATTTAAAATTTCATCTTAAATTATTTTTTATTTTTGTTTACCTCGTTGTCCAAACGTAGTGACATTAAATCATCAACTCTTATTGGTTTTCCATGGCTAAGTGCACCAGTTAATGATGATAATTTTCTAGCCAAACTATCCTCAGTATTTAATTGTAAATCACGTTGATTTGTATTATTATCTGTTCGTTGATTTGTACGATTTTTAACTGGACTATTATAATAATATGCTGGTGATGATACTCCAAATGTACTACTTTCACCAAACATACTATCATTATTATAATTTGTTGAATTATAACCAGCTTCCATTTTCAATCTTTTTGATGATCTGTAATTTATAAAAAATTCATTATTTTTATATTATAATTATTATTGTATTTTATTTAATTTAATTTTTTAAATGATTTATGTAATTTTTAATTAATCATGCAAACAGTAAGCTTGTATAATTTCATGCTAACAATATTTTATTTTTATAATTCAACGAAAGACAGTAAAAATTTCACCATCAAATTATTATTTTTTTTTAAATTGAGATTAGTGTTGTTTGTTAGTTTTTAAATGTTTTATTATTTATTAGGAACTTTTTATGATAATGGAAATAATGAAAATGATATAATTGTTAAAATAATTTTTATAGAAAAAAAAAAAAAAGTGGAAGAGTTCCTTTACCTACTAGTAAACACTATTTTAATAGTGATTTTTATTTTTGTCCCTCTATCAATTGGCCACTAATTCTCTATTTCCTGAAACATATTTTATTGTTTTTTTTTTTTTCTGTGGTTTGTTTCATTTTTATTGATTATGATTTTATGTTAATTTTTATTATAATATTTATTTTGTTTAAATAATAATTAGTATATATTCAGTGTCGTTGGTTTTTTTTTCTAAATAATTATTGTCAATTATAGAATATTTTTTTATAATTCATTCATTACAAATGATTTTATTTCAGTTAAAACAAAATTACCATGAAGCTTTATTGATAATATATAGTTGGAAATTAATATTTCTATTGTTGGTATTTAATTGTTTTTAAATTGTAAATAAATATTACTCCAAAAATAATTATAATTTGGCGAATTTCTTTTTCTTTTTATTAACAACAATTCAAATTGTACTTAATTATTTTATTTTATACTTTCCCGTGATGTTCTTTAATCTTCTCCACAGCACAGGCAATTTATTTATTTAAATATTATTTTTTTATATAGCCTTTGACTGGGAAAATGGATTGAGGATCACGGGATTATTAATAAAATTATTAAATCAATTTTTCCTAGCACCATTGTCTTTTTCTTTTTCAAACAAGACTTACAATTATGAAAAAAAATTTAATCATTATTGAAATTTTATAAAAATGTAAATCATTTTGTTAATTTTTAAAAATAAATTTAAGAGCCATTACAATTAAAAAAAAGAAAATTACAACGATAAAACCATTTAACATATTTAAGTGTATATTTTCCAGTATTATCATTTCCAAATTTAATAAGGGTTTTTTAATTTTTTAAATATAAGAAAAAAACATAAGACGAAAAGAAAATTGAATGCTTAAAAATATAATAAAACATTCAATAATTGTCAATAATTTTTTTGTTTAACTGTAAATTTCTTTTTTCAAAAAAAAAAAAAACAAAAACGCACTGATATTTTGTCTTATTATTATTTTTTTTTTGTCGAATAATAAATTTACAAATTAAAAATAAACGACGACACCATAAATATTTTTACAATTATTATTTTTTAATTAACATAAACAATTGATTGTTTTATTTATAATAATTTCAAATTGAATTGTTAAAACAAAAAAAATAATATAATAATATTAATAAACAAATCATCATCATATAATCAAAGCTTTTAAGTTTTTATTTTCATGTCAAGCTTTGATTGTTAATTTTATTATTATTGTTTTTTTACATAACTTACATAACTAAATATTTTATATTAAACCACAAGACCTATTGTCTTTCACATTTTTTTTTAAACTTGTAATCAATTTTTAATAATTATAAATATATATATTTATTTATACTAATGTTATCATAATAATTTCATGATTAAATTTCATTTTATCATTGTTTTTTTTTAAATAAATCATCGTGAATTTTTTCCAAATTATAAATAGAAAAGAAAAATAAGATAATATTCATTTTCATATCCTCATATAATTATTTATTTAATAAATTAAATAAACGTGATTTTTTATTTATTTTTTTTGTTATTTCTTCTTCCATCAAGTCCTCAGATGATCCAGTGTCATTCTGATCAATATGATCAGCATAAATAACTCACTAATCCCAACTTAAACTTGAAAATAAAAATAACAGAAAAAAAAATAAAATCAAATGAAAATAAAAATAATAAAAGAAGAGTATATTTTTAATTTATATTATTTCATTTTGTAAAATTTTTTTTTTTTTCTTTATTTTTATTAAATTCATGCAAAAGTTTGGATTAACATGCATTCTATATTGTTTATCATAAACAATGATTTATGATAGCAAAAAAATAATAAATTTAAAAAAAAAAAAAAAAAATGATAATAGCTTAGAATCAAGGACAATCCAAAGGACAGTTGAAATTATTTAAAAATAATAATTATTTCTATACGCAACGATAAAATATTAAACTATCCAACCAAGAAGAAATTCTACTTGTACATTGAAATAATTTTTCTTTAACATACTTCTTTATCAATTTTATAATAACTATTTGTTTTTTTTTTTCATTAATTATTTATTCATTTGTGTTTGTTTTAATTTTTCTACTACTCACCCTCCAACGTCCCTTCCAGCTGTTGCTAATTCTTGTTGTTCTCGTTGTAGTCGTCGACGATTTTGTTTACTCCAAAGTTCATGACAATCTTGTTTAATTGGAAGAGCATCTTCTGGCAATCTGTATTATAAATTCAAAAAGAAAAATGTTGTTGATGAAGATATTGTTGTTGTTTTATTATAATTATTTTAAAAATGTATTAATAATTTGAAAAACAAAAAAACGACATACAATAGAGGTTTGACATCTATGAGCCAAGAGTTTTGTAATGCATCAGATGCTGTTATACGTTTATCAGGATCTAATTCAAGCATTTTATCAAGTAAATCAAGAGCTGATTCAGGCATCCCTGCAAATTGTTCTCTCACTACACGTCTGTATGTTTTTTTTGGTTTAAATTGATGCCAAAGAGGAAGTTTTATCACAGATGGCCAAACAGCTGGTGTTGGTGTACCACATATACGTGATATCATTTCCAATTGTACCATTTCTATATTAGCCTGTAAATAAAAATTATAATAATCATTAAAAAATACATGTACTTTTTTAAATAAAAAACATAATTTTGTTTTAATAATGATCATTATCAGTAAGCCAATGAAGTAGAATGACAGGTTCTATTTAATAATTGGTAGAATATTTTTTTTGCATCAATTTACGTAAATTGTTAATCCTTAAATTCCTTAAATGATTCAACTTGCTATATTATTTAAACAATTAAATATACTCTAAGTAAAATACAAAAAGATGAATAATTACTTCAAGAAGATAATAAAGTTTAAAGGGAAAATACTTAAATTATTAAAATATAATTTTACTTACTTGAAATACTGGCCTTTTCAAAAATAATTCACCAAGAATACAACCACAGCTCCAAACATCAATTGCTGGTCCATATCTTTCTTCACCAAGCAATAATTCTGGTGGACGATACCAGAGTGTTATGACTTTATTGGTATATGGTCTTGATCTATCCTCAGCATTGTAAAATCTTGCTAATCCAAAATCAGCAAGTTTAACTTCACCCCTGTTAATGTAAGAAAAAAAAGAAAATCATTGCTTAGTTTATTAAAAATATATATTGTTATATTGATTAGAAAAAAAAATATATTTACTTGTTATTGATGAGTATATTTGAGCACTTGATATCACGATGTAAAAAATTTTTAGCATGACAGTAATTTAAACCATCTAATAGCTGTTTCATAATACTCTTATGATGACTTTCAGTAAAAGTAACCATACCAGATTCCAATAAACCCATTAAATCATGATCCATATATTCAAATACAAGATAAAATGAACCTTTATCTTTTCTAAAATCTTTAGCATCTTGTTTATCAGTTACAATTTCACGTAATGTTACAACATTTTTATGTTCTAACTGACGTAATATTTTTAATTCTCTAACAGCTGTTATTGGAAAACCTTCTTTTTCATTTTCTAATCTAACTTTTTTTAATGCAACTAAAACATTTTCACGTTTATCTTGTGCTTTATATACTTGTCCATATGTACCTTGTCCAATTTGTGCAATAACTTCAAATACATCAACACATCTTTCACCCCAATCTTTACCACCAGATGCTGACATTGGTACATGACAATTACGTGAACTTCTACGTTCTAATATTTTAGGTCTTTTTAATTTTGGTTTTGGTGTTATACGTTTTGATTTATTTTTTAATTTATTATCATCATTTTCATCATCACCACCACTTAAATCATCAATATCTGGTTCAATTTTTGGTAATGGTAAATCAGTTATTTTTATTTTATTTTTATTAGCACTTGTTAACTTTGGTGTTGATGTATTTATTGTTGGTGTTGTTGTTAATGATACAGCTGATGTTGATAATTTTGATTGTTGTAATTTATGTGGGCTTGGTGAACGACTTGGTGGTGAATCAATATTTTCTAAATCATGCTGATTAATACGTGGTGGTAATGGAAGTTCAGAAAATTTTTTTGTTTTAAATTGTATTATCGGTGCTTTTGGTGGATCAATTGATTTAATTGGTACCAAATTATTTGATGGATTAAATTTTATTGTTTGATTTTTAATAATATGTTGTTGATTATTAAGCTGACTAATTGTTGTTATTTTTTGTGACAATGGTGTTGTTGTTATTGAATGATTATCATTTGTTGATGGTAATGGTGGTGTTTTAGGTGTTGAATAATTACCAATTGTTTGTGATGTATTTAAATTATCATCATTACTTGATGATGAAGGTGGTGGAGGTGGTGGTGGCAATGGTGGTGGTGGAGCTGGTGATGTTACACCAGTTATAACTTTTGGTATTTGATTTATTGTTGTTATTGTTGTTATTGTTGTCGTTGGTGGTGGTGGTGGTGGTGGTGTTTGATCTGGTAATGGTGGTGTATTAAGAACACGATTATCACCACTATTTATTGCATCAGTTATAGATGAATCAACATTATCAACTGTTTTTGTACCATTTATTGTTGTTGCTGCTGCTGTTGTTGTATTATCATTTATAATTGATACATCTTTATCATCATTTTCAATTATTTGTACATCATCATGACTATTATTTACTTTAACTTTAGCTTCTTGTATTGTTTTTTCAAATATTTGAAGATTATTTCTATGTTTAACCATTTCAGCAAATAAACTTGTTGCAATAATATTATTATCTTGTACAAGACGTCTATTATAATTTTCAGTTAGTATTGGTGAATGTACACGTGAACGATGTGATGATGATGATGATGATTGTAATGGTGGTGATGATGATGATGATAAACGTGATGTTCTATTAATTGGTGGTGTTTTAGATTTTGGTTTTCTTCCAAATCTACGATACTCTTTAATTGGTGAATTATTATTTCTTTTTGGTGAACGTGAACGTTTATTACGTGTATATGATTGTGAACGTGAATTCGAATGTGATCTTGATCTTGATGATTTTTTATTCCATCTATTATTTGGACTTCTTGATCTTGAACGTGATGATGGTACTGGTAAACAGCGATTATTAACTGGACTTTTAGTTAATCTACGTGATTTACGTTTATCATTACGACGATCTTTATTATTATCATTACTATGATGATATTGACGTCTATTATCATTCATATAATTATTATTATGATTGTTATTATTATTATTAATATTATTCATATTATTACCACTTCCAAGACCTCCTCCTCCTCCTCCTCCTCCACCACCAAAACTACTACTACCAAGACCGCCACCCCCACGACGTCTTTTTTTGGCACACGATGATGGTGAACCACCAGACATATCACGATTATTATATGACATATTGTCATGTCTACGTGATGGACTTGGTGGTGTATGTCTTCTGTGTGATAAATTTTGTTGACTATGATTGTGTGGACTATACTCACTTCTTCTTCTTCTTGATGATGATGATGATGATGATGGTAGTGGTGGTGGTGTATTATTAATATCTCTTCTACGATTTTGTGGACTGTGTGAATGTTGACGTCTACGTGATGATGACGACGATGATGTTGTTGTCATTGTCATGTCATTTGGAGTTGTACTTCTTCTATCAGCATGATGATGTCCATGATAATGCTGTACTTGTTGCTGTTGATGATGTTGATGATGACGGTGATGATGTTGTTGTGGTGGTGATTGTGAACGTTTTGTAAATGATATATTATCTGGACTTGTTTTATCTGGTGTTGTTGTTCCACCATGAGGTGGTAATAATGGTGTATGAGGTGATTCAATGTGTCTTGATGTTGATTGTATAAATGATTGTTGTTGTGGTGGTGTTGTTGCATCTTGTAAATCATCATTTTGTGGTGATTCAAGATCCATATCACTTGGTGATCTTTGTGGTGTTACTGGTGATATTGGTGATGTTGAATCTTTCAATGGCATTAATGGACTTTCTGGCCATTTTGTTGAATATTTAATATTACGTTCTGGGCTTATAATTATATTATCATCATTATCACCAACATTACCCCCGACACCACCACCTCCAACAATACCATCATCATCCTCATCATCATCATTATTAATTATACGACGTGGACTTTGACTACGTGATAAACGTTTTGATTTACGTTTTTTCTTTTTAATTGATGTTAATGATGTTGGTGATAAACTACGTTTTTTCTTTTTTTCACGTTTATGTTTTTTTTCTTTTCTACGTGAATGACGTGAACGTTGTTCTTCATTATAATCTGGTGTTGTACGATGATGTTCTTGTCCATGTTCTTGTTGTGTATTTATTGGTGAATAATTACGATGTGATATTGTTGCTGGTGATGGTGATAATGTTATTGGTGATGTTGCTGTTAATTTATCATTTAATGGACTTGTTGCTAGAGCTGATGTTGATGAATGTTTCGATTTTGATGATCTTATTTTATTATAATGTGAATGTACAGTATGTTCTTGTACATCAGCACCAACATAACTATGACCACGTGAATCTTCTGAATGTATTTCACCAGCTTCTGGTCCAGATAAATCTTCACTACTTACATCACTGTAATCATATTCAACTAGAGACTTTGATGATGTAACTGGTGTATGATCAATTAATCTATCTTCACGTGAATGTCTTTTTTTTCTTTTATTTGATTGTTTACTTCTACCATGTTTACGATGTTTTTTTGTACTTGATGGTATACTATTTGATAATTCATTTTGTTCTTCATATGATATTGAATGGCGATTTTGTATGTCATTTATATTTATCGAATCACGACTACGACTTTTAAACCTTCCATTACGATCATAACGTTCATATTCACGACTGCTAGGCATGTCACCTACTAAAACAATAACAAACAAATAAAATTTATATTATTAGCTTTCATTAAAAAATTTAAAATTTTGTTTTTTAATTATTGTTAGCAAAAACAATTACCAATTAAATTTTCATCAATCAGATGAAAATATTACAAATAAAAACATCAAAATTCACCATAAAAATAGCCAATTATTAATAAATAATTTAACCATTACAATACTTGATATAAATTAATCAATTTTCTATTTTTTTTTTTTTTTTATTATAAAAAACAAAAAAAAAACACTGAGTTGATAATTATATTTTTTTCAAAAATTCACCGACACATTTTTACAATATAAACACGATAATTAAAAAAAAAAAATAATCCAACAACACTCACATCACAATCAACATCCATGTGTTATTTATTATAAATAATTATTAATAATAATAAAAAAAAAAAACTCAAAAAAATATCAACATTTTATCCCCTCTTATTTTTCATACAAACTCCCCCAAGTAAAAAAAAAAAAAAAAAAAAAAACTCAATTCACAGATATACAGTTGATCCATAAATTTAGAAAAAATTAATTTGTTTAAAGATAAAATTGTAAATAACAATTACAACTATACAATAATAACTTGACGATATTATATTTATTTTTGAGTTTTCAGTTTGGCTAGGCAGTCGGCCATTGCTCGATCACGTAGCATGCACACACACATATAAATTTACACAAACCCACACACGCGCGCGCACACACACTGCCGAGAAAAAAAAAAAAGAAAAAAAAAAAAAATGGAAAAGGGTGTCGGCCCATTTGCCAAATGAAAATCACAAAATGGTGGCAAATAAAATAGGATATCAGTAAAATTATTAATAATAACCAACAAAGTATTATAAAAATTAGGTAATTAATAAATAATAAAAAATGGAGTAAAAACTTACGTGCAATATTGATGTGGTGATAAGACGAAATTTGTGACGTTGATTATTTGCATTGAGCAAAAAACAGGACAACTTGTTTTATGTGTTGCCCAGTCAACGTAGATACTTTACATGTCCAATGAATTTATCCAGGTTTTTTTTTTTTTTCTTTTATTTATTAAATTATTAAGTTGTTAAAATATCCAGTGAGCACCGATAAATAAACCCACGATATTTAAATTAATTATTTTATTGAAAAAAGTAAAAATAAAATAATTTATCTCTTTTTTTTTTTTCTGGTTGTAATATATACGTATTTGAATCGTAATTTTATTTTTAATATTATTACTGTAAATTATTATTGCTAATTATCAATTTAGACCATAAATGTATAAATTAATTGCATCATATTATTTTTATCATTAGATTTATGCGGATTATGATTTTCCCGTGAGGAATTTTTGTGGAAATTTTATTTCTTTTTTATCATGGGAAGAATGGTCTGCTATTTTTTAACACGACCAATACCGTCGAGAAAAACCGAGCAATGATGATGATCACGTTCTCTCTCGATTCTCCGACTCTCTCTCCGTGATCATGACGTAATCAAGGAAAGAGAGAGAGGGAAAGCGATCAAAGCGACATCATTTGTATAAAATTTCAACTTTTATTTTTATTAAAATTGAAATAGTTAATTAATTATAAATTTGTAATTATTCAACATTGAAAATATTATTGTTTAAAATTTATTTTTTTATTTGTTTATAATTTTAATGCAGTTTTTTGATTGATTGGAAAAACGGAGGGAAATGATTGATCATCCGCCATTGAAAATTTAAACACGCATGCGTCGATACGTAATTACCTGTATTTTAAATTCGCCAAAAAAATTTTAACGAATAATTCAGAATAAATTGAGGAAAATTTTATTTTCAACCTACTGATAAACCTGTGGAAAGAAAATATTAAATATCTTTAAGATTTTCATGGCTTTTAAGATATTTTAGTCGAAAAAACACAAGAAAAATTGTGTAGAGACCTCTATTGCAAAACTCTGTACACTTGTAATATTTTTAAGTTAAAAAAAATATTTCTATAATTTATATTTGAATTTACCATTCAATTATTATAAACTGCTTAAATTATTAATAATAAATCTTGTATGTATCTAATGTAATTAAAAACACCAAAAAAAAAAATTAAACATCAATTAAATTTTGTTTGGAATTTTACATTTTACAGTTCATGCTTGAAAAATTCACTCTTTTTTCGCCCACATTTCAAATGTCTTTAGTAAAAGTAAAAAATTACAATGACTAATTTAATTGATTGACTTGAAATTTACGTAATTACAAAAATAACAAATCAAAATTTTCATTCAAAAAATAAAAAATTGAGCGAAATAATATGAGCTTGACTTGATGAATAATTTTTTAATTCAATTATTTCTTTCGGCTTCTTGGAAAATAAAAATAGTACATATATATATATGTATTTGATATATTAATATAATGTTTGTTGTTTTTTTATTTTCTTGTATCAAGCTAAATATATATGTCAAGTATCATTTTAAGATGTAAAATAAATTTTGTATTTTTCTTATTAAAATTAATGTCATTATTAATTCAAGAAAATGACCATATTTATTTGACCTAAATTGAAAAAGTATTGATGTAAATACAAGTCCACATGACATTGACCTAGTTAAATGAACTATAGTCACATTGCAGGAATAGATTTTTTTTCTTGTACAACCTAGAAAGCATTATAAAATAATTCATCAAGCAGTTAACAACAAATTTTTTGTCAAAGCTTTAACTTTAAATAAAATATAATAAATAAATAAAATGTTATAAATAATGGAAGATAAAAATAATAATGACATAATTGAAGAATTAAAAAATAAAAGTGTATTACATTGGAATTATCGTGGTTATAAAAATTTACCATGTGAATTGGAATTATTTGGTGATAAAATTGAAGAATTATATTTAAAAGATAATAATATTATTAAATTACCAATATGGATAAATAAATTAATTAATTTACGTAATATTTATTTATCTGATAATAAATTAATTGATTTTCCAATTGAATTATATGACAATAAAAAATTAAGTGTATTAAATTTAAGTTGTAATTATTTAAAATTAATACCAACAACAATTAATAATTTACGTTTATTAACAAATTTAAATCTTGATAATAATTTTTTAACTCAGCTACCACCAGGTAATAGCTTTTTATTAAATTATTTAATTATAGAAATTTATATTTTTCAAAAAAAATTTTTAGCAATAAAAGAACTTGAATATCTTGTTTATTTATCAATTTGTAAAAATGAATTAACAATACTACCAGAATGGATTGGATCATTAAAAAAACTTGAAACTCTATTGATTGATAATAATTATCTGGAAGAAATACCAAATCGTTTAACACTTTTATCAACATTAAAAACACTTTCAATCTGTTCAAATAGGTTTTGTAAAATTTTTCTAAATCATTATTTAGTTAATAATATATTTTTAATTGAAAAAAAATATTATATTTCAGACTGAAATACTTGCCATTAAATTCATTTATATCACAAGTTAATATTTGTTTTAATTATAATCCAGATTTAAATTATTTATCATATCCAATGTTGTCACAATTATTGGAACTTGGTTGGGATGATGAAAAAGATATTATATCAAATTCGTAAGTATTAAAATCAATGATTTTTTTAAATATTAATATTATGAATTAATAATGTTTTATTTATCTAGAAATTGTGTTAAAAAATCAAGTAATTTTAATATAAAATTAGCTGTTAAATTTAATGACATGTCAATTGAAAAAAATAAAATTATTGAACTACCAAGACAACTTTTTGGAATATTTAAAAATTATTATAATGAGCCTGTTTCATTGTGGGAATTGTCATTGAGAAGATTATATCAAACAGAGTATGTAAATATATTTTTAAATATGGAAATTAATTTTTTTGTAACTTGTTTTGTTTTTTTTATCTTTTAGTAATGCATTTGAATTATTAAAACCAGATATTTTTCATAAATTAATGTTGAATGGACCCATCAGTGTTTGTCTAAGCAATAAATGTCAACAGCCAATTTTTACAGAAGCTTGGCTAATTGTTGGTACAACTGAGGAATCATCACTTTTAGTTGTTGCATTATTTTGTTCACAAAAGTAAGATTAAAAATTAAATTTCTATTTATATATTTATTATATTAATAAGTAAACAAATAACTAAATATTGATTTAAAAAAATTCTTTTATTTTTAGATGTTTATGCACTTTTGATCCACAGTCATATGGAATTAATGAATTGCCATGGGAAATTTACACTGAATAAATTAATATACGAAGAATAAGTTGACAGGATATACAAAATTCTAATATCAAATTGAACCAAATATTAATTATCTAGTCATATTTTAGACTTAAAAAAAATCAATACTCATTATTTTTAAATATAAAAATTAATTTTTCATCTAGTCAACTTATTCTTTTTTTTTTAAATTAAAAAAAAAAATTCATCAAATTAGAAAATAATAGATTTAGAAATTCCAAAGTGTTCATCTAGTTTTTAAATTTCAAAATATTTTGTGATAGAAAAAAATGAAAAAAAAAAAATTATTGTGATTGCCAATAGCAATATTGTTAATTAAATTTATCAATTTATTTGTTGTTAATTATTAATTAATTTTATTGATGATATATATATATATTTATTGAATAAATTTTAAAAAATGTTAAAAATTAGATAAAATATATTTCGATAATTTTATCTTTTTATTTTAAATAAATTTTTTGTTGTTGATAATGAACATTTTAATAATTTGTTAATTGTGCTTTATTTTTTTTATTATCAAATAAATTATATTTAAAAAAAAAAAATTGTTTTAATGATTTTTAAAATATATTAATTAACAAATGAAATATTTTTATTTTTTATTTCTAAATTAAAAACAATAGTATTTTTAAAATACCTGAATAATTGATATTAGACCGTTTAATTTGATGAAATAAAATATATTGCTATGCACAAAGATAGTCGAGTGCTTTATCACGATCAAATTCACATTTTAATAGAGCACTTGATGCATCATCTTCAGGAAAACCAAGATCTTTAAGTGTTATTAAATTATCATGATATTTTTTTGCATTATCTTGATCATAATTTGTAAGTAATAATGCTTTTTCAGCATCATCAATTGATAAACCTAATTTTTCAAGATATTGAATTGATAATAAATATTCAACAATTTTTTTATTATCATTACCACCAAGATCACTTATTGCTTTAGCAGCACGTGACAATGAAAAACCCATATCATTAAGATGTTTAGCTAATTTTTGATCTGTTTCTGATAATTCAGATATTGGATTTAATGATTCTGATTCAGTTGATGTACTTGCACTTAAACTTTTTGATGATTGATCAGCATCAACATCTGGACTTTCTAGATCAGGCCAAGGTTTCCAATTCTAAATAAATAAATAAATATTTTTAATATATTTAATTTAATATTAATTAATATTTTATTTACCTCCATAAATGGTTTAGCTAATTCTCTTTGCAATTCTTGAACAATAATTGATATATTTCTATGTTTAGTATCAATTTGTAAATTATTATCATTGTCAATTATTTTAGATTCAACAATTTCAGATTTTTCATTTTTTTGTGAATCATCTTGTGAATTTTCTAGGCTTATTTCATCTAGCATATTTTCAATTTTATTTTGTGGTTGCCATTGTGATGTTGGTTGCAATACCTAAACATTTAATTAAATTAATTTAAATGAACTACTTTTAATTTACTTTGTTTGATAAATACCTGAGCAAGTTCTTTCATGTCATTAATTGTTTTAAGCTCAACATTATCAAATGGATTACTTGTGTCATTATCAAAATCAGCATAATCAAGACCATTTGTTTTAACATTAATATCAATATTGTGAAATTGTTGTAAACGTGGTGATAATAATTGTGGTTTTAGAATTGTTGTTTTTGGTGCTGGTGCTATTTTAATTGGCAGTTCTGGTAATTTATCTGATGATGGTGATGATGGTGTTGAGGTATTATTTATATTTTTTTTATACTCTTCAATAAGTTTTTTTTTATTTTCTTTTTCTAAATTTCTTACTTTTCTCCATTCTGACATCTATTAAAAATTTCAATTATTATTACAATCATGTTTTACAATTATTTATTATTTAATATTACCTTTTCTATAACTGATTTTTCAAGACTAAAATCATATGTATTTTTTGTAAATTCAGAAAATTTATTGTTGTAAGCTGCTGGTAGTGTTAATTTTTTTGGTGGTTTATAAGCTTCAGCAATTTTAACATGTACACCATCCATGTATGATGAAACTTGATCACATTGTGCAAATGATCTATCCATTTTTTTTTTATTATTGACAAATTATTAATTATTCAAGTTATTTCAATTTTAACTACAGCCAATCTAACCTTACTCTTTTTTATTTATTTAGTAGTTGAATAATAAATAATTATTAGCAAAATTTAATACTTATTATTATAGCTTTTTCACAGTATAGCAATAAATTATATATTTATTTATCTTTATTAATTAACAATTAAATATATATATGATTTTTTTTTTTTTTTGTGTGTGTCTTACAGTTTTTTTGTTATCTTAAAAATGAGTAAAATTTTTTTACTTTTTTATTACAAAGTAAATTAAAAATTTACAATGATAAATTAAATTAATATAGGTCAATTTAATAAATATACGTAATAAAAATAAGTTGAACACACAAAATAATACATTTACAATGAAATAAAAATAAATTGTTCATATTTGTTATGATTCACATAAAAAGTAAAACAAAGTAAAAACAATGTGAACATAGATAATAATCGTTATATCGTTCATTCGATATTCAAGTGTCAAATATGATAATGCATTTTCAAACTCGTGAGGATGCCAAGTATAAACAAATTATAAAAAAAGCTGAAATAAAATATACAAATATGATTTAAGAAAAAGAAGCTGAATTCTAATGCCAGGTGACAAAATAAAAATAGCCACAAAATCCAAAAAAAAAAAATAATATTTTGCCCAGGATTACGTTTTTAAGGATTATTTATTAATAATAATTTTTTTTTTTCTCTCATTTTACAATAATTTTATTTACACATTTATTGTCAATTAAAAATTATTTTTAAATAGCAAATTAATTAAATATTAAATATACAATAATATAAAGAAAAATTTTTTAAATATTTTTGTTCTATATAAAATACTTTCAATAATTATTAAATAATTATGACAAGTGATTGAATGTTTAATTAGCATTATTAAGTTTTCATCATCACAAGTAATAAAAAAAAAATTAATATAAATGAAAAAATTTAATATATATATTTCTATACAAAATAATAAATAATAACTCAATTTATTATATTTTAAAAACACTTAAATTTTTTCTTCTCTTTTTTTTTTTGTTTATTTTAAATTTAGCTAAATTTTTATTTTTAATTATTATTAATTTGACACTTGTTTCGTTTTAACTGTTATTGTTGACTGTTTTTTAGTTTCGCTATTATTTTGACTAGTTAATTTATCAGTCATATTATTTATCGATTCATCATTAATTTTTTTAGCATCAAGAGATTTCATATATGCTAGAAAAGATGTCCATGCCAAACTGCAAACACTCACATAAACAACTCTATTTCTTTCAGGTATTAAAACAAAATTAATTGTCTGAAGAATTGGCCATACACAAATACCCATCTAAAAATTAAAATAGATAATAATTAATTCACTGAAAAAAATAAATTGATGTGCTCAATTGTAATAAATGATAACTTACTTTCCAAGTAGGCCAAAATTTTCTTTTAACTTCTTCAATACCTTCTGATACTGGTTTAAATTCTAATAAATTCATTCCAAAAAAAAAACAACACATTGCAGCTGGACCATATGAAACTTGTTCGACAAGTGCCTGTAAAATTATAATCATTTGTATTATTGTTTATTAAAGATATAAATAATTTATTATTTACCTTAGTTATTGCAGATCTAAATGTTGTCTTTGGCCAAAAATAATGTGCAATTTTAAGCCAACCATACAATGTTGGTGCAACAAATAATCCACCATACAAACTAAATCTCAATGCTTGAATATAATTAAGCTCATCTTTGCCAAGTAATTTTTGTTGTATTAAACATCCAGTTGGCCATATAACAGCATATGATGCCATTCCTCGTACAACTGGATATTTTTGTGACACTTCACGAAATTTAATCCATAATATTCTCATTTTGTTTATCTTTATTTTCAGTCTAAAAAAGAAAAAACAAATAATACAAAAACACTTATTATTAACTTAATGTTAAAAACAAATTAAATTAAATTTTTATAAATAAATAATTGACATGTCATGTGTGTATGTTAATTTTGTTATTATTTTGACAGATAAATTATAAAAAAATTTTTTTCTTTTATTGATTTATCCAGTTTCACACACACAAATAAACAAAAAAAAAAAATGGAAAAAATAACACTGATTTATCAAACAATTAAATAATTAATTTACAATAAAAAAAAAATAATTTTAACAAGACAATGACGTAATAATAATGAATGTTTACCTTTAACCTCGCGACCAAGTAAAATGCAGAATGAAAATATTTTGATTGACCTCGGAATCAGCTGACTGACACAATAAAAAATTGTTATTATTATTATGTTGTTTATGTATCAGGGTGTTCGCGCGGAATGTTTAAAACCACGTCCAATATCAATTTCAATATGTAAAAATTTTTTCAATAAATTCATGTGAAGATAAAGAATAATTTATTCACTTTTTGAATGACATTGACAGCTTGAACATCATCTTGATACGATTTGGCAATTGTAAATTTCGCCTGGCAGTCTAGTGCTTGCATTAACATTTATTTTTAATATATTATTATTGTTAATAGACCTTGGTATAAAGTCTACAAATTCTATATATTTTTTCTTTTTATTTTTCCTAGACGTGAAACAGTTACGCATGCGTGACATAAAAATCAATTATAAAAATTAAATTGTCAAAATTAATTTTTCATATTTATATTATTTATTTACAAAATTGTTGAGATTTTTTTAAATTAACATACAGTATTTTTAATATTAATAATAACATTCAATTCATTTAACAATTGTTGTTAAAAAAAAATCTTTTTCTAGGCCAGGCAGAAAATATTATTATAAAAAACATTTATTACATTGATTTTGTTTTTTTTTTTTTTTTCACATGGGAATACCAGTATTTGGCAACAATTATACACATCAACAAATGAATAAACGAATTGGAAAAATATTAATTTAACTATATGAGTTATTTTTGAAAAAAAAAGAAAAGAAAAAACTGATTATCATTCGACAAGAAATCAATACGTGTAAATAATAAAAAAATACATATAGACAGGTACTCGACAATCTATGATAATCAGTTTTTAAATGAACAAAAAACACTGACTTTCTTAATAAATACACTTATAAAAAGTTTTATCACTGAAAAATTAGCATAAAAAAAAAAGAAAAAAAAAATTCTATTCCTCAACAATTTTTTGATAAAAATATTTTTACATTTGCTTAATTTTTCTTTAGTTTTATAATTTTAATTTAATGAAAATAATTATCTTCAAAATATCCATGAGTAATTAATTATTTTGATTAAATATAATTTTTTTTTTTTTTTAAATAATAATGTTTTTTTTTTAAATAATCATTTGTCGACAAAAAAATGAAAAAAAAAAAATTATAATTATTATAACACTAAGACTATTTTTAAATTAACATTAATTAATTTTTTATTTGTTGATTTACTTTTAACAATAGTCTTTTCATGATTTTTTTTTAATTCTAATTTGCCGTAATGTCAAACATATCAAGTAATCCTTCATTTTCACCAAGATGAAAAGGATAATCAGTTTCACATGGTGGAGGACTTAGACTAATCAATGGTCCAACGACTAAAATAATAAAAATACAATTAATATTAATTACAATGAGTATTACCAAATGATTAAAAATATTCAATTTAAATTTTAACTTACATTCAAGATAATTATCTTCAACTGAATTTGAATCAGACCTCACAACATCTGAATAACAAAAAAACATTTTATTATTAAAAAAAAAAATTCTTTAATAATATAAAAATTAAATATAAAAAATAATAACAATTACCTGTATCACCAAGGATCAATTGAGCTTCTAATAAATCATCATTTTCATTATCATCATCTTCTTCATCATCAGCTGCTGCCTCAGCTTTTGACGTACTTCTAGAAGACCTACATTTAAAATCAAAAGTAAATGTAATAATTATTATTAAATAGTTAATCATTAACTTATCATAATTAAACTTAAAAATTTAATATTTATTTTGTATGGTTTAAACCAATAGAACAAGCCTTAACTCTCGACTGTTCAACCCCATTTAAAACCAATTAAAAAATCATTAATATATGCTCATTGCAGATGATCAATGTAAACTTATCATTGACAATGCGATATAGAGCAAATTATAAAATAATAAATGAATTAATAAATAATAACCTTGATATTTTTCTCTTTGGTTTAACTTGATCATTTTCTTCATCATCCAATATTCTTTTGGTTCCTCTACTATCATTATCAAGTCTTATTTTTGCCATTTTATCATCATATTCATCAGCTAATATTGGCTGTACCATGTAAACTTTAATTTGTCCAGTATTACTTTTAATTAACATTTCATAATTGATATCATCATCATTATCTTTATAAATTTTATTTAAATTTGGTACTGTTAACATTGTGTCTGTTGGTGCTTTAATACCAAGTACAAATTCATCATTAAATTGTGTTTTAATATCTTCATATGTTAAATACGACATTTTTTTATTATTACAATCAGCTTCAATATTTTTAATACTTTGTTGCATCCATTTAATATGTGTATCTACTAATTTTTCATGTTCTTCAAGTACACGTATATCATCTTTTAATATTACTAATTTATCACCAACATCTTGAGAATTTACACCTGGTCCAGATGAACCTCTGTTTAATTTTAAATATATATTTTAATTAATTACATGTATCCTTTAATTTATAATTTTTTAATTAATTTTTTTACTTACTTCCATTGTATACTATTTTTACTTTTTTTTTCAATTAAACCAATTCCTTCAAGGACATTTGTTATATCATAAATACGACGTTTTTGTCGTACCTCTAACAAATCTGCAGCCTGTTGAATAAAAAAGAAATAATTAGCTGATAGAAAAAATAATTAAAGCCAGATTTTAATTATACAAAATGATAAAATTATTATAAATAAATAAATGATGTTTATTATATAAATTAAAAAGGATATTTGTTTATTTAATTTCAGGGTGTTTTCAAGTTAGGTTATGTTTACTAATGTATTTTTTTTTTTTCATTACTATTAGCATTGTTATGATAATGACAAGAATAATTTATAAATTAAGCTACTGACAATACAGATATATTTTCAAGGTAAAAAAAATCATAAATGCAATGAGCCTAATAATCAAATGATTGAGCAATAAATTATAATAATATTCATGTTAAAATTTCATTTGAAAAATTCCCGCAAGCAGGATAACAATGGCGTGTGTTTTCTTTTTTTTTTTTAATCCATTTATTTTTTTTTATTGTGAATTATTTTTCATAGCAGTGGTAACTTAACCTCTGTATTAAAAGTAAAACTACATTTAGAAATAATAAATATGTTGATAATTTAATTAAATAATATCAATTAATAATGGCATAAATTTTTAATAAACTTACTACTTTAAGATCTAAAACACCATGAGTTGCTTTTTGTAATAAATTAACAAAACGTGTTGTCAACAAACCCAATGATTTTTCAAATCTACTTTGTTGCATATCAGCCATGTTAATTATTTCTAAATTAAATTAATTATTAAAAAACAATACACACACACACACAACAATATTGTTTAATTGTTATCAGTTATTATTAATTTTTAAAAAAACCATCAACTCAACCAGTGAAAAACTAAACAACAATACTCCATTCCCTTCGAAAATTGGCGCACCGATGGAGCTAAAAAAATGCTGCCATCAAACGTCCATCATTAAAACTAAAAAAAAATAATAATAATAACAATGCCGGGTAATTATTTAAACAATTTATCAATATAATAATTATACATAAAAAAAAATCATTTTATTTAATTTTAATTTGTACAATTAATTTAAAAAAAAAAAACGAAAAAATAGTTTGTTTTTTACATAATTTTCATTTATTTAAAATATTTATAATTACAATATTTATTTAATTATTAATGTTAAATAATTATTTTAAATATCTCATTAGACATTAATTGATTAAAAAAAAAAAAAAAAATGTTAATAAAAAATATATATTTATATTTAAGAAATTCAAAAACCACTATTAGAACCAAGATTTCTTGGTTCTGGACTTGGAGTTGAACTAACTGAACTTAATGTTTCTTCTTTAATTTCTTCTTTAATAACATCATCTTTAATTTTAACACAATCATTTTTATCTTTATCCTTTTTATCTTTATCTTTTTCTTTTTTATCCTTATCTTTTTTATCTTTATCTTTACTATGTTTATGATCATGCTTATGTTTATGTTTATGTTTATGTCTTTTTTTATCTTTCTTTTTCTTTTTAACTTTTGTATCATTTTTATCATTATTATCTTTATCAAACATTCCTGGTTCAAAACCAATTGGTCCTTTTGTACCCATTAATCCAGGTAATGATGCTGAATTATCACTGTAATATTCAGTTTTAATTTTACCATCACTACCAACAACAGTTGCTCCAGTTCCTGTTGTTGTTTTAGCTGTAGTTGTTGAATTTATAACTGTTGTTGTTGTTGATGTAACTATTGTTGTTGTTGTTCCAATTATTTGTACTTCATTATTCGATAATTTTTGTTTTTTAATTGCTGATGATTGTTGTTGATTATCACATATACCAGATGGTCCTGGTTGTGATTGTCTTGATGGTGATCTTTCTTTTCTTTTAAATGGATTATCATTAGTTTCACTATGGATAATATCATCAATTTTATTATTTGTTATATTATTACTAATTTTTTTATTGTCATTTGAAGATTCTTGTAAACCATTTTTTTTTGTATCAGATAAACATAATGGACGATTTGTACCATATAATGCATAATAAAGATCAACAAGATCACAACGTAATTTAGCATCATGTGATAAACAACAATTCATTAAAGTCCATATACGTTCAACAAGTTCTGGTGTATCAAGATGATGATTACGTGCTCTTTCAAATGGTGGATTATCAACCATTAAACGTACAAGTTTATGACGTACACCAGGATGTGGATCCATGTCAATCATATCCAATAAAAAATCTAAATCATCTTGTTTACCATCAACTTTAGTAAAATCAACAAGTGCTTCAAGTGCTGCTATTCTAACATCAATAAATTGTCCATATGATGCATATGATTTAAATATATCTGATTTACTTGGTAAATGACCAAATTTTTGTAATATTCTAATAACTTTAAGACATGATACTGTAACAGTATACTTATAACATGGTAATAATTTTTCTAAATTTAAATTTCTTGTTATTTCATCAACAATTAATGCTGTATTTGTTGATAATGTTGATGGTGTTATTGATGCACCATGTTGTATTGATATAACTGGTGTTATTGTATTACCTAATGCTTCTATTAATGATGCACGATAATAATTATCTGAATAACGATTTTTTGAATTATCATTATATTTAAATAAATCAATTAAAAATTTAACAATATCATCTGGACATTGATTATGTTCATCACGTAAACCACCCATTGCAATTGGTATTGTTTTTTGTAAAAAATAATGTTGAAAATTTGTAAAATTATTTTGTTTAACAATTAATTTATTTGATGATGCTGAACCAAATAATTTACGAAATATAACTTGCATTGCTGGTGGTCCATTCCAATGTGCAATACCATTAGCAACTTTTTGTAAACATAATGCACTACGTAAACGTACTTTATAATAACAATTTTCATTTTCAATAATATGAGTTAATGTTAAACGTGTATTTGGAACAGCATGTGATTGTAAAGCATTAATAGCATCATTTTGTGCAGTAACATCACGTTCATGACGTAATTGATAACACCATTGATAATCTGGTTGTTCAATATTAACTGATCTCATCATTGTTATTTCTGGATCAATACGTATCCATAAAACTGGTGAATCATCCATACTTGATAAATCCATTTCAACTTCTTCACCAGTTGATAATGGTATTTTTTTTTTTTTATTTCTACGACTTTTACTATGACATGTTATATCAGCTTTAGCACTTGTACCTTCAATTTGTAATGTATGTTTAAATGGACCATCTAGCTCTTGTATATTTATTAATAATGGACCAACATATTTTCTAATACCACGTTGATTAATTGATTCTTGTTTAATTTCAAGTTCAACTGTATTACGTTTTCTATTAAATTTAAAACTTAAATTAAATTTAGCATGACCACCAGTACGTACCCATTGATCAATAAATACTGATAAATCTTTACCAGTTACAGTAAATATTGCTTTAGCAAATACATTTGTTGATATTAACATATGTGACCATACACAATTATCATATTTTTGTTGTGATGCATTACTTGCTAATGATAATTGTTTATTAAATACTTGAAGTAATAATTCAAGACCAATACGATGTTCTAACATTCTAATAACAAGATGTGATTTTTTACGTAATGCTTTCATATAATTTGGTGACACTGTATGTAAATTACGTATTGGAAAATAAAAATCAGTTTCTTGTTGTTGACGTTGTGGTTGTATTGGTGTATTAACATTAATTGGTAATGGTGCTGGTGGTTGTGATGAATCTAATATAATACCACCATATTCTTCTTCATATTTAACAACATCTTGTAATTCAGATTGTATCCAATCACGATATTCATTATTACCAAAACATTTTTTAGCATATAAACCAGTTAAATATGTTGATATACCTTTTGGTAACCATGTATCAGACCAATTTTCCATTGATATAAATGTACCAAAAAATTGTTCAGCAATTGCTTGTGCCATGGCTATTTTAGTAATATATACTTGATCAATAATTGCTGGTGAATGTAATAAATTTGTATTTAATATACTCATTGTTGCATATGCATTAACATCTTCATTTATTTCATCAACAAATACTTGTTTATAACATGAATATGGATATCTATTTGATAATGTTTCTTCATAAAATTCAAATGCTTCATGCATATATTTTGCTGATATTTTTAATGATTCTAATAATTTTGGTAAACAAAAATGTGTTACTTCATGCATATATGGATCAACAAATATTTCAAATGGACCAACAGCAAGTGCAATATTTGGTGCACTTGTTGGTGTATTTAATGTATAATGAAATGTTTTATATCTCATATCTGGTGTATATACAACTTCAATTAAATCACCACATGATACAGCTGTCATTTTTTCATCAACAGTAAATTCAAGTTTCCATGTACATGGTTCAGCAAAACTATCAACACATGGAAACCATAAACGTGATGAATTTTCATATGAATATGTATACATATGTGCACCACGTTCAGCAAGTGTACCTTCACAATTTGGTACAACAAAATGTACACCACCTTGTGGTTGTTCTAATGAAAATTCAATACCAATTCTAAATGTTGTACCTTCAGTAACAAGATTTAATAAACGTTGTGGTATTTTTATTAATAATTCACCACAATTATTATCTGGATCAACTTTTTGAGCAGCTTGTAAATGCATTTCAGAAAAATAACTTAATGAACGTTTATTTTTTGTTTTATCACCTTGACATATATCCAAAAATGGATCAAAATAATCAAAATCAGTATTATTATCTAGCTCATGAATATCATTTAAACATATACGATATATTCTACATTGACGTATATTTAATTTTATTGTACGTAAATTTTCACGTCCAACAATTGTCAATTCCACAAAACCCTATTTAATAAATAAAAAAACAATTATTATTCAATTATTTATTTGTTGCTTTAATTATTATACTTACAATAATGGTTTTTTTATCAAAATTAATACCAGTTAAACTGACTATTTGGTGAACTGTAAACATCAAAATAATATCTATTAAATAATTGTCAATATTAATTTAAATTAATTAATTTTTAAAATTTTAATTATCATTTATAAATATTAATTTAAAAATTATTGTTTTTTATTATTAATTTAATTGATAAATATTTGTTTTTTTTATACTTGGTAAATAATAATACTGTCAAATATAACCTCAAATTTTAAAATAATATTTATTTATTTGGTATTTTTGTATGTTTTTAAAATTACTAATTGGATACTTATAATTTGTAAGGCCGACGTGAAGTCTCGGCCGTATGTTCTTTCCTCATTTTTCCATTTATTTTTGTTAACAATTTCACAAATTAACTTATAAAGTCACAATTGTTTATATTTTTGAGTGTTTTGAGTGTCAACAGTCAACACACATCAAAGCTAGACCAAAAATGGCGTTTCACCACAAGACATGGAGTCTTTTATAGAGAGAGTAGGAGTAGTGGTGACTGGTGGTGGTGTTTTTTTGAAGCTTCAAGTTGTTCCCTTCATTTTTTTTCCCCTCATGGCTTTTTTTTTTTTCTAATCATCAAGCTTATTAAAATAAATACAATAAATAATATTGATACTTTCATTTCATCTTTCTATTTTTATTATATTTATATATTTAGTTTAATAAAAGTAAAAAAACATCAACACAATTGTGATTTATCCATTTGATAAACAAAGTTTTTTAAATGGCAGATTATGCTCCAAATGGGCTAACAAAAAAGTGAGTCCCAATAATAAATTGTCACAATTACACTTGGCTACAATTATTTTTATTATTTTTATAAATAAAAAAAACAAGAAAAGTTATTGTCAATAAATGATAACAATAATTTACAAGTTTTTATATAAAAAAATTAAATAAAAAAAAAGCTAATACAATGGCCGAAAAAACCCTAAATGACATGTAAGTTAATTAAACAATAATAATAAATAAATAAATAAATAATAATTTAATTTTAATGATAAATTAATTGCCAATTATTGACATTAAATAAAACAAATCAATATGAGCTTGTAAATTTATCAACAATAATTATTAATTTGATTTTTTGTTTAGTTAATTGTTTATTATATGTAAATTGTTTTTTAATAAATTTTAGTGTTGTAAGTTGTGGATCTAATATACCAGAAGTTGTTGAAGGCATGGAGGGTTTATCAGTTGATGTTGAAATGAAAGATTATCAACCAAAAAAATATTCAATGAGAAAAAGAGTTGCTACAGTACCACTTGAAATGGAAGTACGAAACAGAAGGTAAATAAATATTTAAAAAATATTATTAATTTTACAATTGTGTAATGTTAATTTATTTGATGTTGATAGATGCAACATGAAACCAAAAAAACGTAGTTATTCAACAATGGAAAATGATAAAGAAATACGTGAATATTATCTTGATAAAAATCTTAAAAAACGTACAACAACAACATTAGAAACAATTTATGAAGAAATTGATGGTATGAATGAAAATTCAACAGTTATTAGTGGAAGAAAACTCAAAAGATTAATACAATTTAATGATAAAAATAAACAAATGAATGATGCTAAAATTAAAAAACGAAAAAATAAAATAAAAAGATCATTTGGTTCAAAAATACGTTTAAAAACAAATAATATATCAATGCCAGCATTTTTAAAAAAATTAAACAGTATTATGAGTGATTCATCAACACCATCAACATCAACAGCATCAACATCAAATTCATAGTAACAACATAATGAAGTAGTGTGAAAATTTTTTTAACTTAAAAATTATAAAATATTTAAAGTTAATAATTATTTAAGATTAGTATTAATATTGTTTTTTTTTTTTTTAAATTTAAATCTAGTTATCAACATGTGTGAGAGATAAAAAAAAGTTAATCATATTTTGTCATTAAACAATTAATTATTATTATTTTAAAAATAAAATTTTTGTATTTTTATAAAATTATAAATACATTTTTTTTTTTTGTTTTTCTAAAAGTTAATATAAAAAAATATAAAATAGTAAAATAAATTTAGTTGTTTCTTTTCAAATTGAAAAAATATACCGACACCTTGAATAATATTAATTATTAATTTTAAATTATCAATAGAATTTATGTTTTTAAAAAACAAATTGATGAGTCTTCTAAACATTCATCATATTTACGAAATTTAGCTTTATTTAATTTGTATTCATTACTGTCAATATTAACACAAGCACATCTATTTTGTAAATTAGATGGATTATCAAAATATTGCATTGGTATACCCAACCAGTCTCTTTGAATTCCTCCACTGTAAAATTAAATAATCATTATCAACAATTTTCTACTGAAAAAAAATTAAGAAAAATAATTAAATTTGAATTTTTTAAAATTAGTTTACCTCATTTTTGTGCACCAAACTTGTGTACCTTCTTCAGGTTTCCATTCAATATTACAAGGTGGAAACATTTTTTTTTCATTATCATCAGCAGTAATTTCTTCATGAGCTTTTTCAACTTTTTTTAAAAATTCATCAAGTTTTTTCGTTGGATTTCCATTGTCATCATAATAAGTACCAATTAATTTACCTAATTAAAATACAAAATATTAATAATAACAAATGAATATTATTATTATAATTTAATTACCTTTAAAAATATATTTATCATGATAAAATTTAATCCAATCATTCATTGATTTAGCTTGTGAATTTGTTAGCTCACTAGTATCATCAGTCAATCCATCAGTATCAAAATTACCAGTTACAAATGCCATTGATGCATCTTTTCCTAAAAAACAATATATTAAAATAAATAATTTACTCAAAACTTGATGTTTTTAAGTTTAAAAAAAAATACCTGTAAATGCATGATAAGAACCATCAGGACCATAATGCTCATCACCACTTGTAACATCAAAAACTTGTCCAATTAAACTCAAATAAAGTCCATTATCTAAATTTTGATATTTTGTTAATTCATTTTTAGTAAATAATTTAACATCTGGATTTATCATATCATCATTTTTTTGATATAACTCATATGCACCATTTATATCACCATTAAATAATTTTTTAAATATATTTTTATAAGTATCATTCCAATAAATTGTATAAAAAATTGCTAATAATACTGGAAACCACATGTAATTTTTTAATAATGATGCCATTGTTTTTATTATTATTTTTAAATAAAAATAAAGTTTTTTAATTAACAATTTATATTGTTTTTTTATAATTTAAGCTATTGACAAGTTGAGTATATTTGTTTAAATTAATTTGCATGAATAACTTGTGTTATGCATTTTATAACTAGACAAATAGGTGAGGTAAAAATTGGTAAATAGTTAAAAAATAATTAATTACAAGTTTGTAAATATATATTAGTATTTATTTGACATCATTGTCCACGTTGATCATCAAGTTAGCCAACCCAAGACGAAAAAAAAAAAAGATAGCCATTTTGAATTGTCAAGTTGGGAGCAGAGAGAGAGGAAGAGAGCGAGAGAGAAGTGCAGCAACAAGCAACAACCAACCACACATGTGCTTGACTGCTTTTAAATTAAAAGTAGATATATATAATTAAAATAATAGTAATTTTAATTATTATAAATTATTAAATAATGGGTCGTAAAGCAAAATACGATGGAACAGTTGTGGCAAGTGGACCAGGAAGAAAAGCTAAAAAACAAGGAGATCCAAAATTTCCCAAGGAATTAATTGGTAAATAACTTGAGGTTATGTTAAATTAATTAAACACATGTTTTTTATATTAATTAAAATTATTATTATTAATTATAGTTGCTGATGAAACAAAAAAATTAAGTAGAAAACAAAAACAAAGAGCTAGAAAACGTCAATTAAAAAAAGAAGAAAAACAAAAAGATGAGCCTAAAAATAAAAAATTAAAAACTGAAAAAATTCAAAAGCCAACTAGTGATGCTGAATCTGAGGTAAATAAAAAAAAACTTCATTAATTAATACAGTCATTTTAATTAATAAAATTGTTATTTATTTTAGAATGAAGATAGTGAAGATGATGAAGAGCATACACCTGGTGCATTTGTTAGATTAAATCCACCAAAATCAGATGGTGAATCAGAAACAGAGAATGAAGATGATGATGATGAAGATGATAATAATGACGATGATGATGATGATGATGACGATGATGACGATGACATGCTTCCTGTTGAAAAAGCAAGTAAAAAATTGGAAAAACAAAAAAAAAAAGATAAAGAACTTGAAGAAGCTGAAACAAAAGAAATAGCTGAACAATTAGTTTTTGAATTTCCAACTGAAGAAGAATTAAAAGATCAAACAAGTTTAAAAGATATACAATCAAGAATAAAAGATGTTGTTATGGTTTTAAATGATTTTAAACGTTTAAGACAAGAAGGAAAATCAAGAACTGAATATGTTGATTTACTTAGATCAGATCTTTGTTCTTATTACAGTTATAATGAATTTTTAATGAAAACATTAATGCAAATATTTCCATTTGGTGAATTAGTTGAATTTCTTGAAGCAAGTGAAGTACAAAGACCAATGACAATACGTGCAAATACATTAAAAACAAGAAGACGTGATTTAGCACAAGCATTAATAAATAGAGGTGTTAATCTTGATCCAATTGGTAAATGGACAAAAATTGGTCTTGTTGTATTTTCATCACAAGTACCAATGGGTGCAACACCAGAATATTTAGCTGGTCATTATATATTACAAGGTGCATCAAGTTTTTTACCAGTAATGGCACTTGAACCAAAAGAAAATGAAAGAATATTAGATATGTGTGCTGCACCAGGTGGTAAAGCATCACATATTGCTGCTATGATGAAAAATACTGGTGCATTAATTGCAAATGATGTTAATCAAGATAGAATTAAAGCTGTTATTGGTAATTTTCATAGACTTGGTATTGCTAATTCAATAATAACAACTTATGATGGTAGAAAAATTGGAAATGCTATGAAAAATTTTGATCGTGTATTACTTGATGCACCATGTACTGGTACTGGTGTTGTTGCTAAAGATCCAAGTGTTAAAACAAATAAAGATGAAACTGATGTACAACGTTGTTGTACATTACAAAGAGAACTTTTATTAGCAGCAATTGATTGTGTTAATGCACGTTCTGATTCTGGTGGTGTTATTGTTTATTCAACATGTTCAATTTTACCAGAAGAAAATGAATGGATTGTTGATTATGCATTAAAAAAAAGAAGTGTTAAACTTGTATCAACTGGTCTTGATTTTGGTGAAGAAGGATTTACATCATATCGTCATCATAGATTTCATCCATCACTTAAATTAACAAGACGTTATTATCCACATATTCATAATATGGATGGTTTTTTCGTTGCTAAATTTATTAAATTTTCAAATTTATTACCTAAACAAAATAATAATAATGAAGATAATGATGATGATGATGATAATAAAGAAGATGATAAATAATTTTTTTATTCAATTAATAAATTTGTATTCAAAGATACATTTGTATTTTTTATTTTTAAAAAATTCATTTGATTTTTTTTTATTCATCAATTCTGGATATTTAGGTTTAATAAAAAATTTTGAATAATTATAAACAATAGTAATTTCATTATGTATCAAAATGCTATAAAAATATAATATTTATATTATTAATATTCATATAGTTTTTTAAATATTAAATTTTTTTTTATAATAATCAATAGTATCCTTCGATGAATTATCATCAAACTGCTTAATAAAATCTTCAAATAATGGTAATTCAATTGAACAATATTTATTTTTTTCAGTACGATATTTCCAATCAAATATATTATTAATAATATTTCTCCATCTTTTAAAAGTTGGTGTATTATCTAATATAAATTTCAATTGACTTGATATATTTTTACGTTGTTTAAATTTATAACTCCATGGATAATAACTTTCAGGATATTTTTGTATCATATCCCAATTTAAATTATTACCAATTAATCTTGTTTTACCTTCTGTATTTATATCAGTAAATATACGATCATTATCGGTATTATCAAATAAATAATTAGCCATTAATGATATACCATTTTGATAATACCAACCCGGTGTTGTTTGATACCATGGATCAAATGAGTTATAAAATATATCAGGTTTTCCATCATTATGATAACCAGCAAGATACATTTCGATAACAACTTTCATTCTCAATGACTCTGATTCTTTTGATAAATCTTCACATACTTTATCTTCAATTTTAGAACTTTTTTTGTTCAACAATGACATTATTAAGACACCAAAAAATAATATAAAAATAATGCCAATTGTTATTTTTTTAATTATTTCAATTTTTTTTAATTTATAAATTTTTCCATTTTGTATTTCACCTTTTTCCATATTCACATATTTATCTGAATAAATAAAAAATGTATTTTTAATTATTAATTCATTTAATTAAATAGTTAAAATTATTTATCATTAATACTCACGAATTTTCAATGATGGATCTGTCATTTTGTAAACTCCAATTTCACAACAACAATCCTTCTGTAAAACAAAATTAATTAATTCTTATTTTTAATAATTAGTTTATTCATATTTTGTTAATAATAATAATTATTTACCGTATTTATTGAGGATTTATTTCAATTTATTTTTAGAAACTTTGACAGTAGTGAATAATAGAAATTTTTATTTAGATTTTTTTTTCAGTTTCTTTTGAAGCTTTATTCTGGTTTGTCCAGTGTCTCTTCCAGCACCAAGTATCCCAAATTCTTGGAATTTTTTATCTCATTAAATTATATTATCCATATAAAAAACATATCAAAAATCAAATTATCCAACAACAACAAAATAATAATAATTATTTCTTCTAAATGTTTATTTTTTTTTCATCATTTTAATAATTTTCAAACTTTATTATTTTTGGAGCACTATGATAAATTTGCGCATGTGCTTAATGATTAATTCCAGGAATATGCGTACTTCAATATTATTGCAAGTACATGAATTTGCGTTTGTGTATATTATAAATTATATACACATATACAATACATTTAAAAAGTCATGCGAAGAGTTTGACATATCTCTCCTCCTCTTATTTTATTTACCCCATCAAATGACGTTTAGTCAATGATTTATATTATCAAACATAAATATATTTTTTAGTGTTATATTTAATAATTATTATAAATATGTGTATTGATGTGTTAATTATAAATATATTAATTAATTTTTAATAGTATTATTATAATTTATTGTGGTATTAATTGTAATATGGAAGAATGATTTTTATTGAAAATAAAATTATACTGGTGCTGGTTTTGGTATTACCAGGTAAATATATAGATATATGTATTTTGTTAAAGGAACATACCCCAAGGATATAGGTACTTACATGATATCAAACCCACTGGACGATCGATCCATTTTTTCATATATTCTTTTGTGTAAATTTGACCCTTTTTATTTTTGCTTAACTTGAATTTCATGTATTTATTTAAAAATATATTATTATTTAATTATCCGGATGTTGTATAATATGATAATAAAATTATAAATAACAATAAATAAATAATAATAATATTTTTAATTTAAGGATGGCAATATAAACAAGTATATGCTGAAAAAATTGATGAAAAAATAAAAACAATTGAAGTTGATATTGGTGATAATGTCACTGTTGCATGTGCAAATGATGATATTGTACATGATTCAAATGACAATGCAAATGTCATGTGGGTCAGAGAAGGACGTAATTCAGCACAAATTGAAAGAATGAAAATTGGACAAAATAAAGCATTACAATTAGTTAATGTTAGTCGTGATGATGCTGGTAATTATTTTTGTACACTTGATAATGATGGTGGATCAAAAAAATGGAGTATTAATATACAAGTTAAAAGTAAGTTGATAAATAATATACTAATTAAAATTGTATAATAATTATTATTAATATTTATTAAAGCACCACCACCACCACTTCATAGAGTATGGGTTAAACCATCAACAATACTTGCTAATTTATTATGGGAAATTAATGAAACTGGTGGTTATCCAATAATTGATTTTACTGCTCAATATCGTCCAAAACACGTTGCAGAAAATGAACCAAATGATTGGCTATCAATTATACCAGAACATATTCCTCCAAATTCTGTATGAATTTTATTATAACAAAAAATTTCTATCACTAAAAAGAATCGAAAAATAATTAATACAATTTTGTTATTATTATTTTTAAATACAGAGACAAATTGATGTTTATCATTTGGAGCCAAATCAGACATATGTTTTTCGTGTTTGGGCAACAAATAGACTTGGTGCTGGTAAAGCAGTTGAAGTTGAAGGTCATACTCGTATCACAAATGAGGAATATGGTAAGAAAATTATTAGCATGTTTTACCCAATTTATAAATTAATTATTATATCTACATAGAGACTGCTTTTATAATTAATATATATCTTTATTACTGCTTCAAGAAAAATTAAATTTGATAGAAAATATTTAAAAAAAACTTTCAGAACTAGCAAAACATTTGTTAGAAGGTGCTGAAAATTTTGATACAAGAGTATGGATTGCAGCTGTGGGAATTGTTATGGGAACATTACTGATTCTTGGTTTGGGTACTTGTTGTCTTCTCTATCGCGAGTGCAAAGTACCTTGTAAGCATTTTAAATACTTTAATAAATTACGTGCTCTTTTTTTTTTTCTCGCTTCTACTCTGTCTCTTAACAAAAAAAAATGTTCTTGTTTAATTTTAAATTAAAAAAAAATTAACTAAGCTCATAAATTATTAACAGCATGAATAATTTTAAATATTAAAAAAAAAATAAAAATAAAAAACAAGGACATTTGATCTTTTTTTTATAAACTTATCTATGGCCTTAATCTCTAGCTTTTATTTAATCAATTTTAATCAATTAATCAATCGCTCGTCTAATTTTTAAAACTTAATGCAAATATATAAAATTTTAAAAAATTATTTTTCTATTTATTAACTTTATCGGCTTTAATTGCTTTCGATAATTTATTATATTAATAATAATTTCAACTATTTAAATTAATATTTTTAAATTTCATTAAATTTTATTTATCACACAATTTTTATTTATTGCACACAGTTCAAGATGTTGAGGGAAGATTTTAATATACAATGGTACAATTTAACAACAGGTGATGATCTGGTTATATAATAATTAATCCTTGAAAATAATATTTTAAATTCCTTAGTATGTTATGGGAATGATTTGATCCATTAGTGCATCAAAAATAGTTATCACACACATTTTTTATTATTATTATCTATTAGAAAAAAAAAAAGACAATAGAGCATTATCGGCTATAGATAATTTATCAATACAATTTTATTATCTATTCTCACTTTAATTAGATAAACTTTTAGATACTGAATGAATAAATAAAAAGGGTTAATGATGAGAAAAAAAATATTGTAATATGGGAGCCAGGGTAGAAGCTAGTAATTATGGCTCATAAATTAGGCTAATGAAAATTAATTCGCTCCGCAATAAAATTTTAGCGCAGCTGGAGGATCAGGAGGTGATTGAACTTGTACCAAACATCATTCTAAATCCTGGTTTTAGTGATGAGAGAAGTGAACGTATACCACAAGATGATAATTATAACAATCATAAAACCACACGACTGAATAACAACAATATTATTGTACTGCCAAAACGGCTCTAGCCTTTATTTCAATACATTATTAATCCAAGAACAATCAAGGTATGAAGCTCATTTAATTTTTAATTTTTTAGTTTTTTTTTTTTCTGAATTAATATTGTTTATTAATTATTAAATCAAATTTTAAAATCAAATTATTTATTTAATTATTTTTTAATGTAAATTATTAGAGACTGAAATTTTTGTACTCGTTAAATATTTTCACAATAACTCAATTAATCTGAGATTTTAATTTTTGACTGATTACTAAAAATTGCATCGAAGGATTTTTAATTTTTTAAATTCAAGTTGTTGATAAAAAAAATAATGTTTTTAAAATAATGCAATTGGAAATACATAAATAATATATTAAACTGGTTAACGTCCATAAAAAAAAAAAACTATGATTCTTTTTTTTCATGGTTTAATAATAATAGAAAAAAAAAGGATTTTTAATTTCATATTAAAATTGATTTAAAAAATAATAATAAGAAAGTGTTCAAAATGGATTTTAAAATTTTTACATAATTTTTTACAGAAATAATTTTTTGTATATAATATGAGTGATTGTTTTATTTATTTATAATAAAATATTTATGGGGAATAAACGTACCGATCTGATTGAAAAAAAAATTATTAAATTATATTTAGTTAATGTGTTTTTAAATAATGTTAAAAAGTATTATGATTTTATTATTTTTCTGTGAAATGAACCTTAAATTGTTTATCATTTATTTATCTAATAATTATAAATATTTTAAATAAATTAAAATTATTTTAAGCAATTGTTTATTTGTTAAAACAGATCGGTCATTATATTTCAAAATATTTTATTATTAAAAATACCCAAACACTCAAATTATAAACAAAAATATAAACTCAAAATTTTTAAAATTGTCGTTTAATAAAAGCGGTCAATAATTGTTGTTGTTCGTCGACTGGATTGTTTTTAATTGATATTTAAACCAAAGAATAATAAAAAATAATAAACGTAAATTAAATTAAAAAAAAAAATAATCGAAAGACTGTAATTGTTACAAACCACAGTTATCGAAATGATAAATTTTTTTTTTTTTTTTATATATCTATCTTGTGGTACTGTCCGAGAATTGTGATTTTGACTTGATAATTTATATTCAATCAATATTTATTTTATTATACAATAGTAATATTCAATGATGCAAAACATTTTCGAAAAGAAAAAAAACAAAATTAAAAAAATATAATAGATATAAAAATAATTTATTTTTATTTGTTTTAACAAATCGAGTTTGCGTTTTTGCTCTCGTCAATAAACCGGGTAAATAAATTCCATGATGAAAAAAAAAAAATAATATAAAATATACTAGATTACATTTCAGTAGATTAATTAATTTATTTTAATTTTATTTATCGATTTTTAAATTGAAAAAGTATGTTTAAATTACTTTACCGTAATAACGCTTTTACGCAGCCTTAAATTATATTTAAATTATTTGTTTAATGCTTATTAAAAAGCATAATAATAATATTTATTATAAACTTAGTTAAAAAAAAAAAACGTAAAAACAAGTTTAAATTTTAGATTAAAAAAAAAAATGCCTGCACAGTAATAATTTAATATTGTTTTTAAAAAATAGAAAATCAATAAAAGCCTAATCACAATCATTGCTTGATAAATTAAATTATCATTTTAAATATATAAAAAGAGGAAAAACAAATTTAATAAAAGGCATATCACATTCAGGCTCATACAAACATTTCATCTAGAAAAAAAAAATTTATATATCATCAGAATAAGAAAGAGTAAAAAAAATAAAATCATATTAAAGTGCAGAGTTTAAAATTAAAAATCATTACCAATTAAAAATACCAAAGCTATTTTAATTTAACACAATTTGCTGGATTAAAAAAAAAACAAATATATATTAATTGATAAATAATAGATAAATAATTATTGTAGTAATAATTTTTTTAGTAAAATTTTTTAAAAACACACATGGTTGTAAAACTGGTTGTATGTAGGAAGCTTTTGAATGATTAATAATTCCTGTATTGCAATATTAATTAGCACAATCAAATTGAATAAAAAAAAATATAATTTTTATAATTTTTGATGATTAAAGGTAATAATTAAATAATAACAGGAATTTAAATTCAATCAAATGTAAAAGCTTCGTGCACTCTGTGTTGTGAATGGTCGCTATCAAGTATATATTAAATAAAAAAATATTTACAATAATATTCATAAATAAAAACAAACAAATAAATATATATAACGTATAAAGTAACAGGATAATAATGGAAACAATATAAATTATATATTTGAGTATATTTATATAGTCGGAATTTGAAAAAAAAAAACAAAAAGAAACAAAAAAATCATTCATAATATTTTAGTCACTAAGCAAAGACAATTTTTTATAAACAATTCAAATTAATTGATAAAAAAAAAATGCATTTGCAATATTTATCTACTTATAAATTAATAAAATCATAGTCCATCAAAAATTAATTATCAATAATTGAATAATTAATTTTATAGCATGCTTAAAGAAAAAAAAAAACAAAAAGAAAAAAATTAATGAATCACTTTTTGCAAAATAGTTTCAGTATTAAAAAATAAATAATTCAAAACCAAAAATAGTAAAAATAGTTATTTAAATAAATCGTTGAAAATTATTCTTGTAATCGAACAAAAAATATATAACATTTTTTTGTGTAGATTTACTAGAAATAAGATATAGAAAAAAAAAAAAAATTGTGTCGAAAAAAACAAACAAATAATTCATTTTGTTTATAAAAACAAAAAAAAATTACAGTATTTTTATAATTTAGTTATTTAAAAGTTATAAATATTATTATTATTATTATTTTAAAATTTTAAATTTTTGTTATATATTTTCTTTTTTTTAAGTTAATTTTTATTTATTTATTTTAAAACGTTTGGCACATATCAAACGCTAAATCCCGCCGAATAATAAGCATAATAATAAATTGATGGATTAATTAATTAGCAAAAATAAAAAAAAACAAAGTATCTTCATGTGTGACTGTACCAAAATGCAAAATATTTATCTTGTATTGAAATAAAGAACAAAAAAAAAACAATCAGTGTATTTTATAATTAAAAATCGTACTCATTGAAATTGTTGTTTATAAATTTATTTCCTTATTTTTACCTATAATATGTTACATTTAAAATTGAAAAAAATAAACAAACTATGATATAAGAACAGTTTGTGCAATATCATTACATAATGATAGTATTTTATCAGTTGGTGTATATTCTGATGCTAATATACCATTTGCCAAAGCAACTGTTTCTTTGATTGATCTTGCTTTTAGCCATATTTTACCATTCATACCAACAGCAATTTCATAAGCTTGTTCTTTAGCAAATAAAGTAAATAGTCTATTATTTGGATTTAATAATTTTCTTGTTAAATTTAATGAACATGATATTAATAATCCATCTGGTCCAAGAACACCAAGTTTACCTTTTTTACCTTGTGAATCAACACATACTAATTCTGGTTCCATATCTTTTGATGCTATTAATAATTTAGCAAATACAATATCACCAATTTGTACATCTGGACGATTTCTTTTAGTTGCACCTTCAAATGCAAGATATGGAAGTGATGCTTGTTCAGATGCACCAATATCAACTTTAAATATATCACCAGCTTTTTGGGTTACAATACCAACAACACTTTCACCACGATTTGGAATATATCTAGAAAATTATAAAACAATTAATCAGTTAATTATATATATTTTTATGATAATAAGTAATTTATTTTACCTTCTTTGATAACTGTCAACATAATAAATTGATGGTGTACGAAATTTTAATAAACCTGCTTTACATGCATATAAAATATCACCATCACGACGTAATCCTGGACCAAGTATTATTTTTTCTTTTGGATTTTGTGGTGTTGCTACTTTTATTGTGTCACCTGGCATTACAATTTCACCAGCTTCTTTCATATTTGATAACATATTTTATTTCAGCTTTTGTTATAATTTGTTTATATTTATATGCAAATTATCTGACATAACCAACTAAAAATGTGGCTTTGGTTCTGTATGTTGGGTCGTGTATGCACGTGTATGTATATGTGATAAAAATTGAAAGGTGTGGAGAGGGGGTGAAATATTATCTATTTAGTAACGTATAGTAACTTTTAATTTTCTTATATCCCGGGGTTTTGGCCACTACCGGTCATCCGGTAAAATAATAAATTTAAAATACGACGTCGAGTGAAATATATGGTTTTAAATATACCTATAATATATCTCTTACATTATTATATTATCCTGTTAGGAAAAAATTTTTTTTTAATAAGATGATGCTGAAAAATTGAATTGCTATTCGAACAGGATCATAGAACAGGCAAAGAGGTATTTTATTTAATATACAGATCACCTCCTAGACTTCCTGCTTCCCTGCCATTTCAAAAATAAAATTTGTATTTAAAAAAACAAATAGAAAAAATAATAAAAAAAATATGCTATTTGAACAGGATCATAGAACAGGCAAGGAGGTATTTTATTTAATTTACAGATCACCTCCTAGACTTCCTGCTTCCCTGCCATTTCAAAAATAAAATTTGTTTTTCAAAAAACAAATAGAAAAAATAATAAAAAAAATATGCTGTTTGAACAGGATCATAAAACAGGCAAGGAGGTATTTTATTTAAATCATAGACCACCTCCTAGACTTCCTGCTTCCCTGCTATTTCAAAAATAAATTTTTTTTTTCAAAAAACAAATAGAAAAAATAATTAAAAAAATAAGCAATTTGAACAGGATCATAGAACAGGCAAAGAGGTATTTTATCCAATTCCTAGATCACCTCCTGACCTTCATGCTCTCCTGATAATTTTAAAAATAAAATTCGTTTTCAAAAAACAAATAGAAAAAATAATTTAAAAAATCGGCAATTTGGACAAGATCATAGAACAGGCAAAGAGGTATTTTATCCAATTCGTATATCACTTCCTGACCTTCCTGCTCTCCTGGTAATTTTAAAAATAAAATTTCTTTTTAAAAAAACAAATAGAAAAAATAATAAAAAAAAATCGGCCATTTGAACAGGATCATAGAACAGGCAAAGAGGTATTTTATCCAATTCCTAGATCACCTCCTGACCTTCATGCTCTCCTGGTAATTTTAAAAATAAAATTTCTTTTTAAAAAAACAAATAGAAAAAATAATAAAAAAAATAGGCAACTTAAACAGGATCATAGAACAGGCAAAGAGGTATTTTATCCAATTCGTAGATCACTTCCTGACCTTCCTGCTCTCCTGGTAATTTTAAAAATAAAATTTCTTTTTTGAAAAACAAATAGAAAAAATATTAAAAAAAATATGCCATGTGAACAGGATCATAGAACAGGCAAAGAGGTATTTTATCCAATTCGTAGATCACTTCCTGACCTTCCTGCTCTCCTGGTAATTTTAAAAATAAAATTTCTTTTTAAAAAAACAAATAGAAAAAATAATAAAAAAAATCGGCTATTTGAACAGGATCATAGAACAGGCAAAGAGGTATTTTATCCAATTCGTAGATCACTTCCTGACCTTCCTGCTCTCCTGGTAATTTTAAAAATAAAATTCGTTTTCAAAAAACAAATAGAAAAAATAATTGAAAAAATCGGCAATTTGAACAGGATCATAGAACAGGCAAAGAGGTATTTTATCCAATTCCTAGATCACCTCCTGACCTTCATGCTCTCCTGGTAATTTTAAAAATAAAATTTCTTTTTAAAAAAACAAATAGAAAAAATAATTGAAAAAATCGGCAATTTGAACAGGATCATAGAACAGGCAAAGAGGTATTTTATCCAATTCCTAGATCACCTCCTGACCTTCCTGCTCTCCTGGTAATTTTAAAAATAAAATTTCTTTTTAAAAAAACAAATAGAAAAAAAAATTAAAAAAATAGGCAATTTGAACAGGATCATAGAACAGGCAAAGAGGTATTTTATCCAATTCCTAGATCACCTCCTGACCTTCATGCTCTCCTGGTAATTTTAAAAATAAAATTTCTTTTTAAAAAAACAAATAGAAAAAAAAATTAAAAAAATAGGCAATTTGAACAGGATCATAGAACAGGCAAAGAGGTATTTTATCCAATTCGTAGATCACTTCCTGACCTTCCTGCTCTCCTGGTAATTTTAAAAATAAAATTTCTTTTCAAAAAAACAAATAGAAAAAATAATTAAAAAAATAGGCAATTTGAACAGGATCATAGAACAGGCAAAGAGGTATTTTATCCAATTCCTAGATCACCTCCTGACCTTCATGCTCTCCTGGTAATTTTAAAAATAAAATTTCTTTTTAAAAAAACAAATAGAAAAAATAATTGAAAAAATCGGCAATTTAAACAGGATCATAGAACAGGCAAAGAGGTATTTTATCCAATTCCTAGATCACCTCCTGACCTTCCTGCTCTCCTGGTAATTTTGAAAATAAAATTTCTTTTTAAAAAAACAAATAGAAAAAATATCTAAAAAAATAGGCAATTTGAACATGATCATAGGTCAATGTCAAAAATAATTTAAAAGGCATTTAAACAGGATCATAGAACAAGCAAGGAGGTATTTTATCCAATTCCTAGATCACCTCCTGACCTTATATCTCCTGGTAATTTTAAAAATAAAATTTCTTTAAAAACAAATAAAAAAAATTAAAAAAATAGGCAATTTGAACAGGATCATAGAACAGGCAAAGAGGTATTTTATCCAATTCGTAGATCACCTCCTGACCTTCCTGCTCTCCTGGTAATTTTAAAAATAAAATTTCTTTTTAAAAAAACAAATAGAAAAAATAATTAAAAAAATCGGCAATTTGAACAGGATCATAGAACAGGCAAAGAGGTATTTTATCCAATTCCTAGATCACCTCCTGACCTTCCTGCTCTCCTGGTAATTTTAAAAATAAAATTCGTTTTCAAAAAACAAATAGAAAAAATAATTTAAAAAATCGGCAATTTGAACAGGATCATAGAACAGGCAAAGAGGTATTTTATCCAATTCCTAGATCACCTCCTGACCTTCATGCTCTCCTGGTAATTTTAAAAATAAAATTTCTTTTCAAAAAAACAAATAGAAAAAATAATTTAAAAAATCGGCAATTTGAACAGGATAATAGAACAGGCAAAGAGGTATTTTATCCAATTCTTAGATCACCTCCTGACCTTCGTGCTCTCCTGGTAATTTTAAAAATAAAATTTCTTTTTAAAAAAACAAATAGAAAAAATAATTTAAAAAATCGGCAATTTGAACAGGATCATAGAACAGGCAAGGAGGTATTTTATCCAATTCCTAGATCACCTCCTGACCTTCGTGCTCTCCTGGTAATTTTAAAAATAAAATTTCTTTTTCAAAAAACAAATAAAAAAAATAATTTAAAAAATCGGCAATTTGAACAGGATCATAGAACAGGCAAAGAGGTATTTTATCCAATTCCTAGATCACCTCCTGACCTTCCTGCTCTCCTGGTAATTTTAAAAATAAAATTTCTTTTCAAAAAAACAAATAGAAAAAATAATTAAAAAAATAGGCAATTTGAACAGGATCATAGAACAGGCAAAGAGGTATTTTATCCAATTCCTAGATTACCTCCTGACCTTTATGCTCTCCTGGTAATTTTAAAAATAAAATTTCTTTTTAAAAAAACAAATAGAAAAAAAAATTAAAAAAATAGGCAATTTGAACAGGATCATAGAACAGGCAAAGAGGTATTTTATCCAATTCGTAGATCACTTCCTGACCTTCCTGCTCTCCTGGTAATTTTAAGAATAAAATTTTTTTTTAAGAAAACAAATAGAAAAAATAATTAAAAAAATAGGCAATTTGAACAGGATCATAGAACAGGCAAAGAGGTATTTTATCCAATTCGTAGATCACTTCCTGACCTTCCTGCTCTCCTGGTAATTTTAAAAATAAAATTTCTTTTTCAAAAAACAAATAAAAAAAAAAATTAAAAAAATAGGCAATTTAAACAGGATCATAGAACAGGCAAGGAGGTATTTTATCCAATTCCTAGATCACCTCCTGACCTTCGTGCTCTCCTGGTAATTTTAAAAATAAAATTTCTTTTTAAAAAAACAAATAGAAAAAAAAATTAAAAAAATAGGCAATTTGAACAGGATCATAGAACAGGCAAAGAGGTATTTTATCCAATTCCTAGATCACCTCCTGACCTTCCTGCTCTCCTGGTAATTTTAAAAATAAAATTTCTTTTTAAAAAAACAAATAGAAAAAATAATAAAAAAAATCGGCTATTTGAACAGGATCATAGAACAGGCAAAGAGGTATTTTATCCAATTCGTAGATCACTTCCTGACCTTCCTGCTCTCCTGGTAATTTTAAAAATAAAATTTCTTTTTAAAAAAACAAATAGAAAAAATAATTAAAAAAATAGGCAATTTGAACAGGATCATAGAACAGGCAAAGAGGTATTTTATCCAATTCGTAGATCACTTCCTGACCTTCCTGCTCTCCTGGTAATTTTAAAAATAAAATTTCTTTTCAAAAAAACAAATAGAAAAAATAAATAAAAAAATAGGCAATTTGAACAGGATCATAGAACAGGCAAAGAGGTATTTTATCCAATTCGTAGATCACTTCCTGATCTTCCTGCTCTCCTGGTAATTTTAAAAATAAAATTTCTTTTTCAAAAAACAAATAAAAAAAATAATTTAAAAAATCGGCAATTTAAACAGGATCATAGAACAGGCAAGGAGGTATTTTATCCAATTCCTAGATCACCTCCTGACCTTCATGCTCTCCTGGTAATTTTAAACATAAAATTTCTTTTCAAAAAAAAAAATAGAAAAAATAATTTAAAAAATCGGCAATTTAAACAGGATAATAGAACAGGCAAAGAGGTATTTTATCCAATTCCTAGATCACCTCCTGACCTTCATGCTCTCCTGGTAATTTTAAAAATAAAATTCGTTTTCAAAAAACAAATAGAAAAAATAATTAAAAAAATAGGCAATTTGAACAGGATCATAGAACAGGCAAAGAGGTATTTTATCCAATTCCTAGATCACCTCCTGACCTTCCTGCTCTCCTGGTAATTTTAAAAATAAAATTTCTTTTTAAAAAAACAAATAGAAAAAATAATAAGAAAAATCGGCAATTTGAACAGGATCATAGAACAGGCAAAGAGGTATTTTATCCAATTCCTAGATCACCTCCTGACCTTCGTGCTCTCCTGGTAATTTTAAAAATAAAATTTCTTTTTAAAAAAACAAATAGAAAAAAAAATTAAAAAAATAGGCAATTTGAACAGGATCATAGAACAGGCAAAGAGGTATTTTATCCAATTCCTAGATCACCTCCTGACCTTTATGCTCTCCTGGTAATTTTAAAAATAAAATTCGTTTTCAAAAAACAAATAGAAAAAATAATTAAAAAAATAGGCAATTTGAACAGGATCATAGAACAGGCAAAGAGGTATTTTATCCAATTCCTAGATCATTTCAAAAATGAAATTTGTTTTTAAAAAAACAAATAGAAAAAATAATTAAAAAAATTTGCTGTTTGAACAGGATCATAGAACAGGCAAGGAGGTATTTTATTTAATTTACAGATCACCTCTTAGACTTCCTGCTTCCCTGATATTTTAAAAATAAAATTTCTTTTTAAAAAAACAAATAGAAAAAATAATAAAAAAAATAGGCAATTTGAACAGGATCATAGAACAGGCAAAGAGGTATTTCATTTATTCATAGATCACCTCTTAGACTTCCTGCTTCCCTGCTATTTCAAAAATAAAATTTGTTTTTTTTAAAAAAACAAATAGAAAAAATAATTAAAAAAATATGCTATTTGAACAGGATCATAGAACAGGCAAGGAGGTATTTTATTTAAATCATAGACCACCTCCTAGACTTCCTGCTTCCCTGCCATTTCAAAAATAAAATTTGTATTTCAAAAAACAAATAGAAAAAATAATAAAAAAATTATGCTGTTTGAACAGGACCATAGAACAGGCGAAGAGGTATTATATATAAATATATATATTCAATTCATAGTTTTCCTATTTTAAAATAATTAGGGAATTTCAAAAAGAAAGGTAAAGCTCCAAAAAATATTGAATACTCCCTTGCTTATTATAATGTTATCATGTTAACAATTTTATTTTTTTTTAATCAATTCTTTGCGGAAAAATCAAATTATCAGGGACTCATAAATAAAATAGAGTAAGCTTCCAAAAATGACAAATACTGCTGATATTATTATGTTATTCTGTTAAGATCTTAATTTTCTAATAAATTGTCATTATTTTCACAGGCTAATCATTTTCTATGGAATTTCATATATGTAATCGGGGAGTAAGCGCATATCTCTACTCTTCTTTACCCACTCTACCAAACATAAAAAAAAAATATAGTTCCGACTGTAAATATAATAACAATATGAAATTGATACTTTTTTTTTTATCCAAAGTCCATATAAAAAAAAAATAATGTAAACACGTTCAACATACTTACTCGTTAATCTTAATATTATAAAAAAAAAAAAAAGTGTACTTAGTGTTTTATATAATTTTAATCACGTTTTACAAAAGCTATAGTTTTTTAATCTCGAGGATGTGTTATTGAGTTTAAAAGTCAAATAAATAAACAATATGTCACTATCAAAACCATCAGAACTTATTTATGAAATTATTGGATCTTATTTCAGCAGATTGTATACAGATCCAATTAAAACAAAAGCAATAACAAGGTTATTAATTGTGCAACATAATCTAAATGATAATTTTATTTCTTCTTGTTAATTATTGATAATAAATATTTCAGCTGTGTACTTGCAACAAGTGGCAACTATGTTGCTCAAAAAATTATGGGAGCAAAAAAATTAAATGATGACACTTTACTTGCATTTGGATTATTTGGGTAATTTTTTAATTAACACATGACTTATTTGATGCAATAGAATGTTAAGTTTAATTTCTGCTTTTTTTATTATGTAGATTGTTCTTTGGTGGACCAGTACCTCATTATTTCTACAAATACATTCCTCAGATTGTTAAAAATCCATTGGGAATTTTATTAATTGAAAGACTTATTTACACTCCATTATTTCAATCATTGTCATTGTACATGCTTTCAATACTTGAGGTAATTATAGATTTAAAATTATACCCTCATTCAAAGAATATATATTAATACTGTTTAATTTTCAGGGTAAAACACATGATGATTCTTATTCAAATTTAAAAAAAATGTATTTACCAATTTTAATGGCCAATTGGAAGTACTTGACATTGCTGCAATTTATTAATATTAAATATGTTCCACCAATGGTAAGGTTATATGTAAAAATAAATTAATTAATGTTAATAATTTGCTAATTATTATTCAAATTTTTTTGTTATAGCTTCGTGTTCTCGTTGTGAATTTGATTGGCTTCCTCTGGACAATTTATCTAGCAAATGCTAGAGAAAAAAAAATGAATAATCAACGACCAAAAAAATAAACAATAATTGTTTTAAAGATTGACAATATTTTAATATAAATTAATAATATCCAGATTCAATATTAAATTGTTAATTGTTTTTTAATAAATTTCATTTGTTTATAATTATTATTCATTCATTAGCATTTTTTAATCACACAACAACAATACATGGTTTAATTTACAGATAAAAAAAAAAAAATTAGTTTTCTTTATCTTCTTTCAACATTAAAACATTTTTACTTTTATTTTGTTTTTCGTCATTTTCTTTTGTATTAATTAATTAAAATAAAAATTAGCTAAATTTGTTTTATTTTTTTGCTTTAAATTAACTAATAATCGTGCAATGTTAATTTGTTAAATTAAATTTTAACTATAATATCTAATTTGACAATTTTATTTTAATAATTTATTTACAATTAATTAATTAATTAAAAAATTGAATAGTCAACATTGCACTATAAATTTTTTTTTTTTCAATCACAATAATCTGAGTTGGTTTTTGGTCATCAACTTTGACTAGAAATTTCTTTAGAAATAATATTAAATTAAATTTACTATGACTTCTTTTAGTAAAAAAAAAAAAAATTAATAAATATTTAAATAATGAGGTAATTCATTCATTGAACTTGATAAATAATAACAAAAAAATTATTAAAATAAATAATACTTGGAATAAATATATCAATCAAAAAAATTGATTAATTATTTTTTTAAATATTTAAACAACTGAAGCCATCAGTTTGATCTTTCCCACTTTCAAATTTTCTGGTAATAATTTGAGTAAATATACTCAAATATTTTAATAAAAATTTCAACGTGTATAAGATGGACTTCGAGTTGGTGAATGACTAGATCCTCTGCTTGGACTTGACCAATCAGTGTGACAACTATCATCACTACTGCTTGGTGATGATGGAGGTGTTGGAGTCGGTCGATGATACGGAATCGGCCTTTTTCTAGCACTACAATTTAATTTGTTAATTTTGTTAGTTGAATTAATCACAAACAAAAAAATCACAATCAATATGCAATTATTCGAATTAGTTTTAATATATTAAACATCAATTAATATTGTGAATTAAAAATAATAAAAAACATGCTAAATAATTTTTAAAAAATTAAAATGTGAACTTACCTTCTTTTTTTTTTGATGATTAAACTAGTGGCTTTATTATACAATTGATGACAATAAAAAAATAACGTGTTGACAAACAAATAATAAATTTTTAAAAAACTTACAAATCTACTTGATAAATAAATAATTAAATAATAATTAAAACAACAGCATTACAGCAATATCATACTTTATTGTTGTGTTTAAAATTGAAAGCCATTTAATTTTTTATTTTTTGCATTCAAGCCAAAATCAAGGCTTTTGTTTTTTTTTTTTTCTTTTTGATTTTAAGAATAATAATTTTATTCTTTTTAGTTGATGTACATTTTAAATAATGACATACATGCCACACATCTATTAACTAAAAATATACATATATCAATAATTATTTAAATGCAAAATACAAATTAAAAAAAAAAAATAATAATAATAATTCAGTTTTTAAACTTTAATGATCAACTGAATACGCGAGAAAAAAAAAAAATTCAATTTCAAATGAATAATCAAAAAATAATATTAAACAAAAGATAAATAATAAAAAGTAATTTTTATATATTTTTTTTGTCTTGTTATGATAATTAAATTAGATAACTTTATCAAGTGTGAATATTATTAAATTTAATATGTGCGTACTGATTTTATTTTTAGAGATTTTATTTTTTTGATTGATTAATAAACTTGTGTGTATAAAATCAATATTTATGAAAAAAAAAAAATCCAAATACTCTATCTTCTATGTCTGCCCCTCGATCTGTCTCTGCTGGATCCAACAAAAAAACAGAAAAAAAAGAAAAAATTAGGAAATTATCTAAATAATAATAAAAAATTATTGTTTTTTTCACAAAAATTTTTTTTTTATAAATAATATAAAATAATAATAAAATGCTAATAAAGAAAATACATTACAATAAAAAAAAAACTAGCGATATCGAGCGCGTGTAACAACTTTAAGGTGCATATAAAAAAAAAATAAATAAATATTGAGAACCTGTTGAGTTGGATAATTTACCTGGTAATTCTACGACGATCAAGAAAACTTGGTGAACCATGTCGTCGTGGAATTGATGGTGAACGTGATCTGCTTGATGCTGAACTACTTGATGAAGATCTTGATGAACGACTAGAACCACTGCTTGATGATCTTGATGAGCTTGAGTAGCTTCGTCTACTACGTCTAGTTGAGCTAATTAAAAAATAAAACAACAACAAAAACAACATAATCAAATAAAATATACAAAAAATAAATTAATTTTTGTTATTAAAATTAATGTGTTAAATACCTTCTCGATGATCGAGAACTGCTTCGACTTTTGCTACGTTTAGATTTATCTCTAGATGTTCGAGAAACTGATCTTGAATGAGTTCTTGATTTTTTTGATACAGAACGACTTCTTGAATGTCTTGAAGGTGATCTACTTGGACTTCTAGATTCTTGTTTTTTCAAAGAAATTGATCTTGATCTTGAAATAGATCTTTTTACACTTCTAGATGATGATCTAGATCCACGAGATTTTTTAGAAACACTTCTAACAGATAATCTTGTTCTAGAAGATGATCTTGATGCTCTTTTTTCTGTAGAATATGGACTTTTATCTTTTGATCGACTTTTTGATTTATTTATTGTCTGAATAATTTTTCTTTTTGGACTTGATGATTTTTCACGTGATACTGATCTGGATACTGATCTTGATGGACTTTTTGAATATGATTTTGATTTTTTTGGTGAATTTAATGGTGATTCAACAATTGTCGTTGTTGTTATTGGAGATTTTATTGGTGATTGATGATTTAATGTTAAATCATCATAATTTTTTGGTGATAATAATATTGATTGAACATTTGTTGATTCTTTGGATGGTGATTGAGCTTCTTCACGTGTTAATGGTAATGCTGGTGATGGTGAACGACTTGAATCAATAATTTTTTCAGCAATTGATGATTTTGAATTTGAATTATCTTGATAATCAATAATATTATTATCAATATTTTTAGATAATTTTGTATTAATTGACATTGTTTGAATTTTTTGTGGTTCATTTGGTAATTCAATATTCAATGCATTATCTTTTTTTTCTAATTTAATTTTAATTGGACTTATTGATTTTTTTTCAAGTGTTTCTTTAGCTTTTGCTGCTAATCCAGTTTGTAATTTTTTTAATGTTAATATTTCTTTTTGTTTTTCTTCATCTTCAATTTTTGGCTCATCATCATCATCATTATTAATATTTGCTGCTCTTTCTTCTTCTTCTTTTTCATCATCTGATGAACGTAAAGATACTCTTGGTGTAATTATTTTTTGATTTTGATTATTTTTACCACGTAAATTTATTAATTTTTTTTCATTCTTTTTTGGTGATAATTCATTATTTTTTGGTAAAATATCTCTGTAACGTTCTGGATTTTTTCTTACTGGTGAATAACTTAATGATGATCTTCTTGAACGACTTCTTGATTTTGAACGTGATTTACGACAATCACGTGATTTATCACGACGATTTCTTGAATTTCTTGGTGGTGAATAACGACGTCTAGAATTTGATCTACGTCTACGATAATTTGATGGTGATCTACGTCGTCGTGATACATATCTATCATTTCTAGAACGGCTATGACTTCGTGATATTGAATATCTTGATGTACGTCTTGGTGATCTTGATGCACGCCTTGGTGATCTTGATATACGTCTAGGTGATCTTGATATACGTCTTGGTGATCTTGATATACGTCTTGGTGATCTTGATAGTCTACGTCTACGTGGAGGTGATGGTGATAATCTACGTTGTCGTGAATATCTACGTGGTGATCTTCTTCGATCATCACGACCACGTGAAATTGAACGATTACGACGTGAATTTGAACGAGGACTTTTTGATCTTCTTGCAGGTGGTGGTGGAGGTAGTGGTGATTTATCTTTTCTTCTAACTGGTGAAGCAGCTTGAGGTCTTGGTGAAATTGATCTTTCAATTCTAGAACGTTCTAATTTTTTTGGAGGTGTTCTTTGACGTATTTCTTTTGGTATTTCAATTGGAATTTCCGTTTTTTCTGCTTTATCATGTTTTGTCTGTTTTTTTGGTCTTTCTGGAGATCTAAAATTCATAAAATAAATTAAATATCTAAATTTTTTAAAACTATCTAAATGTAAAATAACTTACGTATCTGATTGACTCTCAGAAGACTGATGCTTTCTTTTTTGAGGCTTTTTTTTCTAAAAAAAATATTTAAATAATTTAAATTAGTATTAATTATTAATTATCATAATCTACAACATCAAAATCATGCATTTTATTTTATGTCTTACAAGGGAGAGATTAAAAATTTTAAACAACTTTTTTTTTTAAATTTTTAATTATTCATTATTAAATTTTTAAAATACTTTTAAAATTTAGTTCATTGAATAACTCACTAATAACAATTTAATACTAGATATTATTTTTGTTTTTAAATGCTTAAATCATTCATAATTATTTCAAGGGTTAATTATATTTTTTTTTTCTACTACTTGATGATTATTAATTGCAAGGGTGCTTGACACAAAACAAAGTGATACATACAACAGTCGCAAACTCATTTAATGATAATTAAATAATTTACGAATTATTAATTACACTGAGTAGCGGCATGTCGGGTACTCACTCAGGGAATGTATCCTGTCAAATGGCGCTGATAATTATAAACAATACTGAGATTTACATCTTTGAAATAGTGATATATATATAATTTTTTTTTATTTCTTGCTGTATCTTTTTTTTTTTTTTATTAATTTATTTTTCAGCAATAAGCACAATAATCATGCAAAAGGATGAAAAAAAAAATATTAAATATATTTAAAATATTAAAATAGAAAAGGCAAATGTAATTTTGAAATAAAAAAAATAATAATAGATAAATAGATAAATAATAAATAAATTGAAATAAAAAAGATGGAATATTTTTTTAAATTAAAAGAACTTTAAATTGATATAATTATATTTTGATAATAACATGCAAATAATTATAAAAACATGCATAAAAAAATTACCGTATGTATGCGTATAAACATTTATACAAATACATAAAAATTATTAAAAATGATTTATTAAAAAATTTATTAATTAATATTTATAATTTAATATTTATTATTACCTCTTGTTTGTCTTTGTTGTCATTTTTTGACTTCTTCTTCTTTTTTTTCTTTTTCTTTTTTGACTCAGCTTCTGATGAACTGTTGAAGCAGAAATTTTTTCATTAAAATATTTTTTTTTTTTTTCGTTTTATTTATTAATTGATTAATAATAAATTAATTACCTGCTATTATCAGAATCATCACTTGGTGAATCACTGTCAGATGAGCTTACATCTTTTTTATGTTTTTTATCTTTCTTTTTTTTCTTTGATTTATCCTTTTTTTTGCTCGATTTTGGTGATTCAGATCTATGAAAAATTTAACACAATTATAAAATTAATATTATTTAATTATTAATAATATAATTAACAAATAATATTTATTTAAAAATACCACAATATACTGATGTTAAATTATTGATGGATATTAAATTTTTTTTTTTTTTTATTACATATATATTGTGAATAATTATTAATCTAAATTTATTGCAGTGGACGTCATCCTGCCATCAAGTGCATATTCATCTTGTGCTGATAAAAAATTTATCAAACATGATTTTTATAAAAAAATATGAAAAAAAAAAATTATATTTTAACGTTCAAGACTTTAATTTATTTATAAATTTTTTCGAGGGTTATTTAAAACTAGCAATGACTAATTTATTATTTTAAAAGATTTAGTTTAAAAAATTATTAATAAAAAATATCTAATTTAATTTTTATGAAATTAAATTATCGATAAACTAAATCTTTTAAATTAGCAAAATATATAAGGACAAATTAATTGTAGACAAGAGACGATTAATTGTGAGGATTATTGATAAAATATGGGATTAGCATTACCTTGATAACCATCAATAGGGACGGACTTGTCAGAAAAAAATAGAGAGATGACATTAACAACAGGCTTTTATCGATAAACAATTAATTTTTTTATAAAAAATATTTCACACAAAAAAAAACCATGGTTATTATTCACTTAAAAATTAATCAAACATAAGACGATAATGAAAATTAAAACAACGCGTTTTATGAATAAATGAAAAAATAATAATTGTCAATTAAAATAATATATAAATAAAAATAATAATGCAAATGAAAAACCGTGGGGGTATATTATTAATTATTTTTGTTTGAAAATAATTACGCGACGACCATGACTTACCTACTGAGCCTATTGAATAGGCACTCAGTCCTCCTCAGTTCTGTTTGAAACAGAGAAATATGTGTATGGGACATGAGATAGAAGGCGAGTTTTATAAATTATAGAAAAAAAAAAAAAAATTAATTAATTAATCAAAAACAATTATCTAAAATACAATTGACGTATTTTTAAAAATTTTTTTTTCAATTTAAAAATGTGTTTGAAAGCATATAATTTGATTAAATGAATAAATTCATAATCGATTATTAAATAAATAATAAAAATTAAATAAATTAATTAAAAAAAAAAGGATATGTGTGTAACTACAAGGGGAAAATAATTTTCATAGGCTAATTCACGGTTAATTTTGAAGGTTGATTGATCAAGAAAATTATTTAAATTTATAAAAAAAAAAAAAATAATTATCATTGTTTAAGAATAATATATATATTAAAAATAATTTTCTAAATCAAATAAACAACCTTCAGTTATTCGTGATTATTAATAAAAAATTTTATATACCTGTCTCTTTTATGTTTTTTTCCTTTTTTTTTCTTCAAACTGCTGGATGATCTTTTACGTTTATTTTTTTTTTCAGCTGTTGTTGTTATTATATCAGCTTCGGGTGGTGGTTGACTTGGACTTTTAACAAGTTCATATACTTTACTTGCAGCAGCTTTAGCTTCTGCTTCACGTACATGTCTTTCAGGATCTAAACTACTTCCTTCAACAAAATACTCTGATATACCAAATGCTTCACGTAATTTTGCATTTTTTTCCTGTTGTGCTTCAGCAATTTGATGAGTTTCACGTACACTATTTAAACAGATCAAATTAAATAATTATAAATCATTCCTATTTAAATTATACCAATTATAAATTTTATAAAATCATACCGATTTGATAATTTAACAGTCATTATTAATTATTAAAAGAAAAAAAATAATAATAATATCAAATGAAAAATAAAAAACATAAACAGCGTTTATTCAAGTTTGATAAATTTTATAGTTATAAGTGGTTATAAGTTTGGGTCGAATTGTGAATGCAATATTATACTGAAAGCAATATCAGAGTTCGTCATCCTTCTTGCAACCCCTCCCTCACAAGTAGGGGGATAACACAGTTGTGCGCTAAAGTACACCCCAGTTTGTTACGCCATAAACCCTCGATCAATACGTCCCACTAGTTTTGTCTCTTGTCATCTAGCTAGCTAGCCTTTTCATATATATATTTTTTTTCTTTTTCTTCCTCAACTTCCTTTATCATAATTTTCATTTTTTTTTCCCTCCTTCACAGCCCCATTTAATCATTTTCCCCTTTCAAGTTTAATTTTTTGCTTTTTCTACTTGACAATTATTCAAACAAACTTTGACACATTTAAAATCAATAAAAAAATATTATTTATTTTTTTTTTAAATTATAATTTAATTTACTAGCAGAAAATTTTTATTAAATCCAATTTGGAAATGATCCAATTAATCCACGTGACTTCAAGAGCTTCAAAATATAATAATAATAATTTAATTAAATTTAAAATATATAAATACCTAACGACAGATTTAATGCTTGTTTTTTGTCCAGCAAGTAAATGAAGTTTTATTTGTTGACAACAACAACAATGTTGTTTAAATTGTAATTTTTTATTACGTTTATTACAATTTGTTATATTTAATTTACGCTTGCGCGTACGTTTTACAATTTTTTGTCGGTCTAAAAAAAAATTACCACGCCATAAACGTTCAAAAAATGCACGACCATCAGTTGGACCTCTTCCACGCGGTGTTTTTGTCGAAATAAATGTAGACATTATCATTTGTCATGTACTATTTATTCAGCCTTGTTATTTTAAATATTTTTTTTCTTTATTTACGTTGCAATTTTCTCAATACTTTTTTTTAATTTTTCAATTGAAATAAATTGGTCTGGATGAACCAACAAGTGTTGGTAATACAATCGTTGTTATTTTTTTTTCTTCTTAATAAATTTTTATCAATAAATATTTTTAAATATTAATTTTAGTTTTATATATTATATTTTTTACGTTGGAAGACGTTGGATTAGGCACACTAATCTCATATGAAATTTTATATAATAATATTAATTATTAAAAATTTATGTATATAATTAAAATATTTATATGAAATATTAATTTTTATTAAATAAATTTTACTTTCTTTTAAATTAGATATATTATTTTTAAAAATTTTTTATTATTAAATTAAACTAAGTTGGAAGACTTTTGTGATTTTATGAGTTTTAACACTCGCGTTAAATCACTTGGACTACATGTTTATATTTTTAGAATATATATTTTTTTCTTTTTCGTAAAATACATTTGATTTGATAAATTTTGTTATTTTTTTTTTAACCGTAACGTCCGGACGCCGGTCCATTTCAACACTGATGTTGAAATTCAGACAATCTCTCTATCTGGGTTTTCATATTGAGTACATAAACCTCCCACCAAAACCACCACCTTTTGTATATATACAATATTTTATTTGTTTTTTTTTCTATAATTTTTGTTTCCTTTTTTTTTTTTTTTTCTTTTTAAAATAGGGGTTGGAAGCGCCGGCGCTAAAGGGTCGATATTACTCTTAGCTTGTGTACACGGAACTGCGCGTCAATGCAGTTATTTTAGTGCAAATCTTGCCTCCAGGGATTTACCACCACCCAACCACCCTCTTTTACAATAACATTTTTTTTTTTTATTATTATCACAGATATTGCAGTAATATTCTTGGATCAGTTTGACTTCAATTTTTTTTTTTCCAACAAATAAAAATAAATTATTTGCTAGATTTTATTTTTAAAAATGAGATGAATCTACCTAGTTTTTTTTAAATTTATTTTCAAATCTAGATATTAATAATAATAATATATAAAAATAAATAATATATAGTATATGACTTACGTTATTCTACCAAATTCATCAGTTGTTGCTGATGATTTTGGACCAGAGTCTACAAGTGCTTCACGATAATCAGATACTTTTAATTTGATTTCATCAGTTGTAAATCTGTAATTTAATATTTAATAATAATTTAATTAATAAGACACATTCAATTATTTTTTTCAATTATTAAATTTAAATATTTACCCTTGTTGTTCAAGAACATCAGCAAGTTCAGCACATTTGACCTCAATTTTTCTTTTTCTTGCATGATCAAGAATTTCCTTGTTGGGTTGTTTACTCAATTGATCATGTTTATCATCAGCTCTGTACTCAACTTTATCCTTGGTTTTTCTGACAATTGCCCAATTTCTTTGGACATGACCATTTGTACCAGAGCCTCTTGGTGTTGTCAATCCAATGCCATTGTACATTATTCAAAACTGAAAATATAACATCATATTAAACAAATGTCAACATAACAATTCAATTAAATACTCTCTCTAATATCTATATTATTAATAATAATATAATAATAAATTAATAAAAACAATTACTTTTTATATATCAAGAGAAAAAAAAAATATAAAAAAAATGAAAATAGGTTAATGTATCACAAACATGTATCGATCGTCGAGCGTCGTTGAATTTAAAATTATTGTTAATATATAATTATTAAAATCTATATAATGTTATAAACAACTTACCAAAACGAACTTTATATAGTTCAAATTAATATTAACTAATTTTAATACACGTTTAATAAGTATTAATAGATTTTTTTTGCGGCAAAATTGAAGAATTGGAAATAAACCTGCGTAAAAATTAACGCAGTAAATACAGACACATACACAAACAAAACGTTTCCACCATTTTCCATTAGATTTTTTTTTTTTTTTTTTTTCACGGAGAAATACGGAGCTTGTCAAACATCTGTTGGATAAATTTTGAACTTCAATGAAAGCCATATTGAATTTCTCTCCCTCTTTAGACAATTTGCGTTCTCTTTTTCTATTTTCTATATTGTATGTGGCACATGCTGTAGAGTGTGTGCTGTATTTCGTTATTTGTTATTTTGTAAAGTTTAACGGTTTTTATATCCAACTGCAAAAAAAAATAATAACATTGCTTTGATTAGAAAAATTAAAAATTATCATTTGTTCTATTAAATTTTGTAGCAATTAATTGCAAAGAAACAAATATCGTTTCTTTGTATTCAAAAATTTAACATGAAAACTGAACACTCAACAATTGTTTCATCAACAACATCAAAATCATTTGAGGTTAGTATTTTGAATTATAAAAATATAAATAAATAGCTATGTGTAATTATATTTTTTTTTTTGATATTAACTTGAATGAATTATATTTTATTTTTAAAGAAAAAAAGTACAAAAACATTTGAAACAGCAGCAAGAGATAAAGAAAATCTTGTTAGAGTAAGCAGAGTATTACGTTCAACGAGTGGCCCATTAAAGGCCATGTCAAAAGAGTAAGTTTATTATTTTAATTAAACAATAATTTATTATAAATAAAAATATTGATAAATAATAATTTATAATTATTACCTATATTATTTATAGAGAAATGTCTGGACAAATAAAAATAGAAACTACAAATGAAAAAACTAAAAAAATAACAGAAGTTGGAAAAGTTAATAAAAAATCACCAGCTAAAAAAGTATCACAAAAATCAGCTAGTCAACGTGGCAAAATAAAAATTAAACATGATGATTTAACAACCGAAGCTGAACCAAGTGAAAATTATTACAAAGTATTAGCTGAAAAAAGAAGAATAGCACTTGATAATGCACTTGAAGAAAAACATATATTACATGATAAAATTAAACAATTAGAAGAAGAAAATCGTTCTTACAAAGAAATGTTGGATGAATCACGAGCACTTGTAGAAGTTCTTCAGGTATGTTTAATCCAAAATTAACTATAAATATTATTATAATTATATATTTCAAACAATAACAATATTTTATGTTTATTATTTTAAAGGAAATGCTTGGTGAGGATCAACCTGACATCAATAATTCCTTGGACGACAGTGTTCTTTAAATCTTCAAAAATAATATCTATACTTAATTTCAATTATTTATTTTTCTTTTAATATTTACTAAACATTTTAATGAAAAAAAAAAAATAATAAATCTAAGCAAATAATAAAAACGTAAATAAACTTTTATATTGCTGAAAATAATCAGTGTAAAATTGACGTCATCATCAAATTATTTTGACATACGTGTTATTAAATTCTAACAATAAAATTATAAAGTCATTAGTCAACTAACAGTTCATAATACAATAACAAAAAAAAAATTCGTATGAAAACCATTTAAGAAAATAATAGATAATATAAAAAATTAAAAACAAAAATATATATGTTAAATGCACAATTGTATAGAATAAAATAATAACTCGGCACTGCCAAAAATAATGATTAAAATATCACATCAATATAACAAAAAAAAAAAAAATTAAAAAACAATATAATTGTTCTCTTGTTAAACAAAAACAACAACAACAACAATTAGACGAAAAAAAAATGAAATATTAAATTAATTTTCGTCTTTAAAACGACGCCAAATTGATTGAACATAAGTAAAGACACATTTCCAATCAGGACGACGCATTATCACCATGTCCTCGACATCAAGTAGTGGAAAAATTCCTGCAACTTCACTGAAAAATAATAAAAATAATAATAATTAGTAATTTTAGAAAATTTAAAAATATAAATTAAATAATTGTGCCTTACTCAGCTTTTGTAAATGCTAGTTCAAAATTTTTTCTTTTATCATCAGGCTTTAATGAATAATAATCAAATGCATCTGGTCTAAAATGATGTATCAATGCACAAAATGCCAAGCCATTATTCCAACTTGTTGAAAAATTTTCAACTTTAACATTCTGTTGAGAGAAAAAAAAAAAATTATTTTAAGACACTATTGTTTATTTATAATTTTTTGTATCAATTAATTTAGTAATATGTTTTTAATAAAATATATAATAATTTTTCATTACATCGTATTCTTTTGTTTTTTCTCTACACCATGATAATAAACGTTCTTTAATTTGAACAGCACTATCTTGAACAACTGGATCAGTAAATTTAAATAATATTTCTTCACTTCCTTGTCTTCTTGGACTAAAACTACAATTAAAAAAAAATATAATAAAAATTAAATTAAATTATTAATAAGTTAATTTTTTAATTTATAATTAATAATTTTATTATTATTACCTTGGTGAAGTTGGTTGACTTTTTAGTTGAAGACTATTTTGTCGATCAAGAAGACGAAATTTGGCAAACGGTGACATTGGTTTCTTAACAGCTGCAAATACAAACAAAATAGAAATAGAAATAGGAAAAAAAAAAATAAAAAAAATATATTATAATTTAATTAACAAAACTATTATTTAATTTTTATTATTTACTTGATTTATATATCTTTTAGGAAAAAAATAGTTATTACATGCAATTCTATATGCATTAAACTAAGGAGGTATTAAACTATATTTTATTTTCAAAAAAAAAAAAAAAAATCATCTAGAGGTGATATATTTTATGCAATTATTTATTTTTTAAATGCATTCTCAAGTTACTAAAACTTACTGAGTCCTTTGTTGGACAATAAATGCCACCCTCATTAACGACCTTTATACATCAATCAAAAAAAATTTATTAAAAATTTTTTTTTTTCTTTTTTTTTTTAATTTAATAATAATTAATTTTGTACAATATATTGAAATAATTTTTTTTAACATTTCTTTTTTTTTAAATATTTTATAACTTTACAAAAATTAAAAATAATTAAAATAATAATTAAAATAAATTAATAAACTATATAACTAATTGAAAAAAAAAAAAAAAGAAAATTACGCATTTTATTGTACCTGCGAATTTATAAAATAAAAGGGAATTATAATTATTAATGTCGATTATCGCGTGTTGCCTCTTCAAATAGGCTATCGAAAGCTTCGTCAACGTCGAGATTATCATCAAATATATGTGGCATTGTTTGACTTCTAACAAGTGCATTACCACTATTTTTAAATGTTGTAAAATTTCTTTTTGTTAATTTTTTATCACGTTTATTAATTGTTGTTGTTGTTGTTGTTTTATTTTTAATTGTATCTTGACAATCAAGACTTGTTGTTGAATTTGTTGTTGAATTATTATTACTATTATTAAAATATCTTTGTACTTTTTCTTCCATTTTTTTCATACCATTATCAAAATTTTTTGATAAACGATTTAATAATGGTGAATTTGGTTTTGGTGGTTTATTATTATTTATATTATTATTTTGTGTTGGTACTTGAAGATAATTATTAACTTGTGATTTATTTAACATAGCAAGTTGATGCCATGATTCTGATTTTGATAATACAATTGAACGATTTGGTTTATTAGCACATGATACAAGATATTCATCACTTGAATCAATTGGTAATATTTTTGTTTTAGTTGTTGTTTTTGGATGTGATAATTGTTTTATTGGAAATGATGGTTGTGAAATTATTTTTGTTGGTGTTATAACATTAATAACATTTATTTTTGGTAATGTTATTGGCATTATTTGTAATTTTTCTTCAAATATATTTATTTTATCTTGTGTATTATTTGCTTCAATTGTCGGTGGTGATAATGGTGATGTTATTAATTCTTGTTCATCATCTGATTTTTCTTGTAAACGTTTTATTAAATTTTTTTGTAACATATTATGTCTATCAATATCATCCTGAAGACTTGTACTCATTTGATTTGGTATAAAATTTGTATAGACTTGATCTTTAATACTTGCTACTGGATAAACAGGTTGATAATTATTTTGATAACTCTCACAATTATTTCCAGTTGAATAAGATTGTTGATAATTTTTTTGACTATCATTTTGTCGTTCAGCAACTTGATAAGATGGTTGATAATTATGTTGAATATTTCTTTGACCATTTAAAACAGGATAAGACTGTTGATAATTATGTTGAATGTCTTGTTGATCATTTAAAGATCTTTGATAAGATTGTTGATACTGTGGTCCAATAACTTTTTGTGTATCACTTGCTTCTTGAACATTTGTTATTAAATGATTTTGATTTTTTTCTATACCATTTAAAATTTGTTGAGAAGATGTATTGCCTAATTCTGGTAATTTATTTATAAATTCATAATTATCTTGATTCATTGATTCAGATGTATTTGAAGCAAGCGTTGCTATGGCACTTGTATATCTTGTTACAATTTTATTTGGACTTATATCTTGATTTTCAATCATTTTATCAGTTTCAATAGGCATAAATATTTTATCAAATGCTTTATTTTCACTTCTATTTATCATTATTTCATTATTACTATAATTATCAATAATTTTTGGTGGTATATAAATTGGATTTTCATTTTCTGAATAAAATGCTTTATGTTCTGGTTGTTGTACAAATTTATATGATAATTTTTTTGGATATGTAACATCTTGAATATTTATTTTATTTTCAAATTCACTTGTATTTGTTTGTACAGCAACTGATTGTACATGCTGTTGTTGTGGCTGTGATGATGTTGTTGTTATTGAATTTTTTTTTGGATATTTTTCAACAGTTTTTAATTCTTCTTCTTCATCATCACCATCTTCATCATTTTCATCATTACAAAAATGTCCATTATTACGATGTATCTTGTCTTTTTTACGTTGATTTTTTAATGATGTTATTGGTGTATCTTGTTGTTGTTGTTGTTGTTTTACAAAAATAGAACGATTTTCATTTCTTTCTGGATATGATTTTCTATTATAATTTATTGTTGATTTTGGTATTTGTGTTGGTGAATTTTGATGATCAAACATTTTAACTTTAGCTTTTAATAAACCATTTGATACACAATTTGGTAAATATGATGATAATATTGGTTTTTCAATTGTTTTATCTGTTATTTTATTAATTTTATTATGTCCATCTGGATATTTTGGTGATGGATTTGATATTTTTGTAAATGGTGAAGTTGCTGCATGTGTAAAAATTGGTAATTTTGATACAACATTACCAGGATTATAATAAGATGGTTGACAATTTTGATTTTGATCATGTGAATTATCAAATTTACCAAATTTCATTGTATTAACACGTTCAGATGTACAACTATCTGGTGTTAAATTACCATTTTTTAATGTTAAATCAATATCATGATCTCTTGATGATCTTCTTGATGACATTGGTGGTAATGATGATGGTGATGTTGGCAATGATTGTTGATCAAATGTTGTTTTAATATTTGAAAATCTACTTTTCCAATTTTTATCAGCTACTGAACTTGTTTGACGATAGCTAAATGTTTTAAATGGTTGATTAACATTACCATTTACATTCCAATTTACTTTATTTAATAAATTATTATTACTACTATTATTACTATCATTATTATTATTATTATTATTATTTCTATTAATAAGAGCAAGAAATTTTCTATCATTATCAGTTTTTGGCTCAAAATTTGGTATTGGAGCTGGACTTATTGTTTGATGACTACCATAATAATTCCATGTTATTTTATCACTAATATCAATTGGTTTTCTTAATCCAGATATTCTATTACCAACATCAGCATAACCATTTAATGAATTTCTCTTTTTTTCTTCTTGCATTTTTAAATAATTTGGTATATCAATTGTATTTGCACGTTTAATTTTTGATTTTTTAGCAAAAAATTTATTTGATTTATTTTGTGTTTGATTTGTTGTTGGTAATAATGATGTTACAATATCATTATTTTGTTGTTGTATTGTTTGTTCAATTGTTAATGTATTATCATTAATATCAATATTAAATTCTGTATCTTTTGTTTTATGTTGTAATGATTGTTGTTGATTAATAGCATCTTTAATATGTTTATCACAACTTCTAACAACAGATGGTATACTATTTACAAATTTATAATTTTCCGGTGATATTTGAGATGTTGAAATACTTGATTGTTGTGTTGTTGTATCATTAGATAATGTTGTATCATTTGTAATTGTTTTTTCAATTGTTTTATTTAATATTTTTTGTTGTTTAAATTTAATTGTTTGTTGTCCATGTTCTTGTTCAAGCCATTTTCTTGCACTTGCTAATTCTTCTTTACTAACACCAATTGTATGTCTATTACCACGATGACGATTACCAGTACGACGACTTGACTGACTTGTATCATTTTTATTATTATTATCATTAATTTTAATTTTTTTTAAATTTGATACAAGATTTTGTATTAAATTTATAATTATTGTTTTATCTGATGCTTCTAAATCATTATCAGTACTCAATGCATCAACATCAACACTTTTTAAAGTTTCTTCAAGACGTGTTATTGCTGCTTTAATATCTGATGGACATAAATCTTGTAAATAATTTATATCAATTTTTTTATTATTGATATCACGTGTTGTTGTTGATGGGATTGATGTTGTTGATGCTATTGTTGATGTTGATAATTGTGGTAATAATGAAGATGATGTAGATGATTGTTGTTGACTTGTTGATTGTCGTGAAGTTGGGTCAGGGGCGAGGGGCTCGTCTGAGACATCATTTATAGTTCCAAGGGACGAGCATAAATTTTCTACTAATACGGGCAATATATTCCTGCACTCACCAACATTTCTTGCTCCATCGATTGAATTATTTCTTGATAATTCGCCAGTTGGGACTTGATCCTTAACTTCAATTTTATTCAATTCTTCGACTGGATTATTTTTAGCTGGATCAACAACAACTGTCCCTTCTGTATCTAAAACAATAAATATTTATTAATTTAAACAATAATAAAAAAATTAAATATATATTTAAAAAAAATATAAATATAGGTATAACACCTTTGTGTGAATCAATTGATGAACTTTTCAATAATTTTTTATCCAAAATATCAATACTACCATTGATACCGAAATTTTTCAATTTATTTTCAATATTTCCAGCATCAATTTTTGCTTCTGAAAATAAAAGAAAATACAAGTAAATATATATTAATAATTTTTATTGCGCATTTAAATTTTAAAACGAAAAAAGTTCAACCACCTTTTCTTTGTTAATAAATTTAAAAATATTTTATATATTTTTTTTTTTTTTTGGCAAAGATATAAGCAACATTGTAAAACTGCGTCAAATATAGAATAATATAATATTTAAAAAAAAATTAATTTTCATAAAAAGAAAAACTGACCTTGATTTTCCGACATGATTCAAGTTGACGAATATAATTTATCTGCAAATAAAAAATATATGAATAATTATATACAAAATTAAACAAAAATTTCTAACAAAAATTAACTTAAATAATAATTTAAATAAATATAAAACATAAAAATTAATAAAATATATTTAAAAAATTATTAGATAAATAAAATAAACCACCTGGAATGAATAAAAATAATCGTTAATTTTGTTGCGCGCCTTTTACGGTCCGACAAAATATAACATCTAAATGATTTGGGTGGTGGTACTAAGAGCCACTAATAAAAAACCGACCACCAACTTCACCAACATCGACATGAATAACTCAAAAAGCTGGATAACTATATTTTTTTTTTTCAAAACAACCCGGAAAAAAAAAAAACTTGTCTAAATTATTTTTTTTTTTGAATGAAAATGTTTTTATTTATTTTTATTTATTTTTGTTTTTATCAAGGGGGCGTTATTATTTAGTACCTTGGTTGTATGAATGAGCCAAATGATGAAGGTGTCAGACCAGGTAGATGACAACGAATATAGAGTTTTAAGCTGTGCCGCTGTATCTAAGCGACTGCGCGATCAAAAGCTAAACTTTTTGGATCTTCTTAGTCTCTCGTATCACGTATAATGCGTATGCCATCACCCGTACAAATTTAGATACACTCAAAATAGATGTACAAGTTACTTAGTTATTGTACGTTAGTGTATAGTTTTAAAAAAAAAAACTTACCGAAATCAGAAATAAATAAATCACAAATAAAAATGAACGAAAAAAAAAAATTCCAATAAATTAATATAAAAATATAATTTAAATATTTATATACATAAAAATTGCGTAAATAATTTAATAAAATAAAAAAAAATTATTTATACTGTTTTTTCTAAATAAAAAACAAGGCTACTTTATCTTTTTTTAAATAAAAAAAAAACGAATTTTTAAGTAAAAATAATTTCTTTGTTTTTAAAGTAAATATTGTATTTTTAATTAATTATAATAAAATTTAAATTTTAAATATATATATTTACCTTGCAATGATATTTTTTTTTTAATTTAAAAATTTTAATATTTATTAAATGATATTTACTTGAAGATGTCAGAAAAACAACTGGCAATTTTTCAAGTCGGAAATAACAATTAGGAAGCGTAAAAAAAGAAAAAAAAAAAAAAATTTTTTTTTTGCCTCCAACATGCGTAAAATTTGTTCCAAATTTGATATAGATATATAAAATCCATAAATAAAACATTTTCTTTGTCTAGCAGTCTTCTCATATGTATTTTTTATTTTTATAATAAAAATAAAAAAATCATAATATATATATCTTAATCTTTCCACGAGTGTATTTATGTGTGAGTTGACATCAAGATGAAGAAAAAGAAGAAGAAAAATCATACATGGTCTGTTGATTTTTGGTGCAATATATGCATTAAAAATTAAATTTAAAAAAAAAAATAATAATTAAAATAAAATAGCCAAGTAATTCTAGTTATAAAGTGTTGAGTGATATTGTCGAATGGCCTCGACTTTTTCCAGTTTAAACATCGGTAAAAATCGGCTTGTGTCGGTTATCAGATCCAACTTTCCAACAATTTCCAATGCTGGATACCTGTTAACCCACTTGATTCAGTCTTTGAGCCACTTTGGACACTATAACATACAATATTTTATTTTTAATTAACAAAAAAAAAAATTAATTTTTAATCATTAAAAACAATATAAACAATATTATTTATTATTATTGTTAATTTTCTTTAATTTTTTATAATATTTTGTTTAATGAAATATTTATCTAAATGATGACGAGATGGAGGAAATGTGCGTCAAAACCGGATCTTTAAGATAATTTGTGTTAATTTAATTTTTTATTAGAATATTTATTTATATATTTTTTTTTTTTTATTATATATTGCTGAAAGTTCCGTGACATTGATCACGTGGATCTGTGCTATTTGACCTTGCTAAAAAAGTGAGTATTTTATATATTTTTTATTATTATTCATATTTATTAACATGTTTATATTTAAATAAATATATTTAATGATATTTTTTTTTTTTAGTTGAAATAATAAATATGTGGGGCTGGTTCGATGCATTTAGAGACAATGGGGGTCCAACACTTTACAGTTATAGTAATCGTACACCAGTTACTGGTGATATACATTTAATAACAATATTCATTATATTTTGTACAATATTTGCTGCATTTTTAATAATATTTCCTGGTATTAGAAAAGAGGTATGTTAATAATAATAAATAATAAATTTTTATGTTTATAAATTATAATTATTTTAATTTTTAGAGATTGACAACATTTTTTACCGTCACATTGAGTCTTCTTGTTGGTACAAGCATTCAAGGTGATTTAAATTACTGATAGTTAAACATGTTAAAATTGCGAAAAAAAAAATGAAAAGAAAAACTCTGTTGAATAATAATATTTACAAAACAAATTACAGTTGCTCAATATGGCTCCACCTGGCATACGACCTCGTCCCAAATTGTCAGTAGTTATAGTGTATTCTCAAGGCACAGGACACATGCGGAAATTGGTGGATACATTGGTCTTATGCACATAAATATTACCTACAAAGGTTATTTAATTAATAATAATTCATATCATAAATATAAACTAATTAATTTTATTTCTTTTTTTAGTTATTGGTAATGATCAAAATTTTTTTTCTGATTCAATAAATGATGTTGAATATAATGAAAGATTTTGGTGGCGTACACCAAATGAAATGAGTATATCTGTTAGAGATGCACTTAAACGTGGTACACCATTTCCAATTATTTCATTAGCTGAATATTTTAGTTTACATCAAGAAGGATTTTCTTGGGGTAATAAATATCGTCAAGCTGGTCATTATACATCAAAAACACTTTGGTAATTTAATTTTATGTTTAGTCCAGTAATTTTAATTACTTATATTTGTGTTTTTTTTTTTTTCAGGACTTGTTTTGCATTTTGGCTAATGACAAATTTATTATTAATTGTTGTACCAAGATATGGAGCATATAGTATGATATTAACTGGTTCATTAATGTTATTATCAACTTTAATATATTGGTCTTTATTACCATGTGAACCACTTGTTGCACATGTTGATGGATCAATTCTTATATTTCATTTTGGATGGAATTATTGGCTTGTTATTATTGCTGGTATGTTTGATGACTAAACATATTATAATTATTTTCTTCTTCCTCTTTTTCTTCTTCTTATTTATTTTTTTATAATTAAAAATTTATGTCAAGGTATTGGATGTCTCATTGGTGGATTAATAATAACAATAATTGATCTTATATTTCCTCATCAATTTTCAACAATTCTTGAGGTTGATTATGATACTCCATATGACAGACATGTTATTATTGAAAAAAGTTTTGATACAAGAAATATTGGAAAAAATTTATCAAAAATTGTTGATGAAGATCTTGATGAACGTATTATTCTTGGGTAAAAAAAAAAACAAATTCAATTAAATATTTCATAATTAATACTTGGATAAAAGAAAAAAAAAACTATTTAGAAAGTTACTTTCAATTAATTTCTTTTTTTTTTTTCATTTTGTTGTTTTATTTTATTGTAGAAAATTGTCACCAAATTTGGGTAATGGACATCATAGTACTCAAGGAATTGTCAATCGTGGATATTTACCACATGATCCGAATGATTATCCTCGAGGATATCATCATGATTCATCAGCTAAATGGGCATATCCATTTCCCAGTTTGTCTTGAAGTATATCAATAACTGCCAAACATGTAAATAATTTTTTAAAAATTTTTTAATAACTTTAAATAAAAAAAATTTTCATTATTAAAAATCTTCATTAATTTATTTTTCTTACTATTTTTAATTTTATTAAAAATTATAAAATTTATTTATTACCTTTAGGTAAATAATAACTTAATATAAATATAAAAAAAAACTTTTTTTTTATTTTTTTAATATTTAAATATTTACAAAATTTTTTGAAAAATAAATAAATAAATTTTCTACATTTTTTTTCAAATGAAAAAAAAAACGAAACCCTAAATTTGAAATTAATTTAATTTAATTTTTGATTTGAAAAATACTAGATTAAAAAACATATTAAAAAAAAAAATTTCTAAATAATTTAAATTAATTTATTAAATATTTTATGAAGAAAGAAAAAAAAAAAAAAAAAATCGAAAAAACTTATCCAAAATTTTCAAAATGATGAATAAAGTATGGTAATCTGCGTCCTTTGTTAACTTGATCACAAGCTGACATGACACTTTTAGTAAGTGGTCTTGGTCCACAGCTAAATACTCCAATTTTACTGACCTGAAATAAAAAAAATATTATTCATTTAATTTACAAAGAAAAATAACAAATTATTCATTTATAAATACTCACATAGCTATGTTTTTTTTGAACAAATTTAAGAAATGATGTCATATCTGGTCTTCCAAAATGATTGATTGCTTTAAGACCAGTAAAAATACTTTTTTTTGATAATCTTTGAAAATGATTTTCACAAATATACTGGAAAAACAAAAAATAAATAAATATAATTAGTGAAAAATAAAAAATAAAAAAAAAACTTACCAGCATTGTTGTACGTAAATCAAATTTATGAAAAAATTGTGTTATAAAAATATGTATTTCAAGTACATTTGTAACATCTTTACGTTCAACATCTCTAAGTACATCAATAAACCATTCAAAATGTTTATGTGATGGACATATCCATAAAAAATAAACTTTTTTACATGCAACACCAGAATAACGATTTGTTGATGTACCAAAAACAAGATCATTAAGCATTGATGCATATGGTGTAACACCAATACCACCACCAACCATAATAGCAACTTCAAATTTATACCAATCTTGATTACCACCACCAAATGGTCCTTCAATTTGTATTTTTGGATTATCATCATCTGTATTATAATTACATGGATCAAAATAATTACGTAATTTCCATGTCCATGGTCCTTGTGCTTTAATATGACATGATAAAAAATTTTCATGTGGTGCTGATGTTAATGTAAATGAATGATATTCATTTGATTTAAATACATTACAAGATAATCTAACCCATTGACCAGATAAATATTTTAAATTTGGTGGACGATAAAATTTTATTCTAATTACATCTGATGGTAATAGCTCAGTTTCAATAATATCTAATGCCATGTATTTTGTTCTCAAGCTAACGACCTGTAGACAAATAAATAAATAAATAAATATCATAAATTTATTTGATGATAATTTGATAAAAATAAAATATTTACCTTATCAAGAGAATAAATAATTGCTGGACCAATGAAAAATATCCAAAATCTTGGTTCACCAGTTATTCTAGCAAGTCCATGCATCAAACAAAGTATATAAAATACAATATATAAACTATGTGTTGACCAAAAAAATTTATATGCTTTTTGTCTAACTGTTGGATGTGCAAATACAAATATTATTGTCATAATAATAAATAATAATATACCAGTAATACCAGTTAATGTTTGAAATAACCAAAATGATATTGTTGGTTTAGCATCACTTGGAAAATTAATTTCACTAGTTAAACATTTTAAATGTGATATTGGTTGTGTTGTTATATGATAAAAATTAACCATATGTCCAACAGTATGTAATACTGAAAAAAATAATGCTGTACATGCTGCAATTTTATGAAATTGTACATGTGAATCAAGTGGTATATATTGTTGTATTGTAAATTCTTTAAGTTTTGTTAATAAATTACGTGACATTGTTAATAATAATAAACTATAACAAAATGATAATGCTGCTGCTGAACCACGTGTTATTGCAATACCAACTCCCATAATATGACGTAAATCCATATGTTCAGTCATAAATGAATAATGTATAAATCTTTCAACAAATAATGCAATTGTTATAACATAAAATAAAAATAAATAAAAAATATTTTGACGATTTTCTTCAAGAAATGTTGATATACTATCCCATTGTTTTCTTGACCAATTTTTTGTTGTTTCTGGTGGTAAATGTTCAATATTAAAACCAGTCATACGTGCAACATTTGTTGATGTATCTAAAAAATTTTGTTTAGCACCTTTACAATCAAGACCAATTGCAACAAAATCACCTTTATATTCATTCATCATTAATTTAAAATCATTATATGTTAAATGATCTTTTCTTTCTAATCCAGCACCTTGAAACATTCCATTTATTAATTCAGTAACATGTGCATCAGATAAACTTGTTGTTCTTGCTATTTCAACAAGTGATCTTAACATTTCTGATAATTCATCTTTATCAATAACACCATTACTATCTTTATCACACATATCAAATATAATACGTAATTTATCTTCAGTTTTACCACGTGAAAATAATAATACAGTATCTAAAAATTCTTGAAATGATATTTTTCCATCACTATCTTTATCAACAATATTAAACATTTTTTGTACAAATACAGCATCTGGACGCATACCAAGTGCACTTGCAAATTCAGATTTTGATAATGATGTTCTCATAACAGTTACAACTTCATCACCATTATTATCTTCTGATCTTTTACGTCTTCTTTCACCAGGACGTAAACCAAATGTCAATGCATATGCTTCACGAAAAAATTGTTCTAATTTACGTTGTCTACGTTCTTTTGTTTCAGCTTTAGCAAGCATTATATCACGATTTGTTTGTACAATTGATATAATTTTTTTATGTGATGATACAAATGTTTCTAATTTTGCTATAAATTTTTCACGTGAATTTAATGAATCAAGTTCAAGTACAAGATCATAATCACGTGGTATACGTAATAATACAAGTGCTTTATTATCACATTCTTCTGATTCTTCAATAAATATACAATTAACATTTGTAAAATCAAATGTACGTAAATTTTCACCTTTTCTATCGACAATATGTAATGCTGATTCTGGACCAAATTTAATTTTAACAAGTCTACGATGATTTGCATGTAACCATTCACGTACAATCATTTTATCAACACATATACGTCCATTATTTGTTATTGTACCATTATTATTATTATTATTATTATGTATACCATCATTATTACGTTTTTTAATAGCATCTTGTACAATTTTTAAACGTCTACGACGACGATTTTGTAATTTAACAAGACCATAACCAGCACCACCACATAATATTGGTACAAAACATAAAAATACACATGAATATATAAATACAAATTCACTACCTTCAAAATAATCATGTCTTTTTAATGGATCACATGGATCAAGTTTATCACCTTTTAATTGTTCTGGTTGTGGACATGGATCACCATTAATCCATGCAAATACATTACGCTGTATTGCATCTGGTTCAATTGTTGTTGTATTTATAATAATATCCCAAAATGTTACTTTACGTATATCATCAATTTCAAATTTTGTAAATATACCAGAATCAATATTTTCAAACCAAAATCTATCTGAATCTCTTAATCTAATAAATTGTTCTTTAATAATTGCTGTAAATAATTCACCAGGACCATCTGTTGATTCTAACATACCACCAACATAAACATCAATATTATTTATATTATTTGCATACATTTCCATTAACTGTTGTAATAATTTTGGATTTTTATTAAATAAATTTGGATTAATATCATTCCATGTTAATTTTTTTGATAATTTAAAATGTTGTCTAACTGTATTATAATCAGCAAGACCATTATCACGTCCTCTCATAATATTAAGTGCACCTAAATCACGTCTTGAAAATTCCATTGGTCCAAATAAATTATTACGTATATCATTATTTAATAATGTATCTTCTTTTTCAGCAATTTGTGATGACATACCCATTATTAATTCTTCAATAGTACTATTACGTAATATTTGATTTGAATCCCACCATGTTGTACATAAACGTATAGCTTGTTTACCAGTACGTGTTTTACGAAAATTACATTTTTCATCTCTACGATAAATTCCTGGTGGTATTAATGTATGACCAAATCTAAATGCAGCACTTTGAAATACATGACTTATACCTGGATGTAAATCTGATTTATAACCATTATAAGCTGGTAATTTATCACCCAATAAAAATGGTAAATATTCATACATAATAATATTTTGTATTGTACCAACAACAATTCTTCTTGTACGTTGAAATATATCTTCATCTGACATTTGTGGATATTCATGTTGTACTCTTGATGCAATAACATTATGCCATCTATAAAAAATTATACCAAATGCTAATAATGCTGGATGTTGATTTGTTCTTGGATCACCAAGTAAATATAATCTTTCTGGATCAAGTTTTGCTCTCATTGCACTTGGTATTGCATGATTAAATAATGGTGCTCTCATTGTATTTTTAACTGGTAAATTATTAATTTTATCAATAAGAAAACTACCATTTTCAAATGATCTCATTGCATTTGTCCATGCTTCACTACTTGAATAAACAAAACTACCATCAATCCAACTTGTTACTTTATTTATTTGTTCACGTGGACTATTTGGACTATGTCCAGTATTACGATCATAATCAGCACGACGAAATGGTATATATTTATTACCTTGACAATTTTTATCAAATATTTTATCACATTTATCAACTTCAATTCTATGAAATTCAATTGGACAACCACTTTCACTTGCCATTATTATTTCAGATGTAACAAGTTGTCCAAAAAATGCAAATAATGCTGTACGATTTTTAACTGATGCTGTACCATCATCACCTTGCATAAATAACTCACTTAATTTTCTTGCTGATATACGATCTTGACCTGACATCATATAAACACCATCAGCATATTGTGATGGTACTTTTCTTATCAATGTTGTATCTGTTGAAAAATTAAGAATTTAATTAATTAACAAAGCTCATTATTACAAAACAATAAAAAAAAAAGAAAATTTATATTTCATTATTATTGAGTAAATCATATGAATAATTTATTATTTCTTACCAACAGAACCCCAATCAGGATGAGCCAAATTATTATACCATCCATCATATCTTTGTTTAACAGTATATCCACCAAAACAATCTGTAATTAAAATTAAAAAAATATATTAACATAATTAAGATGTATGTATAAACAACAGTAGCATTATTCATATCAACATTATAATTTATTATATATATATATATTTTTTTTTTTATAATTATTTTATATTATTTATATATTCTTTAATATACCCTCAAGGTGTATTTTATGTTGATTTTAAAAATAAGATAATACAGTCGTGTTTCAATCATCTCAACAATCTTGGCCTTCTATAAAATATTACTGCAAATTATTATTTTTAAATTAACCACACTAAATAAACAAATAATTATTTATTTTATTATTTTTTGTTCTTTCATAAAATTTCATTTAAATTGCATCAGATGTAGAGTCATCTAATTGAATGTGTCTATTTTTTTTTTTTTTTTTATATAATATTGGGAAATTTTTTTTTGTCTAAACGATGTACATAGTTTACGACGTGCTTTCACTCATGCATTACAATCGAATCACCAACATTCTCACACACATTAATACGTATATATTATTTAGAAATAGAAAAAAAAAATATATAATAACTCACCGGTAACACCAAAGAGGATGAGCTCTATGACAGTGTAAATGAGGACACCTCTTTGCACTGAATTATTAAACAACATTATATTATTTTTTTTTAATTTTCATAAAAAAAAATTATCAATAACATTAATATTTGTTATATTTTATCAATAAAAATTTACACTTTTCACTTAACATTTTTTTTTGCTATTTCTAGGTCTCTCCCACTTTAAAAGAGAAATTATTAAATTAATTATTAATTTTATTAAAAAATTTTATATGATTAATTTTTTTTTTTTTTCTCTTCTCCGAAACGTCTGAATATTTTTTTGATGTTTCTTCGTGAAAAGATTGTCTCGACTGGTTGAATTGTTTAGAGAATAATCCCCCTCTTGATGTTAATATTTTTTTTTTTTTTTTCTTCTTTTTTTGATTGCTTAAACTCAAGTTGAGCACGCGGAGGATGATGACGATAAACTGCAATGTTGTCGTGTATGCAAGAGCCACCAATAGAGAAAAGGATATTTTAGAAAAATAATAATAAAAAAATTAAGTAAAATTGTTGGGAGTTGGGTTGATAACTTTGAGACACTCTGAGGTAAGATATTAACTTTTGATGGTATTTGGTTGGTGGGCCAATATCGTGGAAGAGATTTTTGTTGGTGTACCGTTGTAATCGAATAAAATTCAAGCCAACCTGTACTGGGTGAAAGTCGTCGGCCTATTTAACTATACCAACATCTTTTCTCTTTGTTTAACTCATTTTTATACAATACATCTTGCTTCATCATCAGCATATACATGTTCTTATTATTTTATTTTTTATATACATGATTTTTAACAGTATTTTCTAATGAGCTGATTTTAATTTATCAACTGCAATTGATACGTATGATTTTCTTGAAAATTTAATTTAACAATTAACAATCAAATTGTCATATGGTTTTGTTTATTTTTATTTAAATAAAAATATGCAACACTTAATCATCAAACAGCTGACCTGGATCCAATCGAGATCAAGGTTGTTTGTAATTTTCGCAAATTTATTGCTCTTGAAAGTAAAATAATTATTTTTTTTGAAATTATTATATTACAAAAACCTTGTCATTTATTATTATTATCATATTTAAATTAATATACAGGATGTAATTTTATAAAATTAATGCAATTTTAAGATGTGATTCATGCCTTTTTTTTTTTTTTAATTAGCCAGAAATATTTTTTTTTATTTAATTTAGTTTTAAAGAATTGAAAGTTATTCAGTCATCCACCCGGATGTCCTATAGTGGATATTTTTTTTTTAACTAAATTAAATATATATAAAAAAAATTGGTAGTAAAAGTATATGGATGAATAGAATAATTGACCTTGAATAATATTATATCATCAAAAATTAAGTCATGAATTGATTGATTGTATATTTAAATAAAAAATGTAGATATAATTTTATAACAATAGAGAAGATGAATAATTATATTCATTGTCAATACTTTGATAAAGATCAAAGTAAGATTAAAATGATCAACATGAATCTCTATATATAAAATTTTTAAAGAATTTTTTTTTTTACCATTTCAGCTAAAAATCCAAGTGTAAAAGTAAGCAATTGCTCCAGTTGAATTGGTAGTTCAACGTCGAGGTCTTTGTCAATGTAAAAATGACACGCAATTCTCTATAAATTATAATTAAAATATCACATTATTTATTTATTTATTTAGATTGAATTAAATTTACCTGAGGCAATAAATTTATCAAAGATGGCTAAAGAGATATCTTGGTGATACATCCTCTTCTTGTTCTTGTTGAATTGCAATTCATCATTCTTTAAATAAAATATAAAAATTATTATCACAAGAGCATTACAAAAATTTTAATTATCAAAATTTAAAGTTAATTTTACAATATAAAAATTAATTATATATTGACACTCTTTATATTTTTTTTTCAACATACATTGTCTCACCAAAAATGTTGATTTAAAATGACTTGGTTAACATGTTTGTCACGAAAAATAATCACATCAAATTCTCCGTAATTTTCCTTAAATTTTCCCAATTTTAATAACGAAGAAAATCTGGTAAATTGTATGTTTAAAATTTGTACAATGGCGAAGATAATTTCCCTCCGTATTTCGCAGCCAATCAAAGCATCATTCAACGAACCAATGACAAGTGCAGAAAGTGACAACATTTTCTGGAATGTGATAATAATAATAATGCAGTAAATAGTAATAATATTGTCAATGTTTTTTTTTTTTTTTGTTATTGAGTAAATACTAAAAAATAAACCTGAATTTTTTTGGAGTACTTTTAATTAACGAAATAATTTGTTTAAATAATCAATCGTTACTATGGATGACGTACTAGATGAAGTAGTTTCACCTGATGATTTAAAGGTTATGATTGTTTATTTATTAATTTTTCATAATATTTATATTTAATTAATTATTTTCTAGTTGTTAATTTTGGACTAGTTGTTTTGTTTCATTAACCTTATATTATTTATTTCTATTGCAGAAATTCGAAATAAAATATAATCAAGAATTAAAATTATCAAGTGTCACACAACAAGTACAATTTGAGTATTCATGGTGTCTTGTTAGAAGTAAATATCCAGCTGACATAAGAAAAGGTATTTATCTTCTTGAAGATTTGTGTAAAAACCATGCTGCCACAAAAAGGGATTGCATCTATTACTTGGCCATTGGAAATGCTAGAATCAAGGTCAATATATTTTTTAAAAAATTTAAATAACACATCAACTTATCATTATTTTAATACTTATCGTTGGTGTTTTTTTTTCCAGGAATATAATAAAGCATTGAAGTACGTGAAAGCCTTCCTCGATATTGAACCTGGAAATTTACAATTACAACAACTTGAAAAATCAATTAAACAACGAATGCGAAAAGGTGATTTATCAACTTACAAAAAATACATTGATATACTTATTTTAATCTTTAATTCTTGATCAATCATTTGATATTGTAATTTTCTTTTCTAGAGGGTCGTAAAGGTCTAGCTGTTGCAAGTGGTGTTGGTCTTGCAGTTGGTCTTGCTGGTGTGGTAATTATCAAGGCATTAACAAGAAGCTAGATGTCTTGAATATTTTGATAAAAATTAAATTAATAAACAAAGAGAAACGTGATATATTACAAAAAATCTGACTATTTTTTTCCAAATACTAAATTTAAAGTAATAATATTTCTATCAAGTGATTTTTTTTTCTATCGTCTTTGTATTTAATCTGTACAAATTTATCAATTTTTATTTTACTATTAACTAACAAAAACGTGTATAAAATAGTTAAATAAAATAAAAGAAAAAAAAATGATTATTTTTTCAAATCATTTTTTTTCATAAATACTTTTGTCAATATTTTTATTTTATTAATTAAAAAAAAAATTATTATATTTACATAAAATAAAAAGTATTACGAATATAAAATATTACAACAATAAACAAAATGAATAGATGAATAAACAAAAATATTGTTAAGACTTTGATGATGAACCTGGATAATAATAAACAAGTGCTGGAGCTGGTAATTGCCAATGTGCAGCATGTAGCTCAATAAGTTGTAAAAGAATTTTTCTAACAGCTGGTAATGTTGCATTATCAGCTAAAAATGCATCACGTACACAAGCAAGTAATTGTTCCAATTGAAGTGGCAATTCAACATCAAGATCTTTGCCAATTGAAGTCAGTATAAAAAATAAACAATTACTCTGTAAATTATAATAAATATAATATCACATTATTTGATTATTTTTTAAAATTTAATTTAAATGAATTTGTCTTACTTCAGGTAATGAATTTATAAAAGATGGCTGAAGACAATCTTGACAACATTTCCATAATAGAGTCAATAATACACGTCCTGGTGATACACCCTCTTGTTGAGTTTTCAGTTGCAATTGACGACGTTTTAACTGTAAATTAATTTTTTTCATTATTTAAATAGTAATCATTAATGGTTATTGTTTGAGCTATCAGTACCTGACAATACATTTCATTCAGGAACGTCATAAATGCTGAAAATTTATTTAAACTTGCTGTATCATTTAGTAATCTACTTTGATCTTGATACCACTGTTGGCATAAATTTAAAAGTGATTCTAAGAATGTTTCTTTAACTTCTTTCTAAAATTAAAAATAATATATTACAATTTAGAATAATTTATAATTAACATAAATTATTAAATAAATAAATTACTTCAATAATTTTAATGCAAATTTTTGCAGCTGGTTCAGAGTATTTACGATTTTCAACGATTCTTCCAAGTATATGACGTACGAGATCCATTAGATTTCTTGAATTGAGTCCATTTGGATCTTGAAATTAAAATAGTTATTAAAATTTAAATTTACATTTAATTAATAAAAACATATACCTTCCATTGCTTTAATAAGTACATCATGTACAGTAACAGGAAATCTTCCAAGTTCAGCAGCTTCAGAAATATTATTAGCTTTATGAGCAAGTACATCAGCTGATGTAAAACTTTTTGATCTTTTTAATCCATATGATGTAACAAATGACAAACTTTTTGTCAATTTACCAGGTTTTATCACTTGTGAATTTTGTGTTGTTTTAATATCATTTTTCATATTAAAATGTACACGATTACCCTGATTACCCTGTAATTAATTTAAAAAATTAAAATCAATTTAAAACGTTTTAACAAATCAAATACTAACATGTAAAATATTTCCACTTGATGCTGAAGTATTTAATGGATGCATTTGTCTAATTCCTTGAACATGATGATTATAATGATGATATGGATGTTGTTGATGCTGGTGTAATTGATGATGTTGTTGTTGTTGTTGATTGAACATGTGACGATGAATATTTCCACTTGATTTACTCTGTTGAAGATTGTAATAAACTGTTCTACCATCATGTCCAGCCATACTGTGTCTACTAAAAATATATAATTAACAATTAATATTTAAAAATATAAATTAATAAAATAATTATATGATATACTAACTTTGAATTATTATTGTGCATATCGTTTTGTTTCATTGTAAATTCTTTAGCATGCACGTTCAACTGTGGACTCGTTAAAGCCTCTGGTCGTCCACCTAAAAATAATAACACATCCCATTAAATAAATATATAAAAAAAAAAATAAAAATATTAAAATCTCACCTGGTGGACGATAAATTAAAAGGCTTGGTTTAATTTTTTGTTGAAGATAATTAATATTACGTTTATCCACCACTGAATCCCTCATCTGGCCAATAAATTAATTAATATCAATTTTCAAAATAAAAAAAAAAAATAGTTAAAAGAAAATTATAATTTTTCTTTAGCACAATTTAACACAATTAAATTATTCACATGTAAAATTATTATATTTTTTTTTTTTCCTTACAAACAAAAGACACACAAGTTTCCACAACAACACGTAATAACAAAAAAATAAAAGAAATTAAAAATAAAAGAAATAGCAATTCTCCAGTTGCAAAAAATTTTTTTCTAAAATGCGTTTTGTATATTTTTTAAAAAGTTTGTAACTTGCTTTTAAGTAGGGAGCATGATGGCTCAGTACTAATAATAGCATTACATAAATACTATGAATGTATTGAAGTAACTATGTAGTCTTCTCTACATTGGTATTTAAAAAAAAATAAAATATATAAAAATAAATAAATATAAATTGTGGATACTGTCCAAATTGGTATTGCAAAAAAAGAAAAGAGGATAAAAAAAAAAAATAGTTTTACTGATGTGATATGAAAAAGCTGGATCGCCTACACATGTAGTTTATAATAATTATTATTGTAACTGTGTCAATTTAATATGAATATTGCGTATATAAAAAAATAAATATATTATTAAATAAAGTGGGAGAATTGTTGGCAGGAAGAAAGAAATAATTATTAATGATGTCATATGTAATTTACAAATTTGTCCATGAATTTTAAAATTCAATAAATGACAATTGAATATTTATTTTTTTAAAACAACGAATTTTAATTATAATAAAATTATTTATTTAAATTTATTAGTAATTTTTTTAAATTATAATTTTATTTATTTTCATACCCATTTAATTGTTGTTTTATTATTTTTTTAAATATTTTATAAAAATTCACTATACACATCTGTCTTTTGATCGTTTGATTGTTCTACTGTAATATATAAATACCGCGGTAGTTGACTTATATATATTTTACTTTATTATAAATTGACGTCGGCAATGATGTGATTATTTAAATTAAATATTTATCAATTGTTGGTAAATATATATATTGTATATTTTTTTTTATAAAGCTATAATAAATCCATGTATCAATGCGATTTTTCCAAGTATATTTAAAATGATAAGATATAGGAAATATATATTGTTATATATAGTAAAAAACAATCTTAAAAAAAATTAATTAAAACAATAAAAACAATATATTTTTAATTACCTTTAAATAGCTGTCATTATTTCTAAATAATTTCTTTGTTTTTTCTTCTAATGAAAGTTATTTGAAGGTAATTTAAAATATATTGTTTCTATTGTTTCAATTTATATTCCAGGCTATTATTTTAACGAGCACTTCCACGTTACTTTGCAACTGATAGTATGGAACGGAACCAATAAATTAATAAAGCTATCAAAGATTTTTACCAACTATTTCTTAGAGTGATTGAAAAAGTAGTGGACTCACATGAGAAATTATACAAAACTATATAATGTTTTTTGAAAAACTCAAGTTATATTTGTTGTCTTATAGTATATTAATCGTCAAGACCGAATTGAAAATTTATATAGTGAAGAAATCGAGCATTTTACTGATGCTGCAAACAATGAATATGCATATGCATGCTGACTAGATAAAAAAATACAAATGATTTCAATAAAACCCTCATTGATTATTACAATCCACTAAGTCGTGAAATTGAACTCCTATTGCGGAGAAAATCAATGGAGAAATATGTAAAAAAAATTCCTCCAAATTTTCTCCGAAATCGCTGAAATAGTGATATTTCTCCGCATAGATTAATATGGGAGAAATTCGAAAAAACTCGGAGTAACTCAACATAATATATTGAATAAAAAAAATGAAAAAAAAAAAAATGAAAATAACTAATCTTTTTTCTTATTTAAAAAATCTTGTAAATATAATTTGAAATTATTCTAACCATAACACTACTAATTAAAAGCTGAATAATTGAATCATTTTTTTTTTTTTTTTTCATAAAGTTATAATAAATCCGCATGTATCAATGATTTTTCCAAGTATATTTAAAATGATAAGATATAGGAAATATATATTGTTTAACATTGGATTTTTTTTTTATATGTCGATAGTAAAATATGATAAGAAAAAATATAAACAAAAAAAAATAAATAAATAATAACAATTGAAAAGGAAAAAAAAAAAATAATATTGAAGGTTTTATTTTCAGTTGACTTGAATCATTCGTAGTGTTCATCAATTGTGTTTGTTAATTAAATTTATATATTATATTATATAAATTAACATTTAAAATATTAAATAAATAAATATAACCTTTATATTTACATAAAATAAATAATAATGGTTAAGACTAAAAAAGTTGAATATTTTATTCAAAGTGGATTTATAATTTTGTGTCTTACTCTCCTCGTAATTATCAAATTATTTTTATTCATTTAAAAAAAAATGTGTAAATAATAGTTAGATAATTTGTTAATTTGTTTAATTAATTTAGATAATGGCTGCTGGAATATTTATTAAAACAATTACAGTTGAAACAAGCTTAGAATTTTATAAAATTTATTTAGAAAAATTTTATAAAAAACCAGTATTATTTCTTCTTGTTGGATCTGTTATGCTAGCTGCTGCTGGGATTCTTGGTATTATATCAGCAGTTCAAAATTGGAAACAAGGAATAATAGCTGTTAATATTGTCAATAAATATTATTAACAATAATTATTATTTAAATTAATGTGCATTTTTATTTGCAGTTTAGTTTGTGTATTATTTACCTTTTGGTGTCAATGATTGCACTGGGAGTGACAATATTTTTTCTATCAAAAAATAGTAAAAATACCATGTTTCAACAACTTGATCAACATATGCAAAATTATTCACAACATAAAGAAGCCATTGACAATCTTCAGAGTAATGTAAATATATTTTTTTTGTTCAATGTAAAAAAAATAGAAAAATGTTTTATTTGCTCTTCAATTTGATTTATTTTTAGTTGCCTTGTTGTGGTATTAATTATTATTCAGACTGGATAAATATTTCTGGAGAAATACCTGGATCTTGTTGTGAATCAACCAACTCATGTGATGAAACAGAAATTAATATTTCTGAATTACCATCAGGATGTTTTGGAAATTTAAATAAATTATTAAATTACTATGGCGAAATTTTAGTCATTGTTTTGATTGTTCTTGGAGGAATTGAGGTAATTTTAAATGACAATATAAATAAATAATAAATTATCAGGGTTCAATGAAATATTGCTTTCATGAGCAATCGATTAATCTAACATGATAAGACATGATAAAAATAATAATATTTTTTATCAGATTAAAATGACTAATTTATAATTACAGATTTTTACTTTGTTATTTTCTTGGTTATTTATTCGTTCATTGAATAATCAAAGAAGAAAAAAATCAATTAGATTTGCAAATAATCATATAAATAATTCAGTTGAACTTCCAAGAATAAATAATCCACTTGGAAAAATTACAATAACAAGACCACAAAGAAAATTAAAATTACAAAAAATACCAGAACCAATTTTTATAAAACATTCATCAGAAATACCAGTATCAAAAAGATCTTCAACTTCAGAAGTATCAAAATATCAATATCTCAAAAGAGCCACACTTAATAATCCAAAATTAAAAAAAATAAATTCACATGTTGAACATTTTGGGATATAATAAATAATAATAAATAAATACAATTTTTTTTCTTGACTCTCTGGGTTTCTTTTGTTTTTGTTTTTTTTTATAAATTAATTTTAAAATATCAAGTAAATAATTTATCAAGCTTTATTTAAGCTACACACATTTTTTTTTGATTAATTTTAGCACACAAAATTATTGATATTTATTTTATTTTTTGAATTTTATTCAATGTTGTACTTTGTATCAGAATTTAGCTGCATTACCATGTTTTGAAAACATGATTATTTATTTATTTAATTATATGATTAAATGCTTTGTGCATACACACCATGAACACTTGATTTTTTTATCGGGTGATGTAGTAGAATAATAAATATTTAAAAAAATGTAAAAAACACAATTTATATAATTATTGAATATTTAAAAAAAAAAAACGTATTATATTGTAATTCATTTTTTTTTTCTATTTCAATTATTAATAATATTTTTAAAATATTAAACAAAAAAAATGAATTACTCTTCATCTTTTCTGTCATTTTTAATTGCCATTGCAAGAGAACAAGCTAAAACAATTCCAGCAATCTGAAAAAAATTTAAAATATTAATAAATAAATATTTATTAAATACAAATAATATTATAATACCTAAATAAATTATTACATTTGCATTTCCTTTGATTTTATCAACAAGTTTTGTGTAACAACCATTTTGACGTTGTGTAGAATCACCAAGTAGACATTGAATATTTGATTTTTCTTTACAACACGAAGGTGGTAATTGACCACCTGGTAAAACACCAATTCCAATCCATTCATCGGCTTTTTCAACACCACAACAATCAAGCTATATCACGGAAAAAAAATAAATGAATAAATAAAATACATAAAACAAAAATCGATTTGACAAATAGTCTCGCATGTGTTCAGGATGATATCTCTGGTGTCATCAGCAAAGCAAAAAAAAAAAATAATAATAAAAAAAAAATGTATATAAAATATAACTAAGCCCCTGGTCGACTTGGTTACACTGGCCTCGCTTTTTTTTGTTATCATCATTAATATATCACCAAAGCTAACATAAATTGAAAAATCAATAATAAAATTTATACCTTAATCTGTACATTGTCCCATGCAATTTTGTCAGCTTCATTATTTGAATAATTTTTCATTGATTTTTTTAATCCATTTTTTAATACATCACTAAAATCACCTTTATAAACTGCTGCTGTTATACCAACAGTCATTTCAATGACAAATATAACAGCTAATATTCCTGCAAACTATTAAATTTATTAAAATATTTATAATAAAATAAAATTTAATTTATATAATTTTTACTTACAACAATTAAAAGAATATAATGTTCTTTAATTGCACCAAAACATCCAAGAAATGCAACAATAAATATAATAACACCAACAATGATTAAAACAAATGATGTTGTGAAAATACTTCCTTCTACAAAATGACTAAATTCATCGACATCTGCTAAAACAATCATTCCAGCAATCAAAACTGCAAGTCCAGAAAGCTATTTAGAAAAAAAATAATTAATTAATAAAAAAATATTGTAATACTATATAAATAATATGAACAATTAATTTTATTTATTTTCTTACCGAAAAAACTAGATTAAATCCAAATAATAAATATTTGATTGTACTCATTCCACAGCTCTTCATCTTGATGTTTTTTTTTCAACTCACTCTTATTATTTATTTAAAAAATAATTATTTAATTTATTTATTATTAAAATTTCATTACATTTGACAACTATATCAACTCGACACTTATCGCAGAATGAAATTTTTTCTATTTTATTCCTGGCTTTGTTCACAATATTTCGATCGAAATATATTTGCATTATTTCGATTGGTCAGTTGAGTTCTTTCGCGCCAGGATATTATCTCTAGTGGGGGTTGTTTAGTATGTTTTTTTTTTTTTGCTAATAATTGGCTTGTGTTTTTTATTCACGTTGCTATTGACAACAAAATAAAATAAATAAAAATTCAACTCAACAATAGATAAAAAAATTAAAATTAATAAAACATGCTTAATGAATAATTTAAAATTAAATCTTTATTATTGCAAAAATAAATAAATAATAAAAGTCATTCAACGTTTAAATAAATAAATACAATAAATGCAAAAAGAATTACATTTTTTTTTCGTTTGTCAATAAAATTAAGTATAGTTGACAAATAGAAAAAAAAAATGAGTTAAGTAATGATCATTAATTAAGTACTTGTTGATGATTTAAAAAAATCTTTGGCCATATCCGTTTAGTCTGCAAATTAATTTGTCATTGTTTGTTTTTTTTTTTTTAGAATAAATTTTCCATGAAAATGCCAGCAAATGGCACAACCATTAAAATAGCCAAATTAAAATTTTTATCCCTCGCTGAAGAATCCATAATTGCTGAAGAATTGCTGGAGAAAAAAGGAACAGGATTTTAGTATATTATAATATTAACAATAACAACAATACAATATAAACAATACAACATACATGAAGTATTTTATTTCAACAAACAAACAATTAAACAAAAAGAAAAAAAAATAATAAAATAAATTCGAAACACAGATGAGACGTTAAACAAGCTATATAATATATAATTGATTAGAAATACTTAAAAATTTTATCAACAAAAAAAAAAAAACGAAAATTACATTGCAAAATAAATTCAATAAATTCTGTGTTCTCATTGTTTATATTATTATTTTTAATTGTTTTGTTTTTTTTTTTTTTTTTGTTCCTACATAAAGTGGTATATCACATGAAATAATTCTACTTCAAATCACGTGACAAATATTTTTATAATTGTCGAAAAAAAAAAAAGAAGAAATTAAAAATATATATATATTGATTCGTAAAATAATAATATTCGTTGTTGTTATTTTTTTTTGTTTGTTAATATCATTGATAATAATGAAACCTACAAGATTCCAATAACACCACATCCAAGACGTCCACCAGCATTACCAGTTGTTTTTGATAATTCATGACCACCTTTACCAAGATCATCAACCATATCATGAACAACAACACCACGTCCAATAATTGATTGAGCACCAGATAATGATATTATTTTATCAACAATATTTACTGTTGCTTCACCTTGTGCATTTGCTTCAATATTACCAAGATCACCAACGTGTCTTGTTGCATCAGTTGGTGCTCCATGAGTTGCCTAAATAATAATTTTAAAAAGTGTTATTTTATATCCATACTTTTGCAATTTATATAAATATATTTAAACTTACTCCTTTTGGATTGTAATGTCCACCAGTGCTTGTACAATTATTTGTTAAATCTCCTTTTTCATGAATGTGGAAACCATGTTTGCCTGGTTTAAGACCAGTTATTTTACCAGTTATTGTAACTGGACCAGTTGGATTACTCTGAATGAATCTTAAATTACCAAGTATTTTATTTGATGGCTCATGAGGAAGTATTTTAACAACTGCAATTGTATCAACAGCATATGCTGTTGCAGCCAAAGCCAATACTAATACAAATACCTTCATGTTTTATTTAAATATTTAGTATACTTCTGAAATGAAAAATCAAAAATTAAATCAGTTAATTTATTATTCAATGTAGCATTATTTTAGAAATTTTAATTATTTTAATTATATTATTTATTTGGTTTTGTTAAATTGATATTACTCTTGTGTTATGATTATGAGCACAACGACCTTGTTACCATATAGACAAACTCATATACAAGACCAAAAAAATAATACTATTGATTTTTATTAATCAATTATTTTTACACTCAACATAAATATCCTTCAACTGGACAAAAATAGTATTTATAATTTTAATTTATTCTTTAGATTTTTAAATAAAAAAATTTTTAAAAATTACTGTACTAAAATAATGACTTTTTTTTTTTTCGAAATATATTTACATTTTGAATTTATTCTTAGAAAAAAAAATGAAATTTAAATAATTCTTTGTACTTAAAGCAAGTTTTTAAAAAAGTGTAAAGATATTGAGTAATACTTGTTAAAAAAAAATATAAAAGTAAATAATAAATGGTTTAAATAAATAATGTTTTTTTTTTTTTTTTTTTTAATAAATAAAATGTGAAAGTTGACCCACCGGTTTTGCACAGAACAGATACCAAAAGACTAATGGATGCTGTTCTGTAAGAGATCAGCTTTATATATTTTATTTCCCCCAGGCATATTACAAATGTATATTATCTCCTACCTCCCATGACAACCCTCGTTGTCTTTCAATAATATTAAATTATATTATAGTTTATTATTTGTGCTTGAATGATCCCACCCTTAAATTAGATAATAAAACATTTTCAAATGTTGGAGACGTGTGCAACCACTTTGTATTTAATAATTGCATATATATAATGCATGTTACTATTATCGTATGTACATATATATTTTTAAGGTATAGTATTATACACATATTACATACTACAAGTGTTTTTTCTATTAACTATATTCATACCAGTTGACAAGTTTAAAAAGATTTACACACGTCCCTATATAGTTTATCACGTACTTTATTTTTTTAAATATATAAAATAAATTGTTAATAATATATTTTCTACAATATAAATAAAATAATTTAAAATATAAATTAATAAATTAATTCAAAATATTTCTAAATTAAAAGAAAATTCATTTGAAATATTTTTTTAAATATAAAAAAAATAATTTTATACATTTTGTTATTAATTTAAAAATATTTTCAATCAACAAAAATGTAAATATTTAATTTTTTTAATCAAATTAATAAATAGCTGAAATGTAAATATATAAAAAAAAAATTATTCTCTTACTTTTTACTCTGTTTAATATTGTAAAAATTTTTTTACATTTATCACTTGTTAAATACAATGACAAAAGAATTTTTTTTTTTTTTTTATAATAACTTTCATTTTCTATTTAATTGTTTTGTTGATAAAATAAAATAACATAATAATTGCTGGTCATTACTTTATGATAAGTAAAAAAAAAAAAATTCCATTACAATTGTGTTGTATTATTTTTATGGTAGAATAAATTTTCATGTCATAAAAAATTATTAATATATGATCAAATTAATATTAAAATTAAAAATTGAAAAAAAAATTAATACATCATGTAGAAAAATAATAAAAAAAAAAATAGATATATAAAAATAATTGAATACAATTGAATTTAGCCTTCATCAATAACAAGAATAATTTCATAAATTAAATAACATACAATTTAACAATTTAAAAATTAAAATTTTCAATGTTAAAAAATTATTTATAATGTTCTATATTATTTTTTTAAATTATCTAAATTATTATTATTATTTAAATAATTTTATCCTGAAAATTCTTGATATTTCTACCTTTTTTTATGTTGACCTTATTTTTCTTGATGTCACTAACACTATATATAAAAATATTCTGAGATTAAATAAATTATTTTAACATAATATTATATTTTTAAATTTATTTACAAACGATCAGTAAAATAGTTGGTGATCAACTGAATGTTTTAATCACATCAGATACCTTTCACCCCACCTGTTTATAAAATTTTTTTTTGTTATTAAATCTCATGAATAAATACTTGTTTACCTCAATCTATATTAAATTAAAATCACATGATTATCAGTTGAAAAAATCAATTATAAATAAACCAGTTAAACAAGTTTTAACAATACAATTTTCTTCTTCTTCTTTTTTGTCAACAAAATTAATATTTAAAAACCCACAAATTTTTATTTATCAACTACAAATTATATTGAATATCATTAAATTTTTACGAGTATTTTTGATTTATTTTCATTTGTTGTTAGAAAATAAAAATACATTAATTTAGTATCATGAAAAAACCTTGAGAATATTTCCTTATCCATGAGTTGAATTATTTTTTTTATTATTCAAGTAAGTCATCATATTGTCACGTAATAATTTCAAACAAACAACTGATAATTTTTTTTATGTATTTAATAATTTTATAAAATAATATTTATATATTTTTTAATATGAAAAAAATTTAATTGTTTTTATATAAATTAGGTTTTTCATTATAAAAAGTATAAATTGATTGATCTAAATTACAATATAAATGATGAGTTTAAAATGAAAAAAAAAAAAATAAAAATAAAACTCAAGGTATTCTTGTAATTGAATGACTTTACTTGTTAAATATGATCTTGAATTTTCCAGTTATAAAAAATTGAAGGTAAAAATTTTTTCTATTACTTCAATATATGCTCAATAAAAAATATATTTATCAAATTCCAATTCATATATGTATTTTTTTTTCATATTTTAATGTTTTTCATTAATATTAAAAAATAATATGTTAAAGAAATTTTTAAAGGTCATGATTGAAAGTGATGGTAGTTTAAATGACGTGTGTGTTATTTCATTCTTCTTGATGATTTTTTTTATTTTTTTTTATGACCCAAATAAAATAAAACAATAAAATGTATATTATGCAATTTTTACTTGGTGATTTTAAATTATATAAATATATGAGATAATTTTTTATGACAATTGGTTCATTGGTCTTGTTGGAGATATTTTTTTTAATGTCAATTTTCAGTAAATAGTAATGATGTTAGTAAATTATTAATTAAATTAATTCCACACACATGATCATTATTAAATTAATAAAATAAATGTTAATAAAGCAATGCAAAAAAAAAATAAAAATAAACAGTATTAAATAAATAAAAAAAATATAAAAATTACAAACATGTATCTTTGACATAAAATCTTGATCTTTAGCTATTGATATTACTTTAATTAATTATACTTTCAACAATCGTGAATCTTCAATCTAAACTCTAAAGGCATACATAAAATTAAAAAACAATAACAATAATAATAATAATTGCTATTATAAGAATTTAATGGTTACAGGCAATAAGAGCACCTTCACCTCCAAGTAAACGATTTGTGGCATCATCATCAACATCATCACCATCACAATCAATAATCATCAAGGTCCCTATTAATTCTCAACACCAAGCATCACGATGAAAATGTTTATTTATATACCAGTTTTAAATATTAAACTACAACTTTGTTTATTCACCATAAAAAATTTTTTTCTTCTTATATACTTATTTGTTGTCAATATATACATATTAATATCTCATATGCGTGTATGACGTAATAGATAAATACTAGTAAAGGTAGAAAAAAAATAAAAAAAAAAAACAAATTAATGGTTTTATATTACTGACTTCCACTTTGCTCTTGACTTGATCCTCAATACTGGTTAATAATTCTTTGCTCATTCTTCAAAGTGATTTCTAACATAACAGATCATTTAAAAATAATCTTCTTCTTCAGCTTCAGTTAATCTGAAATATTATTAAACATCAAATTAGATATAAATTATTGATTATTGATTGTAAATTAAAGTAATTATGTTTGTTAAAATATTTTTTATACTTACTATATTCTTCATGGGTATCAATTGTGCACCCGTTGATGAAAATACAGAAACTAAAGATAGAACACTTTATGTTAGAAGTTTACCTGGTTATCCAGGTGTTAGAAGTGGTAATTTTTTAATTTTATTAAATTTTAAATTAATAATATTATAAAAAAATGTTTTTTTAAATTGATTACAGATCTTTATGAAATCTACATGGAGCCATACTATTACGTAAGTATTTAACAACAATAATTTAAAGAAAAAATTCGTTAGAAATTCAGTATATATTGAAAAATCTTCAATTTTTATAATGAAAATTTTCAAATAAATTAATTTCAACGTATCAAAATGAAGTTTAATAATTTTTTTTTTAGTTTAAACTTTGAAAAACATAAAAATATATAATTTTCGTAATTTTTTTGCGTGAAAATAATTGTGCGTTGATATGAGACAGACGTTTTTTTTGTCGGCAAGCTAGGTTGGCCGAGCGGTCTAAGGCGCCAGATTTAAGCTCTGGTTCCCGAATGGGAGCGTGGGTTCGAACCCCACACCTAGCATTGGCATTTCTTTTGCATTTTCCTAAAAGAAAATAGCAATACAACAAATACATTTTATTATTCTAAATAATATTTTTTATTTTGCAAATAATAATTAATGTTTTTTTTAACAGGCAATTGGAACAAAATCATCAGTTGAAGTTAAAGCATATGATGAATCAGGTATGCCAATTGATGGTCCAAAGGGAATTTTAATGTTGGAACAGTATCCCGAGGGTGTCAGGATAACAGGAAGTATCATGGGATTACAACCAGGACAACATGGTTTACATGTTCATGAAAAAGGTGATTTAAGCAAAGGATGTATGTCTTCTGGTGCTCATTATAATCCCTACATGGTAAACAATCAAATAATAATTAAAATATTAATTAAATCATTTATAAATTGCTAAAAAAAAATAAATAATTTTATTTTACCTTTTTTTAATAAGGAACCTCATGGAGGACCAATGGATCCACTTCGTCATGTTGGTGATCTTGGCAATATTGAAGCTGGAGCAGATGGTACAGCACAAGTTGATTTACTTGATAATTTATTAACATTAACTGGTGTACGTGGTGCTATTGGACGTACAATTGTTGTTCATGAAAAACCAGATGATTTTGGCAGAGGTAATAATGAAGACAGTATGAAAACTGGATCAGCTGGTGCACGTCTTGCTTGTGGTATTATTGGCTTCGTGTAAAAAAACATTTATCATATATTATTATTTTTTTTTTTTTCACGGACGTGTTAATGTAACACGCAGGATAATTTGTTACTTATTATATATTCATTATAGTAAATAAAAAAATTGATTTATTATTCAATAAAATTTAATCTTATGTAGCTAAGAAACTGGAATTATTTTTTATTTTAACTGAGGAAATTAAATATTATACTTTTGAAGGTGGAAAATTATTATAAAACAAGTTTAACGAACTGAGGGAGGCAAATGACCTGTGAAAAAAAAACAACTTGACAGATTTTTATCGTAACATTGATCATTTGCAAGGGTGGTTTAAAAAAAAAAATTTAAAAAAATGTATTACTATTTGTTTTTTTCATCAGAAAACTAAGCAAATCAATAATTTTTTTTTTCAAGTAGAATGTTTAATTACCTGATAGTTTGAAAATTTAATTAGATATTTTGTTGAATAAATAAAAAATGATCTCCTGGTGGTACTTCACGATTTGGTCTACCTGTCATTTCTTCAATTGCTTGACGTACTTTTGACACAACTTCCGGTGGTGAACGTCTTTGGCTAACCGGTGTATCTGGTCTATGCTGAAGTGGTTCAGCTTGTCGTTGTTGTTGTTCAATAACAACATTTTGTGATTGTAAATTATCTGTAATACCATTTATTATAATAAATATAATTATTTCATTTGATGTATATAAAATTACCTGGTATATCTTCAATTTCATAAATTGAAATATCTTCTAATTCATTTATAATTGAGGCAGGATTTAGACACCTTGCCAAAGACCAAAAACAGTCAACTACAATCCTCTTTGATGCTCTCCACATAATAATATAATAATATACACTTAAACATTTTGATTAATTTTTTTAAAATTCAAATAAAACATAATTTTTAATTAAATGATAATTTTGATTTTAAATTTTTAAAATACATTTTTAAATTTTTATTAATTTATCATAATAATAAATTAATATTACTTGATAATTTTGAAAGGTTAAGTATTTTTTTTTTTTTTTTTATATATATAATTTAAGTATTTGTTTGTTTTTTAATTGACATATACATATTTACATGTTTAAATGGAACAAAATGACTGCCGGTTATTTTTTTTTTAAAATTATAAAATAATAATTAACAGAAAATCCATCAAACATCGGTCAATTTGATCAATAACAATTAATAATTATTATTTAACAATTAAATTATTAGGTATTTAAAAATCTACTTAATAATTTCCAAGAAACTCTGTTGGTAAAATCGTTAAACCTACAATTTCCCGCTTAAAATTATTCTAAAAGAAGCACAGTAGCACTACAAATTATTAAAAATAAACAAAGTAAACCATGGCAGCTGATGAAATTGTCAATGAATCAATGGATGTTGATGAAGTTCCATCAACAAGTAATGAAAAAACAACAAAAGTTGGTAAAAATTCAACTCTACCATGGTATGTACCTTCAATAAATACCAAAAATCTTTATATAAAAAAAGTTAATTGTCAAATAAAATTTTAAGGTTATAAATTTGTTTACTATTGTTTTTTTTTAAGGATTGAAAAATATCGTCCTCAAGTATTTTCTGATATTGTTGGTAATGAGGATACAGTTGCAAGATTAGCAATATTTGCTCAACATGGTAATGCACCAAATATTATTATTGCTGGTCCACCAGGAGTTGGAAAAACAACAACAATTCTTTGTCTTGCAAGAATATTACTTGGTCCAGCATTTAAAGATACTGTATTAGAATTAAATGCATCAAATGATCGTGGTATTGATGTTGTTAGAAATAAAATTAAATTATTTGCACAAAAAAAAGTAAATTTACCACAAGGTAAACACAAGATTATTATTCTTGATGAAGCTGATAGTATGACAGAAGGTGCACAACAAGCACTAAGACGTACAATGGAAATTTACAGTAATACAACACGTTTTGCACTTGCTTGTAATAACAGTGAAAAAATCATTGAACCAATACAATCAAGATGTGCCATGTTAAGATATGGAAAACTATCTGATGCTCAAGTTTTAGCTAAAATCATTGATGTTTGTGCTAAAGAAAATGTAAATATTATCTATTATATCATTATCAATTTAAATAGATGATTATTATCATTAAAAAAAAAATTATTATTTACAGGTTTCTTATACTGATGATGGTCTAGAAGCAATTATTTTTACAGCTCAAGGTGACATGAGACAAGCATTAAATAATTTACAATCAACTTGTAATGGATTTGGTCATGTTAACAGTGAAAATGTATTTAAAGTATGTGATGAACCACATCCATTGTTGATCAAAGAAATGCTTGAATTTTGTACACAAGGTGACATATCAAAAGCATATGGAAGTTTACAACATTTATGGAAAATGGGATATTCATCTGATGATTTAATTAGTAACATATTTAGAGTATGTAAAAATTTAAATATTGATGAAGATAAAAAATTGGAATACATCAAGGTAATTTGAATGAAAAAAAAATACTTAAAATACTTGAAAAAAAAAAAACGAAAAATATATTTGCTTTTTTTTGTTTATTTTTTTTTTCAGGAAATTGGAGTAACTCATCTTGGTATTGTCAATGGAAATACAAGTTTACTTCAATTAAACAGTCTCTTGGCTCGACTCTGTCGTTTATCATTAAAAAAATAATAATAATTACAAAAAATTATTCATTAAATTGCCTTAATAATATTATTTTCATACACAGTCTGTTTAATATTTAAAAAAACATTTTTTTCTTTTTGTAAATTCTTAAAAAATATATCATCTTTTACTTAATTAAAATGAAAATAATAATTATTATTATGTTATTTATTATGATGACGATGATGATGATGATAATTGCACATTGGGCAATAATTGCTTAAAATTATTTTTACATTAAATATTAACACCATTTGTCAATTGTAACTGAAGCAAGATGTGGTCGTGGTTTTGGTGATGGCCATCTTAATGCACTTTGACAAGATTCAGCACGTGATGGTGTTCTTGGTGGTGGTAATGGTGGATGATCATTTGTTTGATAAGTCATATCATTATCTAATCGACCATTTAATGATAAATCACCACGATAATTTCTTTTAGCTGGTTTTCTTGGTGTTTCAATTTGTTGTTGTTGTTGTTGTTGCTGTGATGTTGGTGGTGGTGCATTTTCAACTGATTGAAGTGATGCTGTACGATGTAATGATAATCTAAGAGGTTTTTTTGGTGGTGTTGGACGTGTTTTACGTTCTTGAGTATTATAACTATTAATAGATATTTCAGATTGTTCTGATGCTCGTGATTGATTATCCTATTTAAAAAAAAAAAAATAAAATATAATTTTAATTAACTGAATTTTAATTGTTTAAAAAATGTTTTTTTAATTATTTACCTGCATTCGATAATACGTTGGTTCTGAATCAAATTCAAGTGATTGTAATGCATTTGTACTTTTACGATTTTTATTATTAAAATGATCAATAGCTGTATCAAATTTTGATGAACGTCTTCTATGTGTATTATTTTGTGTTTTAATATCAAGACTAGCTGTTGAACGTGTTAGTTGAAAACCAGGTGATAATTTATCTTTACTACGTGGTTTATATTGTAGACTTGATGTACCATCAGTTATATCTTGTTCTCTATTATATTTATCACGCATATCATTTAGTCTTTTTGAATGTTCACTTTGACGATTATTTATACCAGATGATATACTTTGACGTAAATCACAAGAACTACGAGCATTTAAACCAGGTAAATTACCAACAAGTGCTGTTACTTGTGGTCCTTTTTGAAATACTTGAAGATGATTATTATTATCTTTACGTATTGGTGATTCAACAATTGGAACAACTGGTTTTTCTGTTCTTAATGGTTGTGATAATAAATCTCTTACTTGTTCTTCAAGATATCCAATTCTATGTGTTAAACGTAAATTATCAGATCTTAAAGTTCTTAAAGCTGCTAATGATTCACTTTTTCTTAGTACTATTATTTGTGCTGCTTCTGGTGTTACAGCTAATAATCTTGCAAAATCATTACGTCCAGCACCAACAACTAATTTTCCATTTACCTCCAAAATTCTATAAATAAAAATTTTTCATTATTAATATTTTATTTAATTATTAAAATAACAAAATTCTTTCATAAAATATTTAATACATTTTTTTAAAATCGATTAAATAAATTTATAAACAAAAAAAAAACTAAGTAACTATTATATTGTAAAAAATAAATTAACATTTATTTCGAGGACATTGACAATTAGTGAGAGCATAGAGCGAACTTCCGGTTGTTTTTTTTTAAATTTTTTCTAACAGTTGTATGCATTCACGCAACAGTGATTACCTGAGAAATAAAAATATATATCAAGATTGCTCATTGTTCTTTGACGATTGTATATACAATGAACTTTTATGTATGTATATATAACAACATAATATCTGACATTCACAACGTGTTATTGTGTATCCTTTATTTTTTTATTTATATACTTTCTCAGCCTATATAAATATCATCATCATATATATATATTATAAATGATACTTGTGTATTTCATTGACTCAACAAAATACCTTGACAGTTATAATCTCATAAGCGGATTTAAAAAGAAATCATATTTTTCACTGTGTCAGATGAATTTTATATAATCAATCAATTTCAACTTATCTAAATAATATTAATAACATAATTTATTTTAAATAAAATAGCTTCTTAAATAATTAGTCAAAATAATATACAAACCTGTCACCCTTGCAAAGACCAGAATCTTCAACAGCCCAATCAACATAAATACCAGCAGCATCATCTTTTGGTCCAGCACCAAAACGTGGACTTTTTGGATCTGCACTTATTTCAACAGCATGAATTGTCATTTGTGTTGTATCCGAAACACAGCTAAAAATATAAAAATCTAGGTCAGTCAGTCATTATTTTTTTTTACCCTGTCTAATTAGACAAGATAATTATTATTTTTAAAAATATTTCTTTCTATCTTTATGTGTAAATATATAATTTATTTTAAGAAATATCTATTGCAAATATTATAAGTTTTATTTTTTTTTAAATAAAAAATATTTATTAATAATAAAGCATTGAACATGATAATAATGATAATTATTTTTGTTCATGTATAATGTATACCTGAATATTGTACAATTTTTTTGTTTTTCTTGGGTCTCAGCCAATTCTAGAGCAGCTTGAAGTGCACGACTCTCTTCTCTTAACGTCAGCAACTCCAGTTCTTCACGACCAAGTCGATACTCTAATTCTGCTTGTTGTATTTTAATGTCAATGTTGCTATTTAAAATAATATAAAAAAAATATATAAACACAATTAAAATTATTTTTGAAAAAATAAGAAAAAAAATATTGTTTTACTTACTCTGTTATGTCTAGACGTTCTAATGCAAATTTAAGATTTTTAATTGTAAGACGTTTATTATCAGAATCACGTTTTAATCTTTGTAATCTATCTTCTGTTATTTTTTTATCAGCTTCAGTCAAGGGTGCTGAACCATTTCTTGATGATATACGATTACTGTATGTATTACATAATTGACCCTTGAGTCTGTAAATTTATGAAAAAATATATTAGCACAAAAAAAAATCAAAGACAAAAAAATGATAATAGTTTTTCAAAAAAAAAACCAACATATATGAATTCGTGACTTGAAAAAAAAAAAAACATTTAAATTTAACATTGACTTAACTCACGTTTGGATTATGTTCTCCTTGTCCCGAAGGGCAACCCTAAGAGCATCGACCTCTTTATACTGATCCTTGTTTCTGTGACCGGCTGGTGAGGTCATTCCCCCGGATATACTTCCTCCTTTTTTTCTTCTTGGTGTTGTTGATAATGATACTTCAATATTTGCCATCTAGATATCAATCAATAAATATAATCAATATTTGTCAATATCAAAATTTAAAAATATTTTAATATATTATAATTTATTGTTAGATAAAAATAAAAAAATTTACATCTTGAAGGCAAGAAATAAAAAGATATTAACTATTGATTTTATATTATAAAAAATATTGATAAATATAAAATAATATATATACAAAAGTCAAATGAAATTTGTATTTTCAAATAGTATAATATATTTATAATAAAAAAAAAAAAAAAAGGTTGAATAATTTTCTCTGTGGGGAGTTGCGGTTTGTATGTTGAATATTGGTGGTTGAACATGTTTAAGGATAAGGTGTTAAAAAATAAAAAAAGTGATGATGAATAATAAAAACTATAAAATAGTTGTTGTTGTTGTTGTTGTATATAAATAAATATAAATAAATAAAAAATAAATAAAGAAGATGCAGTGACCGCAAATAGTGTCTGTAAATAAATGTGAAGGTTCTTTTTAGAGTCTCATTCATTTTTCCTTGAAAAAGATAAAAAAAAAAAACGAAATGAAAAGAGATATTGCTGATAGAAGAATCTCGACTTTTTAAAAAAAAAATAAAATAAGAATATATATTCTAGTGAATCCTTCCTAACACCATCCTGACAGTATGTCTATATGGTGCTATTACCAAGGGGTGAGAGAGTTATCACCGTCAGACAAGATTTATAGCATTCAGACATGGACAAGGGACAAGTTGTGTAGTTTCAAAATAGCTTTGCATTTTTTTTTTTTTTTTTTCTGCAAGATTTTTTTGTCCAGTAACTATATAAGATTGCTTGTCACATTTTGAATATATTTTTTTTTTATATATACAATGTCTATATACTGAAAATGGAAAAAGAAAATTTATCCAATATCTGAGATTGTTTGCAAAGAAAAAAAAAAAAATAATAATGCATTAGTCTTGAACAAAGAGGTATTAGAATTTTTATTTTAATACACAAGAGTGTTGAGTAATTAATAATTCTAAAAAAAGAGTTAAAAATATGAAAAAAAAAAAAAAATTATAAAACAAACAACAGGAAATACTGGAAAATCTTTAGGGTATATATAGATGAAAACTTTTTACTATATAAGACTGAATTTCCGTATAAAAAAAAATATACCAGATAGAAAAAAAAAGGAGTATATCATTAGGGAAACCCGAAATGGGTGTTATCATTTTCTGTTTCAGTTGTTTTCTTGATGTTAAAAAGCTATAGACTAAGTGAACACGTACACATGGTACAAAAAGATCCGCATATACACAAAACTTTCTAACGGTTATTTATTTTATATTTTGCTGAGAAACTTGAAGAAGGATAATGCTTTTCAAGGTACTTCTACTTTATAACTTGAAAGTCAATATAAACAATTAACAAAAAAGCAAATTGTCTCTTGTTTTTATTTTTGTTTTTTTTTGTTTCATTGTATTTCTAATTCATCATGTGGTAAAAATTGAAAAACACACACAAAAAGTCTTGTAAAAATTTAACCAAAAAAATAATAGAGCAATTTTTCAAATGAAACATATTGTTGTTGGCATTTTTCATTACAGTAAAAGTCAAAAAATGAAATATACAAAATAAAAAGCAAAATAGTAAAATTGAGTAGGAAAAAAACGAAGACATTTCTATTTTTTTTAAATGTTATTTTCGCATGTACTGAATAGATAAAAAAAATAAAATGATAAATAAGAATATAAACAAAAAAAATAAAATAAAAACCAGACGATGTTAAAAAGGTTGCTGACTCTCAATGTATCCGCAATCTTACCAGGCAGATCATTTTTGTCTGGCTTTTATTTCACGGTCTGGGCCCAAGGGCGTACACTTGAATATTGACCATATATACAACAAAAATAAATAACACAAAGCCCTTTTGTAAGTCATAAAGTTTAACATTAATTTAACTTGAATTTTATGTCATATATTAATTTAGAAAAAAAAAAAACTACAAATTAATCAAAATTAAAACAAAGATATTGTGAGAATTTAAAAAATTATAGAAAAAAATATCTATAGAAATTACTATATGGAAATATTATTTCATCGAAATAAAATAATTTTTTTATGAAGAAAAATCTTTCACCCTTGTCATTCTCGTAACAAAATCATAAAATTTCATAATTACAAATGAATGAGCATGAAATTAAATGCAGCAAATATTATCATGTTTTTTTTTTTTTTTTGTTTTTAAATTTAAAATTTATAAATAATTTATAAAAATAACACCAGAAGATTGCATGTTTGTTACGCCACTGAAAAAAGATCAAGAAATAAAATAAAAATATAAATTTAAAAATAATATAAAAATAAATATAAAAATATCGATGTAAAAGGCAATTTTAATGGTCTCAAACAAGATATTGGGATCCACCTTTTTACTCCACATTATATCGAAAAAAAAAAAAAAAAAGTTATTTAGTTTGAAAATATCTGCATATAAATCACTGCTTGAACGTTAAAAGTTAAAAATTTTTTGGCAACACTTTGTCATTAAATTGCTGCATTGAAAATGAATAAAAAAAAAATGTTTAAATTTATTTTTTAAACTTGATTTTATATATATAATATTAAAATTAAAATTTTATTAATACATTTAATCTATGTAAATTTAACAATTTGACTTTAATCACTTTTATAGTATAACAATAAAATACAAAAACAACAACAACAACAATGATTTATATATTTTATTTATTCATCAATTTGTCTTACCTTAGCCTCAAGGGTTTCAAGTTGGGCCATTCTTGGCTCGATATATTGTGGCTGTGAACCAACACCAGTATGAAGAGCCGTCTGTAAAAAAATAAATAATATATAAATAAAATTTAATCTTAATAAATTTATAAAACCCATTGAAGAATATTTATCATTTTGCTATAGTGTAACCCTCAAGTTAAAACAAAAAAAAAAAGGTTTTTAAAGTGAATAATGAAAGTAGAAAAAAAAAAAAAAAAAGAAAAATCTAGACTTGATCATTTATTTTTTTTAAAAAAGAAAATATTCTTTGTCTCAAAGATAAAAAGAGTTTATGTGTTACTTGTATATCTAAAGTATGAAAAAAATAAAAAAATAAAAAAAGGCATTGATATGAAGCAGTTTTAACCTTTGTTACTCTAGAGATTTGAAAAAAAAAATTTTTATGATAAATAAGGGTTTATATTATAACAAGGGATAATTTGGTTATCTTTCAAATTTTATAAATTATTTATAATAAATATGTAATGTCAAAGTTCAAGGTTTATATTTTATCAAATTGTCAATTATTTTTGTAATATTAATTAGCTAATAATTTATTATTGTTAATAAATAATCAATTACATAAATTAATCAACTAAAAAATTTATGATTAAAACACTAAATAAATATAATTAAATGACAATTAAATTCTTCTTGTATTTTGATAAAATATTTGATTTAAAAATTTGACTATTTGTATAATTTTATTTACAACTAATGTCATGCAATAAATAACAAAATAAAGAATAAAAAAAAATTATTTTATAAACACTTAGATAATGATTTAAATGTGAATTTTATTGTCTGATATGCCGTTGGGTGATTTGTATTTTATTTATTTTTTCATTGTCCATAAATTTTGATGAGTGTATATGTACATCATGAAAATAAATTCAAGAGTAATTTGTTATAGAGATATGTATACTGTTTTTAAAGTCAAGGTAATATTACAACCACAAATACAAAAACTTTTAAAGTGAATTGAAGGTAAAGAAGCAACATTAAAATAATCACAATACTTATACAAGAAAATCTTGCACTCGAGGGGCTTTATTTTCTAGTTATAATAATTTTTTTACCACTTGATTTTTCACATCATTATGATAATAATAATAACAATAATAAATGGCTAACTTATTTCTTTTTTTTTAATAATAATTATGTAGTTTTAATATTATTTTTCTTGTTATTTTAAATATATATATACATTTTTTTTTTTTCATTGTTTTCGTTAGTATAATTTTTGTTTTTATATACTTGTTATAATTTTTTTTTATCATTATCCAAATATAGGTATATTTATTTGAATAATAATTTTGATTATTTATATATTTTTTATTCAATTTCTAGTTTATAAAATTTTAATGATATAGCTTTAGAATTATTGTATAGTTAACATGAGCATGGCGTTGAGTAATTAACCAAAGTAAAATATATAAATACAAGCACAATAGTAAAGTTGATTTTGCATGGTGATAAGAATTTTATCACCAAGAAATATCCATTTGGTAATTTATAAATAAAGTCATTTTGTAATTTCATTTTTATAATGTGCACCATAAAAAAAAAAAATATTAAAATCTAAAAATAATATCTAAATGAGGTATAAATTAAAAAACTACTGTATATTTCGATTTTAACAATGAAATAAAAAAATATAGGTATATATAATCAAGCTTTAATTGATTTAATTATTTTGTTATTATTAAAGTAAAATAATGATCAAAAAAAATTATTATTTTTATAATTAATTTGAGAGAAGTAAAATATTTGATTTTTACTGGAAAATTCATAATTTTATGCTACATTTAAAAATATACTTTTTTGTTTGTTTTTTTTTTCAATTTGGACAGGTAAAATATTGGTTTATTTTAGTGATTAATTTTGATGATTTAACTTGAAGAGTAACAAAGTAATTTGATAATTAAAATAAAAAATTGAATGTGTTAGTGTTGCCGCGATACGATACGATACGATAATGACTGGATTATGAAATTTTCACGAAATTATTGTATCGTCGAATGCATTATCGTATCGTATCGTCGATGTCATGACTATCGTCAAAATTATCGTCGACATTATCGCCGATCTTGTTACTATTGCCAAATTGTCGTGAATATGATGATATTTTTGTAATTATTACGAGAATATCGTGAATATGACGAAATTCTTGTTAATAATTTGAAATTACATTTTATAAAACTAATTAATTGGCAAAAGAATTGAGAACCCTTGAAATCCACTCCCTACCCTTTTTTGACAGTTTCAAAAATTCCTATTTTTTTTTCTAGACTTGCGAAGGTCCTACACAATTTAATGAAAAAAAAATAATGAGGATAGCTCAACTCTGCGATAGACAAAAAAATCAAAAACACTTAAAATCATTGACAAAAAAATTAAAAAGCCTTAAAATCCACTCCCTACCCTCTTTTGACGGTGTCAAAAATTCCCATTTTTTTTTCTATACTTGCTGGGGTCCTACACAATTTAATAAAAAAAAAATTACGAGGATAGCTCATTTCCATCATAGTCGGAAAAATGAAAAACAGCTAAAATCCACTCTCTACCCTTATTTGACGGTTTCAAAAATTCTCATTTTTTTTTCCAAGTCTGTCTAGGTCCTACACAATTTAATAAAAAAAAAATTACAAGGATAGTTCAACTCTGCGATAGACAAAAAAATTAAAAACACTTAAAATCATTGACAAAAAAATTAAAAACCCTTAAAATCCACGCCCTACCCTTTTTTGACGGTTTCAAAAATTCCCATTTTTTTTTCTAGACTTGCTGGGGTTCAACACAACTTAATAAAAAAAAAATTACGAGGATAGCTCATTTCCATCATAGTCGGAAAAATGAAAAACAGCTAAAATCCACTCTCTACCCTTATTTGACGGTTTCAAAAATTCTCATTTTTTTTTCTAAGTCTGTCTAGGTCCTACACAATTTAATAAAAAAAAAATTACAAGGATAGCTCAACTCTGCCATAGACAAAAAAATTAATAACACTTAAAATCATTGACAAAAAAATTAAAAACCCTTAAAATCCACTCCCTACCCTCTTTTGACGGTTTCAAAAATTCCCATTTTTTTTTCTAGACTTGCTGGGGTCCTACACAATTTAATAAAAAAAAAATTACGAGGATAGCTCATTTCAAATTTTTGACGCTATTATCGCATTATCGTAATTATCTCGTATCGTCTCGCCATATCGTCACGATAAAAATTTGGATTATCGTATCGTCTATCGTGATTATCGTATCGTATCGTATCGTGATTATCGTCTATCGCGGCAACATTCAATGTGTATATGTGCACATTTATTATTTTTTTATTTATAATTTTTTTGTTGTTAATAATTTTCAATATTAATTATTAAAATTAACTAAACTAATAACTTGACATTTAAACTGACCTACTAGAAAAAAAAATCGATGAAAAAGTCTATTTATAAATGTAGGAATGAATTTTGAATTTTGAATTTTTGCCATTACGGTCTGCAATTCACTCTAACTTCCTTTGCATTGGGCAAAGAAAATAATAAAGTATTATAAAAAAAAACAATAGAAATAAATAATCAGTAATTTAAAAATATAATTAATTAATTAACTAATAAATAAATTAGAAAATTATTTAAGAAAAAAAGTAAAATTCACATAATTTTCCTGATAATTAAACAAAAAATTAAAATAATCAAATTAAAATCTCAAGTTATAATTTACAAAGAAAAATAAATTAATTCTACAATACAGGATGATGTATATCTACAAGTGGAAGTAGCATATAAATTTAAAAATAAAAAAGTAAAAGTACAAAAAAAAAATAACAGTGACCAGAGAAGACGAGCTGGTTGAGGTCTTGGATATCTTTTTTCTTGCGATTCACACGAGATAGTATATACGGTATACAGTGACTCGCATATTTGTGTGTATAAAAATATAAAACATATTAAAAAAATAAAAAAATATTAAAAAAATAATTTGAAAACTTCAACAAGGACTATCTCGACAACCACAAAGAATTTTTTTTACCTTCTGAACAATGAAAAAAGCTTTTTTTCTTTTTTATAAATTTTTAAAAAAATTACAGTAATGAAAATAAATTATTTCATTTATTATTATTCACTTTGAAAAACAAGTATAAAATTAAGCTTAAAAAAAAATATATATATAAATAAATAATAACCTATTATTTTAAAAATTAAAAAAAAAAATATTAAATTATTTAAAAATGATAATTTGATGTGCGTTTAGTTTAGACCTTGAATAGCTCAATTTAATTTTATCAAATAATGTAAATATACTTTAAATTACTAGGGAGACTAATGATCATCATGAAAATTTATTTTTATTATTAACTATTTGAGCGATTATTTAGAGGTCATGATAATAATATAAAATACAAATTTTCATGATATATTATCATTCAAAAATCATAACGAAAAGGTCAAAATATATTTATGTAAATTTAAAAAATTTCCAATAAAACTATTCAATTAAAAATCAAAATTTTTACTTAATTTATAAATTTGAAAATTATTATTTTTCTTGGAAAAAAAATATTTAAAGTTGAATAATAAAAAAATTTTTAAAAATTCTCAAACAACTAATATTATCTTCAGAATAAAAAACCTTCAAAAGGCCAGTATATTTTTTTTTTTCTGCTTGAAAATTGCCTCGAGGATTATCGTTCAAAAAATTCCTAAATAATTGAATACTAAAACTTTTATCTTTTTTCTTTTTGTTTCAACCAGAATTCAAAGTCTCATTAATATATACTTTTAGCATTAAAAAAAATTAATTTTAATTTTATTTGTTTTTTTATTATATAGAGACACGTTGAATATGAATATATGTATTTTGGATTATTGATTTAATCAGAGAGTTATGAAAAAAGAAAAATTTAATCTACGTCATGAAATGACGCCTGACACTTGACCTTACAGTGTTATCTTGAAGATGCATCTGTAATATTTTTTATTATTATTATTACTATTATTATAGTCAGCACTTTTGTTAAATGAAAAAAAATAAATAAATTTAGTTTAAATGTTTAATTTACATGTGATGTAAAATTTACATTTATTATTATTGTTTTAATTTTGTTTTATTAAATTATTTTTGATGAAATTGTTTTCTTTTTTTTACTTACAAGAGACACTGAACGTTGTTGAAATTTTAATCCAATGTCTTCTTTATCGTCACCACAATCAGTTGTGTAAAATAAAATACTTTTTTTAGATCCTCTTGAACAAGCACCTGGGATATAAATAAATTATTTTAAATTAATCATTGATGTATATAAAAAACAGACACAAAGACAAACAATTCATTAGAAAAAAGAAAAAAAAGTATCAGTGAAATGAAAAATCATAAATCTTGATTAAAAAAAAAAAAAAGGAAAATTGTTTAGAAGTGGTAATTTAATTATTGAAAAAAAATAATAAATCTAATGATATGTTTTATTTTTAAAGTTAAATCTTTTTTTTTTATTTTGTTTGTATTGAGCAATGAAAATAAAATGATTTATTTTATCTTTACCTGAACGTCTTCCCATTCCGATCAAATCACTGATTATCTTTTATAGCAAAGATGAATGATAATTATCATCTTGGCTCAATGCAGTCACATAGTGATTTTTTATTATTTCTATTTTACAAACTGCAATATTTAAAAAAAAAAGAAAATTAGTAAAAAAATTAATAAAAACAATAAAAGTAAAGATAAATAATTTTTTATTATTCTTTTAATTGATAAAATATAATTTTATATATATCTAGCCCTTTAAAATATCAAAAAAAATTATAAATTATATTATAAAATTGAATATTTTTTGATTTTTAATATTTTTTTTCAATCAACGAAATATATATAATTTGAAATACCTCGTAAATTATTGGTTGATATTGAACAAAATAAAAAAGAAAAAAAAATGACAGAATATAAAAAAAAAAATAAATAAAAATAGATGATGGAAAATAAAATAGAAAAAAAAAATAAAAATACAAAATGATGAAACTTGCAAGTCATTCAACAGTATGTCAAGGTATACCTTATGTTAAAATTAAGTAACATAATAGGGTAGCTTATAACGCAATCAACAGCCATAACGAATCTGCCTGGTTTTACACGAGGGGTTGAAATTTATTTATACATACATATCTACAAAATGATCTAGACAAAACAACAAGAGAGGGTCAAAGAAAATTCATATACAGCTGTCATTCAGGTGTGTGCTGTCTCGATAAAATAAAAAAAATAAAAAAAATGATCGCGTCAATTTTTAGTTATCCATCAAAATTTTTTACATCCCTTATTTTACTATTTATATAATTTATATTTCCAGCCCCAATTATAAATTCAAAAAACGTTTAATTTTTTTCCATATTTCTAAATATAAAATTTTCAATTATCTATTTACAACAAAAACCTTTAATTTTTTTATTAAAAATTATTGACGATTTTTTTTTTTTTTTTTCAAAGGTCAAACTAAATATATCAAAATTCAAAAAAAAAGAAAAAAAATTATTATATTTTGTTTATTATTATTTTTAGATTATAAAATGTAAAAAAAAAAAAATACTAAAATATATTTTTTTTTTATTTTCATTTGAAAATAAATTTTATCAAAAAAATAAAATGAAAGGTCATCACGTGTTGACCCTGGGTTACCCTTGGTATTCACTTGAAAAATAATGAAAAATCATCTAATGGACAGCTGGAGAATTTTGTAAAATAGGGTGATGATTATTGAGTGTTTGAAAAATTCAATTCATATTTTAGCCACTCAAGTTAAAATGTGTGACTGATATAAATAAAAATTTACCCCAATTGAATCAATTTAACGCTAACATTTTGTAAAATATATATAGATTTGAACAATCATTGTTAAAGGGAAAATTTAAATTTAAGTATAGAGAAATAATTTTAATTTAAAGAAAAAAAAAGCAGCAGCAATTTTTATAATGCTATTTACAAATTTGTACATATGCACATAAATCCCTGAACAAATATTATAAATCCGTTCAATTGAATTTACAAAAAATTCACCACATGTCAATTTTCTATATAATGTCAGATGTAGAAAATCAATTGACAAACGATATATATATATATTTTTCTTTTCATGTTTAACATGAAATATAATAATACAAATAAAAAAGGGGTTTGTAAAAATCGTTTCAATTTAAACCCTATAGATATACATAACATTCTTTACAAATTGACAAACGATGTAGTTCACCAATCGCTGTGTATAATTTTTTTTTTTTTTTTAAACATAAAAAAAAAATATATTTTCAAACGAAAAAATACCAAATGACAGATCGTTATCCTAGCTCTATTTTTACCGCAATTTTGATGTTACAAAAAAATAAGTATATGATAAGATCGATGGTTATAAAAAAAAGGTGCAGCTGATGGTTGCGAAACAAATATTCATCCCCCATCAGTCTGTCGAATGATAGATAGATTGGAATAGAAGAAAAAAAATATATATTCTTTTTTCTTTTTTTTTATCCCTGTTTGTTAACATAAAATTTTCTGATGGCTATTATCACAGTCTATCGTAAAAACGACAGATGATTATTTTACGCTTAGCTGCGTGTAGTGATGGCATTGGATCATTGAACGCGCAACTTTCCGTAATAATTGATGTCTATTAAAGTCGCATATATATGGTGAGACAGTATATTATATGAAGAATTTTTTTTTTTTTTTCTATATATATATAGATGTACTTAACGACAACACGTGTTTACACAACATCACATAACTGTTGGTAAAATGAAAGTAAAAAAAAAAATAAATAATCAAGTTTTAAATGAAAGAAAAAAATAGAAAAAAAAATTCATTTGACAAATTGTCGTAATGAATGAATTCTTATTGCGTAAAAAAATAATAATAATAATAATAATTTTTTAATTTAATTTATAATTTATTTTTTTTTTGTTATTAAAAAAATTTTTAATTTGATTGACAAGTTAATATTAATTGTATTGAAAAAATAAATATGTTTTGATAATTAAATTTTTTTTTTATTATTATAAAATTTAATTTAAATTATTATTTATGATTTGAAAATTAATTTATTATTATTATTATATAAATTTAATTAAGAATAAATTTTTGATATATAATTTATTTCATATGCATATGAAATAAAGCATGCTTGTTATCAAAAATATTTTTAAAAAACTTTTTGTTATTTTTTTTTTTTTTTGAATTATATTTACAAGTCAATTTTGAGTTTATGATTTATATAGATTATATTAATTGTTGGTAAATATAATACTATTTTAAATGTTCATAAGTTAAGTTCACTGAAGTGTAATTTACTTTGAAGATAAATTACAAAAGTTATATGTATTTCTGTAATCGACAAAATTTATGATACGGTGGGTGAACATGTCGATGTTACTGACTCGTAATAAGATTAAAACAATACATACACAGTTTTATTTATATTTACTAACTGATATTTTAATTAACTTTTAATTAGTTTTAAAAATAAAAAAAAATATATATATTTTGTTTGATATAGTTTATATAAAAGAGTTTTAAAAAAATGAACAAACAAATACAAACACAAACACAAAAGGGTCCTTGATTTAGAAACTGTATAGAATTTTTTCATCTGTTGTATATATTGAATGATTAACATAAACTCTTTTTTACTAACTCAACGATTCAAAAAAAAAAAAATCTAAACGAGTTTTAACAATGAAAGTCAGAAAATAAATAAAAAAAAAAAAGGTCACGCACGGAGATTATGCATAAAGAGAAATAAAAAAATATAATTTATAAATGGATTGTAAATAATCGTTTTTATATATATATTAGGCTACTGAAAGAATAATTTTTAGAGTGAATCAATGGGTACATAAATTAAGGCTGTATTTTTATTTATTTTATTATTGATATATTGCCATTTAATTTATCGTTGAAAATTTATGTAAATTTTATTTTCGAAATATATTTTTTTGTATTTTTCTGTAATCGAAATTTCGTGAAAAAAAAAAATTCGTTTCGATTGAGACACAAACACGGGATTGTACGGAAAATTTCGGAGTAATCCGGAAAAATATTTTTACACGAGTATAGTAATTTAATTTTTTCCAAAATGCAACCCTATTTATAATTTATTTATTTTTTAGAAAAATTTATAATACTCCAATTGAACACTCAAAATAAAAATTAAAAAAATAATATTTTCATTTAAATACAATCGTAAAATTAATTGTAAAATACGATTGTATTAAAAAATAATTATTACCTTTTTATGTGATAATCCTTATAAAACTTATCAATAATCCAAAATGTAATCCTTTTTTTTTTTTGGTTATTTGCTTATAAACACAATTAATCACTGAGATATTTACGTAAAATATTTATCTATATATTATTTTTAAAAATTTATTATAAATTTTATATTATTCGGGTTGAATTAAAACTCTATGCAACGAATGCTATAAAGGTTCGAAACAGACTAACTCACTAACCGGCTTTCCGCGCCATAGCACGAGTAACAAACACACGAGTGTGTGGGACCCTCCATCGGTTGGGCCTTGGTTCATCCGGTCCTTTATCAACACTGGAAGGGGAAATGAATAATATAAAATATTATATATACAAAAGATTTTACAAATATAGTGTTACTTATTATCCACTTGTTTTTTTTTTTCTTTTACTTTTATATTTTGCAATAATAAATTGTTGATGATTTTTTTAATTTAAATTATGAAACACAGAGAGACAATTGATTTTTTGCTACATGGAAAATATAAATTTAAATATCATTATTTATAAATTTAAATATTATAAAATTGTAAATTGCATTTATATATAAATATTTTCTAACTGTGCAATTGTGCATTCAAATAAAAAATATAGAAAAAATTTACAGCCCTTGTAGTTAAGTACCGGAAGGGTACGTTTTTTTTTTTTACGACCAATAAATATGAGGGTTCGAAAAACAGGTGTTCATTTGTACCTTTGTACCTTTGTATAAAAAGCTGGTGGTCAGTCAGTTTCGAACCTTTGTAGAAATCGAAACAAAAAATTAACTTTTCGTTTCGAAAAAAAAAAAAATTTTTAAATATTCAATATTTTCTGAAATTTAGTGATTAATTACATTGCAATCAAGTTATTTATTTTAATTTTCTATTATTTTATTAAATAATAATAATAATGTCAAAAAAGTATTTTAAAAGATTTTCTAATAGTATAAATGATTGTGATGAAATAGCTGAACTTGAAGCTGAATTTCGTAAAGCATATATGATGAAAGAACTTGAAGCTCAAATTGCTGAAAAATTAGCTGATAATAATGCAATAATTGAACGTGAAAAATTAAGAAATAAATTAATAAATAAAGAAATTGAAAAACATATAAAAGAAGATAATGAAAAAAAATTAGATAAATTAAATGAATGTAAAAAATATAAAAATGAACTTGAACAACAAATATTACATGATAAAAATATAAAAAAATATAATGATGAAAAATTACAACGTGAACGACAAGTACTCATTGAAGTTGATAAAATAATTGATGAAGAATATGAAATTGAAAAAATAAATAAACGTATAATAATGATAAATAAATTGAGACGTGAACAAATGTTATTTAATGAAATAAAATATATAAAAAAATGTATTCAAAATGAACGTGAATTACTTGATGAAAGTAATAATAAAAATTATATAATTGAAATTAATAAAAGACATGAAGAAATAAATAATATACGTATTGAAAAATTTAAAAAACGTCAAATAATTATTGATAAAGTTGCAAAATTATTTATTGATAATCAATATATACAACAAGAACGTGATAAAATTATAAATAATTTAATAACAGAAGATATTAATTATAATTTAATAATTAAAGAAAATAATATATTATTAAATAATAATAAAATTAAAAAACAATTAGCTAAAGATTTATTACAACAAATGTATTTATCATTAGAAAGTGAATTAATATATCGTAAAAATGATAAAAAATTTATTGATGATATTATGAATAAAATAATGGAAGATGATAAAATTAAAAAATTAACAATTGATAAACAACGTATTAAAAAAATTAATTATCAAAAAGATTTAAAATTAATTATTGATAATAAACGTAAATTACAAGAAGAATCATTGGAACAATTAAAAAATGAATTAAAAATTTATCAAGATAATGAAATTGCTAGAAAAATTAAAATTGATAATGAAAGACGTCAATTAATTAAAATTCATTCAGCAAATGTTGGAAATTTTTTTAAATCAAATATATTAACAAATGAAGAAAAAGAAATTTTTTATCAAAACATCTGAATATGTTAAAAATAATTAATAAATTTGAGCATAAAAAAGAAAATATAAATATTAGAATAAATAAACCAAGAATATTTAAAAGAAAAAATAATTTTTTTTTTATATTTATTAATTATTAACCTTATCCCACGGTTTTCTTTTAGACATGTATAAGAAAAAGAAAAATAACAAAGTGTTGATTATTTTTGCACAATATTCTTCAACAACATCCGGAATAACAATAATTATATTTAACAAAAAATTGTGTGTGCATTACAGTTATAATATAAAACACAGTTATAATAAAACTTGACTGCAGAAAAAAAATAAAAAAAATAGAAAATATTTTCTATTATTCAATTTTTTATTTCAACACCTTATGTTATCACTCAAATTTGTTCAGTCAAATATAAAATTTATTTTAATAAAATAAAATTTTATTTGCTATGAATATTTGCCATTTGAATATATATAAAAAAATTTATTTCATAAAAATATAATAACTTCATTTTTATTATTTGCTCAAAATAATTTTTAACAAATAAAATTTAATATTTTAAATAAAATAAGTAAAAAGAAAAATTTAAAATTATATATTAATTAAAATAAATATATATTTAGAAATATGTATATAAATATTTTATTTTAATAATAATTTAGAAATTTAGATAAGAGGGGCTCAACGCGTCGTCGACAAACCCGGGAACTCACAGGCGCACTTCGACAATCATCCCCCTCAATTTTCCACCCAGAGGGTTGGCTCAAGTATTCCCTGCTTAACGGTACCTCAGTATTTCTATCAGTAACACCACTACGGTTGTTCGTTGTACATTTGTGTCGAAAAATACACGGGTCTTCATTATCACCAATAAATTTTTAAAAATCAAAAGTAAGTTTTATAAATTAATAATTAAATTTCGGTAATAAAATGAAAAAAATATATTAATTGTTAATTTTAAAATTTAAAAAAACAAGTGTATTAATTTTTTGTTTTTTTTTTTCATTAAAAATGTATTATTTAATTAATTTTATCATTAACGTGAATTACCAAATTATAAACAAAGTTCAATTTTAGTGAGTGCGGGTTTAATATAAAAAAATTTTTTTTTTTTATTTTAATCTTTTAAATTTTTTTTTTTCATTTTTAACAACGAAAAGTTTAAACAAGTCATCTACAAGTCTGACACTTTGCTGGTTTCAAAAGTGGAATAAAGGTAAACGAAAAAGTGACAAAACAAAAAAAAAAAAAAAGCTGTAAACCTTATGAGCTCCCGTAAAAAAGTTTCAAGGCGTATTACGCGATAGTAAAAAAAAAAGAGGTGATTGAGTAAAGGGCAAAGAGTATAAATAAAAATTTTTAAAAGTTTAAAAAAAAAAAAAAATAAGATTTATCTGTTGAAGAAAAATATCTTTGAGTTAGATATGTCACTGTGACTAATGACTTTCAATTTAAGACAATAAAAAAATCAAGATATCAAATAAAAAAGATAATGAATTATTGAAAGCAAAAAATATAAAACAAGAAAAAAATAATCCTTTGACATATATTATTTTTAAATCATTTTAATTATTCCAAAAAAAAATAAAAATAAATAGAAAAAAAAATTCGAAACAAGGGACAAATTTTTGTGTCATGGAAAATTTAAATCTGTAAAAATTTATTCCCAAAAGAATTAACAATACGTAAAACTGACGTGTGAATTTATACACGTTAAAATTTTATTATCACATATTTTTTTTTTTTTTATCTCTAATTCTCGGGAAAATTTATGATTGTATTTTTTTTTTATTTCTATCTGGAAAAGCTCCAAAGTAATATTAAAAAAAAAACACTAAATTAAATTAAAAATCAACAACAAAATATTCATATATCTCTTTAGTAAAAAAATTTATTAATAATTTAATCTTTAATTAAAATTAAAACTAATAATGATAAAATAAAAAGATAAAATATTATTGAATTAATATAAAGAGAAATGTATATAGACTTCAAAGAAAATAAATAAAACTACATAATAGAAAACAAAAAGAAATAGAAAAAAAATAAATAAAAAAATTATTTATTTGCTTGTAGCAAATAATAAACAAACTTTACGAAATACAAGGTTTGCGTTGAACAAACAATCATCAAACATTATTATTATTATATCATTATTTCAATTTTTTTTCATGACATTGAAAATACCAAAAGTATTTCTTTGAGCAACAAAAAAATAAATAAAACTAGCGTGTTAACAAAATACCTGAATTATTAAAAAATGACTAGAAATTATTTTCCCTTATTTTTTTATAATTAATTAATGTAAATATATCAAAGGTTATTATAATATACAAAAAAAAAAAAATCATATTTATATTCAACTATATAATAAACAAAAAAATTAATAAAATAAAAAAATTTTATTTAAAAAAATAATTAAATATTAAAAACAAAAGATACTTTGATGAATTTTGAAGATCATTTAAAATGATAAATCATCAAACAATATATGAATAAGACAATTACAGTATACTGTAATTAACTTTGATAAAAAAAAAAAAAAAATGAATTTGTTAAATTTTAGTATTTTATATGTCAACCTGAAATATCAGATGGTAAATCAATAGTAGACGGTGATAAAATTTTGTTTGGGTTTTTATCATGACCTACAAATTTACCTGGTTTAATTTTTTTTTTTTTTATACATTTATTTTTAAAATTTCTATTAATCAATCGCTAATACACAGTAATTACCCTGATTTTTTTTTATTTATGTCATTGAAATAATAATTATTCATCTATAAAAACCGCACAAATTTGAAATATATATTGTTAATTATACAATTCATATGTCAATTGCAAAATCAAATTTAATATCAGCAATGAATTTTGTGAAAGGTAAATTACCATTTGCAATAAAGATATCAAATAACACACACAATCATTAAATTTATATCATAAATTATTATCAAATTAAAAAAAAAAAAAAAAGTAAAATAAAAGTTAATAATATATAAAATGAAATTTTATTTAATAATTTATGTTAGTTATTCAATCATATTGTTTATATTTTGAAAAGAAAAATAAATGAGATGATGTATTTAACATATCATCACTTATATATTTTTAAAAAAATTATATTTTTCATTTTTACTAGCTAACATGTAGGAGTTGGCCTTCTAAATACGATACGTATAATTACCAAAAAAAAATATATATATATTCTTTTTCTATTTTCAACTATTTATTTTAGTAATTTTTTATTTTTTATTTTTTTACGTCAATGAAAAAGTTTGTTCTTTGATCCTTGGATACTTGTTTTTTATTTTTTTATAAATTTGAAACTGTTTAAAAAAAAAACTTTCTTTGATGTTATTCCAACGAGTACACTGTATCTTGTGGTTCAACATACAAGTCTTGCTCTTCATTATGTACCAGACAAAATACCTATTTTTATTTAAATTTACATCCAAATTGACGCTTAAGTTTTTGTTTTTTTTACATACTTAAACTTACACCTATACTACTTGTAATATTGATTAAAATATAAAATTTTTTAATTTGAAATTTTACGATATTAACTTGACATTATATATTTTTTTTTTATCCATGATAATGTAATTTTTAAAAAATATTTCATTAAAAATAATTGAGTAATAAAAATGGAAAAAAAAAAAAAAAAAAAAGCATCAATCTGTTGCTTGTAGCAAATTAATTTAATTAATACTTAAAATTTCGATTAATTCAATTTTTAAAGCTATTGTTTATTAAAATATTTAATAAATTGTTTTTTTATAAATTCAAATTTTTTTTTTTTTGAGGGTTATTTTTTTTTGTTCATTTCAATAATGATGCTTCTCCACTTTCGGGTCAGTGAAATTCGAGTATTATTAGTGTTAAAATAAAAGGGGAAAATAAAAATAAAAAAATATATTTGACAAATAAAAGGGGAGAGTGTGATAACGTATGAGCATGTTATTTCACACCCCAAAATTTTTAGTTTAATTTTATTTCATATATATATGTTTTTTACTTCAATAAATAAATTTTGACGAGACATAATATAAAAGCTAAATAATAAAATGAAATAAAAAAAAAAATATATATGTGAAAAGTCAAATAAAAGCATCGATGCCTATCTCATTGTGTAAAATCTCTTGGGAACTAGTATTATTTATTTTTTTTTTATTTTCTAATTTTATATATTTTTTATATATATATTATATTCTCTCGATATTTCGGATAGACGCGAGTATAAAAGTATAAAAGTATGTCAAGTTTTTTATGTTGCACTGCACAATGATGACATTGTGTATTTTTTTTTTTTTTTATTTTTTGCCTCAAAGCAAAAACGATATTTTGCAACACATGACAAGAGGGCTTTTCCTCAAAATCGTAAAAATGAAAAATAGAAAAAAAAAAAAAGGTTAATATGAATATACATCGTCACTAAAACCAGAAAGATAAAAAGAACAGAAAAAAAGCTCAAAAAGCTTAAAAAATAAAAATCTCAAAAATACATGAAATATGCATTTTTTTTTCTGTTTTTTCTTTTTCTTTTTATTTTACTTCTTCACTTGTGAGAAAAGTAAAAATACAAACTTTTATTATTTGAATATATATATATAAAAAAAAAAAAAAAATAGATGGAAAACTTTTTGAATAATAATTAGATTAATAAATTTTCCAAAAGAAAAACAAAAAAATTATAATTAAAATATTTTAAAAGATTTAAATTTAATTTTTTCAGAAAATAAAAACTCATAGAGTAGCTTGAAATTGGATTTAAAAAAAAAATTAAAAAATAGAAAAAAAAAAAATACAATAAAGCCAATACTAAAATTGGGTTTTCAATTTTCAATATGTGCAGAGCCTCGAGTTTTTGTGTTAAGGTCCATCACTTTTCCATTGTCTCCAATTGAATGAAAAAAAAAATATACTGATGAATATAAAAAAAGACAGCCAATTATTCCAAATAATAACAATGAATTATATTTTTTTTATTATTTTCTCCTTTTTTACCATTGAAATAAATGAGTTTTTTATTAAGTAAAAAATTTTTTTATTTTATTATATGAATGGATATGTATTCTATTGGGGTAAATCTATAAATAGAATTTTTTTTTTTTTAGGGGTTGTGATATGGTATCTATAATAATACGTAGTAATATATACTTTTAGAGGGTGTGATACGTGAGTGGCCTGGTTGTTGCTTATGAGATAATACACGACAGAGTTGCTTATTGTAATTTTATAATCAATAATAATCGATATTCATTTTGCACTACATACAGGACATTAAATTGTCTTGTTGTTATTGTTGTTATTATTGGATTTTTTTATATTAATTTCTAGAGCATTATAAAAAATTTTCAATGTAGATTTTGGCAATTGAGTACTTGAATGAAATTGATATCTATTTATTACTAAGTAATCAAAGAGTTTTGCTAACTTTAATATTTTTTTTTTTTTTTTGTATTTTAAATTGATAAATAGACAAATATAATGTTTAACATTTGTTTATTTATTTATATTTAAATTACGTAAATTATTATTTTTAAGTTTTGAAAAATAATCATAATGTTTTAGTTATAACTTGTGAAACTTTTAACAAAGTTTACGATATGAATTATAAAAGTTAAATAAAACTTATTTCTATGTACAATTATTGAACAAGTAAAAATGATAATTAAATTTGACGTAAAGTTTGTACTTGCTCATTTATTGACACAAATATATTTTATATAAAATATCTAATTTAATTTATTAATAAATTCAACAAAAGAATAATCATTTTTGAATATAGTTCAAGTTTATTATAGAGTAAAAATAGAATAGAAAAAAAATTACCTATTTTTCTATAAAAATGAAAAATATTCAACAAAAATTTCTGGTGTTTTATATATAAAAACGTAAAGCTCATTTAATTCTGATGGCCAATCGGATAAAAATATATAAAAAAAAAAAACTTTAATCCACGTCAGTACGTGTTTTTCGTGCTGGGAATATTCGGTTAACGTAACAACCCTAAAAGTTAAAAGAAAAAAAAAAAATATAGTTGGATTTGCCAAGAACCAAGATAAGTAAGAAAATTCGATTTGCAAGAAAAGGGGAAATCCTATAATGTCTTCAACAGTAATATATGTAAATAAAAATCTACTTGACACTGAAAATTTAATTTCAAAGCTCTTTTAAATTTTTAAAAATGAAAAACAAATCTACTCTCTTTATTTTGATAAATATATTTTAAAACTTATACAAATTTTTTATTTATTGATTATCATATTTAAATAAAGAGGCTTAGAATTGTTTATTGTTTTTTTTTTTTTTTTTTTTTTATAAAAAATTCATAAGACAAAATAGTCAACTAAATAGATAATTTTTTAAAAATTTACATTGTTGCAAAATTGACCTTGTAAACAAACTATCTTACTTTTTATTTATTTATTTTTTTCAATGTTTTTTTTTTTTATTTGAATTCATTTTGTTTATAATTGAGTAACTTTATATGAGCTTGTATAATAGTATCATTGTAATGGCCACAAATTATAATACGAAATTGAACGAAATTTAAATGCCCAGTGTTACAAAAATTAATTAAATAAAGTTTATTCTATTAAAATTTAATTACCATTTTAACTTTTGACATGTATAAAATACAGCAGATTTATTATCATTTTGTTTTTATACTTGTAATCATAATTATTGTTGAAATTTAATTTTTATAAAGTTTATTATCGATGCAATGAAAAAATATATAAAAAAAAATATTTAAAAAATACATTTACTAAATTCCCCAATGTTCAATTCAACTTGTATATATATGTATATATACTTTTCTTAAATTAAATGATAAAAAAAAAATAAATAAAAAAATTATTAAATTTGTTAATCTCTTGTGAGTTGTTGAATTCCTGGCATATTCTTCAGGGAATTTTAGAGCTTTACTAGTTTGTTGATTTTGCGTTTATTCATAGACCACATCAAGGTTAAACAAATGAAAATATAAAAAAATATTTTAATCATGTTTTACAAATATTTTTCAAAGTTTATTTTTCAACAGTCAAAAAACGAAAAAATTAAAAAAAAAATAAATAATTTTTTTTGTTTATTTAAATTACTGTTTTAAAATTCAACAAAAAAATTTAATTTTCTTTTTTTATATTTTATAAATAATTAAATAAATTTACTAAATCAAAAAAAAAAAATTAAAAACTGTAAATTTTTCTTTTAATATTCATCAATAAATAACGTGTTGAAAAAAAAAAATTTTTAATATTTGTTTTTTCTTTTGATATATATTTTAAATAATACATTGTAGTTTATAAATAAGTCACTTTTATGAATAATTGTAATATAGATGTAACAAGGGTATTTTTTTTATTTTTTTTTTTAATAAAAACGTGCCATCACCCTGACAACTGTACATCATCATATTTACGCAATGTAATATATTTTAAGATAATATTTTCACCCCAATTTATACAACACTTTTAAATAATAACAAAAAACAAAAAAAACTTAAAAATTCAACAATAAAAAAAGCTGACAAATAAATAAAACAATATAAATATTATTAATTATTTTATACGAAAAAGTTTAAAAAGAAAAATATTATGCAAAACTAGAAAACTGTTGAGTTTATTTATTTATTTATTTATTTCAAGGTAAAAATGTTAATAGATTCTTGATAAAAAATAAATAAATAAATAAACAATTCATTAAATAAATAAATAAATGAAAAGTGGCAATTTTGATAAAAGGTTTGTCAATGTATACAAATTGACTCAAATATCACTTTGAATCAAATATCATTTAGATTCAAATATCAAGCACATTTTGGTATGGACTATTATATATATACAATAGTCTATAGTTGACCTAGATTAAATAGAAATTAGAACAGTCTATCATATATATATTCGCAGTTCAATATATATAATTGTTAACATGCAATTACAGCACGTACATTTATTCACCTACAAATTAATCAAATTTTTCAAGAGGATAAGTCTTTAATAAAAGTAAAATTTATTTGGCTTAATTATTGCAATATTTACTTGTTAATTGAAAAAATTATATTTTACTTATTTTTGTGTCTCTTTATAATATATTTATTTTTATTATTATTATTATATATAACTACTTATTGTATTTAGTTTTTTATGATACTTAGAGTTTAGCCAAAAACATATTTACGATATATCGAAAAATAAATAAAAAAATTTATACATATATGAGCTTAAGAATTTTTTATGATGAGCAAAACAGAGATTGTCCGAGGGTTGTATAAATAAGTAGTGTCTTTATGATCCTTCATTTATAGATTTTTTTTGTCATTACTTATTTATGTGTTTTTAAAAATGATATATTTTTATAAAATAATTGTCATTTGTCGAGGTAAATCGATCGTATCAATTTTATTTTAATCTATAAACACAATCTACACACATAATATTATAGATAAAAATAAAATCAAATATTTCAATTGGATAAAAGTATTTTTAATCTTAAAAAAAAAAAACATTTAGATGACAAAATATTGAGTTTATAATTGCATTTTTATATCGGTAAATTGAGAGTTGATATTTCTGTTATTGACATCATCATATAAGATTTAAATTGATGATAAAATATATTGATCAAAAGTTGACAAAGTTGACTTGATATATATGTCACGTAATATTATTCTAAAAATAAACCAGAAATAGTCACTAAAAATTTCAGACACAAAAAAAAAAAAAAAAAAAACAAAGTATAAACAAAATAAATTTTTTGATCCGTAATTTTTTTGTGACGTATATATAAACCAATAGAGGTGATAAGCCAAGAGGGGTTGTTATTCGCTCTTATCACAATATATTTACAAAATTTATATTAAAGCCAATTTATGACTGAAAGCATTTCACTGTGTGAAAATACATTTTTAGAAATATAAAAAAATAATATATAATAAATCAAATACAATGAAGATGAAAAAAAAAAAATAATAATACACAGAATATTTGAATTGACGATATATATTTTTTGGGGATTTCATGGAGATTCCAATCGAGCGAATAGTTAGATATCAAAGCCATAAAAAAAAGAAGTTACCAACAAAAATATTTTAGATGTGTATATATATAAGAGATTACATATAGAAGAATATATGCTCATGACCCTGTATTAAAGTTAACTTGTTTTTATATCTATGTATAAAAATAAAATGGTAGCTTATTTAAGAATAAAGCCAAGTAGAAAATAGGATTTAGTCAAAGTGGAATAAGTTGAGAAAAAAAAAATATATATCAAATGCAATTTAGCTCAAAGTTGACTTAACCACAGCACCATCATCATCATCATCATCATCATTTATCTGTTGAATAAATTATTCATGCTATTTACTTTTTTATCAAATACGAAATAAGGAAATTATTGATTAAGTGTGAAAAATAAATTTAGAGTATAAAATTACGTGGAGTAATTGAATATTTTATATATAATATTGTAAAAAATTTTATAATTTTAATTTTAATAATATCTGTTAGGTTTTTGTTTGAATCTTTTGTTTCTAAATTATCTCCTAAAGTGATAGATTTATTTTTTTTTTATATAAACAACCCTGGTTGGCCCAAACCATATATTTTTGAAATATAAAAATAATTTATCATAATAAAAAACAAAAATAAAACATTGTTGGATTTATAAACTCAACAAAATACCTCAAATGATTAATAAGCTTTTGATTAAACATCCCTTCCATATACCATCAATAAAAAAATTAAAAAGTTTTTTATTGAAAATTTCCTGTGGCTTTTGGTTAATCTCTGTTGATGACTTTAACAAAATTAAATGAAGTTATGAATTTACCCATCACTTGTTATACCCAGGATGAGTAAAAAAAAAAAAAAAATCCTTTTAATTTTTTTCATTAAATTTAAATAAACCATTATTCATATTATATACGTATTTATTATTTAAAAAAAAAAAAAATTTCCCTGTCAGATAAAATGAAAAATGAAATAAAAAATAGAAAAAAAATTTATTATATAAAATCATGTTGGCAAGTTAACAAAGTTGCTTTATTTATTTATTTATTATTTTTTTTTTTTAACATATAAATTCAAGATTTATAGAAAAACATAATGTTTCAGAGTCACGACCACACTCACTTTTTTTTTTTTTGTCAGTTAAAAATACATTAAATCATTTTTTTGCAAAGTTGAGTGTCGTCGACCTAAACACGTATATTATATATATTTTATCCCATTACCCCTGTATTTTGGCACATATCCAAATACATCAACCATATGCTTGCATAAAATTGTAAATTCAAAATCTTCATTTTATGATAATTTTTTTCATGTTTTAAATTTCATACATAGTAGACCATACTTTAAATTCATTGATATTTTTTTTATTTTTAATATTTAGAATTATAATCATGTACTGCAATGCAGATCCATGCAGATCATAAAAGAAAAAAAAAAATTTACAATTTACTCATTTTTTCAGTGACTCGATAATTTAACATTTAGCGATAAATTTTTTAAATATTTTTTTTTTTTTATATCTTTAGTCATGCAACAACTAAATTACACATTTTTTAAATTTTAATTATTTAACCTTGAAAATAATTATCTGTATTTTGTCATGACTCTTGTCAAAAAAAAAAAAAAAAATATATGAATTTTATGCAAACATATATTGATGAATCTCTTGTGAAAATATAAAAATTTAAATATTAAAATAACAATATATTTTTATTATTATCATAAAAATATATTAAAACATATGAAAAAAATCTGAAATCACGAGGGTTATTTAATACCCCAAGGCACTGATACAGTTTGATCGTTATTAAAAACCTCAATCGGATTAGCAAATAACACCAAAAATCGATTGACAATCATCATAAATTTTCCTTTCAAAATGTGGCAAAAAATAAATAATACTTTGATCAATAATTAATTAAAATAGTTATTTTTTAAAATAATTTTCCGATTAGATTTTACTTGATAAAAAATACCCTATCAACGTAAAATCACTTATATTTTATATAAAAATAAAACAATGATAAATTTTGCTTGGCAACAATCAGGACATATGATGTTTTAAAAAAATTTATCAATTTCATTTTCAAATATTTAATTAAACTGATAAAAGTTTATTATTTAATTTTTTTTTTTTTTATAATAGTTTGTTTATTTTCATTTTTTTTGTTTTAAATTTATTGCATTTATTGGGTTTGTAACCTGCATCAGAAAACTTTATATATATACATGAGTGATGACCTATACAGTTCACATAAGCAACGTAAATTTTAGGTAAATTTAACGTATAGATGGAAAACATTTATGTGCTTTAGTTTATTTTAGTTGGCACAGTGGGTAACACACATGAAAATAGTTATGTATTAAACGTTCGAAAGGCATCAACGCTCAATTATTTATAGTCAATCGTATATACATATACTTTGAATGTTCAAATAACAAGAGGTATTTAAGATAAATTATTTTCTCTATCTGATCAATATATATTTGTGTCTCTCTTTGACTATAAACTATTCTTTATAAATTGATTTATTCGTCATTCAATATACATGTACTTCAGTGCGACAAGTGAGATTACATTGAAAATCAAATGGTTTTGTTTAAAGAGGTGGTCAAACTAGTAAAGCTAAACTATTTAAAAGATTAATTTAAAAATAAAATTAACAACTAATTTATGTTTTAGTGATATTTAAACTGGCTTTATTTATATTTATATTTAATTATTTTTTTTCTTCTTTTTGTTGCAGATGGATAATTGAATTATTTTTTGAAAAATGAAGAAATTAGATTGGTGTTGGAGAAAAAAAAAATAAAAAAAAAATAAACAGTGATTGATTATTTTTGGGAAAAAAAAATTAATTAAATATATAAACAATTGTATTTTTTTTTTTGTTTTTTTTTTTACTCAGTTTTTTTAAAAACATATGTGTGGGTTAATGTGATGAAGATTATTTAATGTTATGTGTCGTGTTAAAGTGTATTTAAAATTAATAAATTTATCATTTTATGATAAAACTATTAAAAATTTTATAAATATAATAATTAATTTAAGAAAAAAAATATATATTGCGAATGTTGATAATTGTGGATGTGGAATTCAAAGATTTATTCAAGCATTGCTTGGATCATATTTATTAGAGATTATTGGTGGAATCAAAATATACGAAAGTACGAGCGGCCCAAATTTGGTCCGCCACCCTGGCGGTATGGTCCTTTGGGCCACATTACTTGTCCTGCATGGAGCTGGATTTGTCGGTAAAAAATTTTACATTTATTTATTTATATATTTTTTTTTTCAAACAAATTATACTGAGAAAAAAAACTTACATTTTATTTGAAAATATATAATTTAATCAGGGTAAGGGTTAAAGTTTAAAAAAAAATATAAATATATTTTTAAATAATTTAATATTTTTGTTTATCTAATTATTCATTTATTTGTTAATTTATTTATTAATTTATTTCTTCATTAAATAAATACTTAAAAGAATTAAAATATAATTTTGTAAAAATATTTTTAAAAAAGTTTACACCCCATTTAAAAAATATAAAAAAAGAAAATGAAACAGAAAATTAAATAAATGAATAAAACCATATTTAAATGAATAATTAAATGAATTTAAAACTTGATTATTATTTTATTTTAAAACTTTTCAAATAAATATAAACTAAATTTAAATGGTAAAAATTTAATTATAAAATATATAATTTGTAATCTAATTTGTTTGATAAATTTGAAATATATTTCAATACCATAATTAATAGTATATGAATAATTTCTCTGATCATTCATGAATTATGAATGACATTTTTTTTTTCTCAGTATAAATAAATAAATACAAAAAAAATTAATTTATCAAATCTCTTTTTGATATTGATTAAAATTCTATTTAAAATTTGAAATACAAAATACCTCCTTGCCTCTCCTATGTTCCTGTTAATATTTTCAGAATTTTCTATATAAAATTTAAAATTTAAAATTTAGAATACAAAATACAAAATAACTCCTTGCCTCTCCTATGTTCCTGTAAAAAATGAAAACTGAAAAATGAAAAAATGAAAACTGAAAAATGAAAAACTGAAAACTGAAAAATGAAAAAATGAAAACTGAAAAATGAAAAACTGAAAACTGAAAAACTGAAAACTGAAAAATAAAAAATGAAAAATGAAAAAATGAAAACTAAAAAATGAAAAAATGAAAAAATGAAAACTAAAAAATGAAAAACTGAAAACTGAAAACTGAAAACTGAAAACTGAAAACTGAAAACTGAAAAATGAAAAAATGAAAAAATGAAAACTAAAAAATGAAAAAATGAAAACTGAAAAATGAAAAAATGAAAAAATGAAAAAATGAAAAAATGAAAAACTGAAAACTGAAAACTGAAAACTGAAAACTGAAAACTGAAAACTGAAAACTGAAAAATGAAAAAATGAAAAAATGAAAACTAAAAAATGAAAAAATGAAAAAATGAAAAAATGAAAAAATGAAAAAATGAAAACTAAAAAATGAAAAAATGAAAACTGAAAACTGAAAACTGAAAACTGAAAAATGAAAAATGAAAAAATGAAAACTGAAAAATGAAAAAATGAAAAAATGAAAAAATGAAAAACTGAAAACTGAAAAATGAAAAACTGAAAACTGAAAAAATGAAAAAATGAAAAACTGAAAACTAAAAAACTGAAAAATGATAAAATGAAAAAATGAAAAAATGAAAACTGAAAAATGAAAAATGAAAAAATGAAAACTGAAAAATGAAAAAATGAAAAAATGAAAAAATGAAAACTGAAAAATGAAAAAATGAAAAAATGAAAAACTGAAAAATAAAAAACTGAAAACTGAAAACTGAAAAACTGAAAACTGAAAAATAAAAAATGAAAAATGAAAAAATGAAAACTGAAAAATGAAAAAATGAAAAAATGAAAAACTGAAAAATGAAAAATGAAAAAATGAAAAAATGAAAACTGAAAAATGAAAAACTGAAAACTGAAAAACTGAAAACTGAGAAATGAAAAATAAAAAAATGAAAAAATGAAAAAATAAAAAATGAAAAAATGAAAAACTGAAAAATGAAAAACTGAAAACTGAAAAAATGAAAACTAAAAAATGAAAAAATGAAAACTGAAAACTGAAAAACTGAAAACTGAAAAAATGAAAAACTGAAAACTGAAAAATGAAAAAAGAAAAAAGAAAAATGAAAAACTGAAAACTGAAAAATGAAAAATGAAAAAATGAAAAAATGAAAAAATGAAAAATGAAAAATGAAAAAATGAAAACTAAAAAATGAAAAAATGAAAACTGAAAAATGAAAAATGAAAAAATGAAAAAATGAAAAATGAAAAAATGAAAAATGAAAAAATGAAAAACTGAAAACTGAAAAACTGAAAACTGAAAAAATGAAAAATGAAAAAATGAAAAAATGAAAACTGAAAAATGAAAAATGAAAAATGAAAAAATGAAAACTGAAAAATAAAAAACTGAAAAATGAAAAAATGAAAAACTGAAAAATGAAAAATGAAAAAATGAAAAAATGAAAAAATGAAAAAATGAAAAATGAAAAAATGAAAAAATGAAAAAATGAAAAAATGAAAAAATGAAAACTGAAAAATGAAAAACTGAAAACTGAAAAACTGAAAACTGAAAAATGAAAAATGAAAAAATGAAAAAATGAAAAATGAAAAAATGAAAAAATGAAAAAATGAAAACTAAAAAATGAAAAAATGAAAAAATGAAAACTAAAAAATGAAAAAATGAAAACTGAAAACTGAAAACTGAAAACTGAAAACTGGAAAATGAAAAAATGAAAACTAAAAAATGAAAAAATGAAAAAATGAAAACTAAAAAATGAAAAACTGAAAACTGAAAACTGAAAACTGAAAACTGAAAACTGAAAAATGAAAAAATGAAAAAATGAAAACTAAAAAATGAAAAAATGAAAACTGAAAAATGAAAAAATGAAAAAATGAAAAAATGAAAAAATGAAAAATGAAAAAATGAAAAAATGAAAAAATGAAAAAATGAAAACTGAAAAATAAAAAACTGAAAAATGAAAAATGAAAAATGAAAAAATGAAAACTGAAAAATAAAAAACTGAAAAATGAAAAAATGAAAAAATGAAAAAATGAAAAAATGAAAACTGAAAAATGAAAAACTGAAAACTGAAAAACTGAAAACTGAAAAATGAAAAATGAAAAAATGAAAAAATGAAAAGATGAAAAAATGAAAACTGAAAAATGAAAAACTGAAAACCGAAAAATGAAAAAATGAAAAAATGAAAACTGAAAAATGAAAAACTGAAAACTGAAAAACTGAAAACTGAAAAATGAAAAAATGAAAAAATGAAAAATGAAAAAATGAAAAAATGAAAAAATGAAAACTGAAAAATGAAAAAATGAAAAAATGAAAACTGAAAAATGAAAACTGAAAACTGAAAAATGAAAAACTGAAAACTGAAAACTGAAAAATGAAAAATGAAAAAATGAAAACTAAAAAATGAAAAAATGAAAACTGAAAACTGAAAACTTAAAACTGAAAAAATGAAAACTGAAAACTGAAAATGAAAATGAAAATGAAAAACTGAAAACGGAAAAATGAAAACTGAAAACTGAAAACTGAAAAATGAAAAACTGAAAACTGAAAAATGAAAAATGAAAAAATGAAAAAATGAAAACTGAAAAATGAAAACTGAAAACTGAAAAATGAAAAACTGAAAACTGAAAACTGAAAAATGAAAAAATGAAAAATGAAAATGAAAAATGAAAAAATGAAACTGAAAATGAAAACTGAAAATGAAAAAAAATGAAAAATGAAAACTGAAAATGAAAAACTGAAAACTGAAAACTGAAACTGAAAAATGAAAAAAAATGAAAATGAAAATAAAAAATGAAAATGAAAAAAAAATGAAAATGAAAACTGAAAAAATGAAAATGAAAAATGAAAAATGAAAAATGAAAAATGAAAAATGAAACTAAAAAATGAAAAAAAAAATGAAAAAAAAATGAAAACTAAAATGAAAAATGAAAAACTGAAAAATGAAAGAAAAATGAAAAATGAAACTGAAAAAAAAAACTGAAAATGAAAAATGAAAAAAAATAAAAATGAAAATGAAAAAAATGAAAAATGAAACTGAAAATGAAAATGAAAATGAAAAAAGAAAAAAGAAAAAAAAAAAAATAAAAAAAAAAAAAAAGAAAACAGAAAAATGAAAAAAGAAAAAATGAAAAAATGAAAAATGAAAAAATGAAAAAATGAAAACTGAAAAATGAAAAACTGAAAACTGAAAAATGAAAAATGAAAAAATGAAAAAATGAAAAAATGAAAACTGAAAAATGAAAAACTGAAAACTGAAAAACTGAAAACTGAAAAATGAAAAATGAAAAAATGAAAAAATGAAAACTGAAAAATGAAAAACTGAAAAATGAAAAAATGAAAAAATGAAAAATGAAAAATGAAAAAATGAAAACTAAAAAATGAAAAAAAGAAAACTGAAAAATGAAAAAATGAAAACTGAAAAATGAAAAACTGAAAACTGAAAAATGAAAAACTGAAAACTGAAAAATGAAAAATGAAAAAATGAAAAAATGAAAAAATGAAAACTGAAAAATGAAAAAATGAAAACTAAAAAATGAAAAAATGAAAACTGAAAAATGAAAAACTGAAAACTGAAAACTGAAAACTGAAAACTGAAAAAATGAAAAATGAAAAAATGAAAAAATGAAAAAATGAAAAATGAAAAAATGAAAAACTGAAAACTGAAAAACTGAAAACTGAAAAAATGAAAACTGAAAAAATGAAAACTGAAAAACTGAAAACTGAAAAAATGAAAAATGAAAAAATGAAAAAATGATAAAATGAAAAAATGAAAAAATGAAAACTGAAAAATGAAAAAATGAAAACTGAAAAATAAAAAACTGAAAAATGAAAAACTGAAAAATGAAAAAATGAAAACTGAAAAATGAAAAAATGAAAAAATGAAAAAATGAAAAACTGAAAAATGAAAAATGAAAAAATGAAAAAATGAAAACTGAAAAATGAAAAACTGAAAACTGAAAAACTGAAAACTGAAAACTGAAAAATGAAAAACTGAAAACTGAAAAAATGAAAAATGAAAAAATGAAAAACTGAAAACTGAAAAAATGAAAACTGAAAAAATGAAAAATGAAAAAATGAAAAAATGAAAAAATGAAAAAATGAAAACTGAAAAATAAAAAACTGAAAAATGAAAAATGAAAAATGAAAAAATGAAAACTGAAAAATAAAAAACTGAAAAATGAAAAAATGAAAAACTGAAAAATGAAAAATGAAAAAATGAAAAAATGAAAAAATGAAAACTGAAAAATGAAAAAAGAAAAAAGAAAAAAAGAAAAAAAGAAAACAGAAAAAAGATAAAAAAAAAAAATGAAAAAATGAAAAACTGAAAACTGAAAAAATGAAAAATGAAAAATGAAAAAATGATAAAATGAAAACTGAAAAATGAAAAACTGAAAAATGAAAAAATGAAAAAATGAAAAAATGAGAAAATGAAAACTGAAAAATGAAAAACTGAAAACTGAAAAATGAAAAATGAAAAGATGAAAAAATGAAAAAATAAAAAATGAAAAAATGAAAAATAAAAAAATGAAAAATTTCCCATATAAATTTTAAACTTAAAATTTAAAATACAAAATACAAAATACCTCCTTGCCTCTCCTATGTTCCTGTTGATATTCTCTATAGAAAATTTTGGATTTAAAATTCAAAATACAAAATACAAAATACCTCCTTGCCTGACAATATACTCTATTTTTTCTATATAAAATTTTAGATTTAAAATTTAAGAGACAAAATACAAAATTTTAAACTTAAAATTTAAAATACACAATACAAAATAACTCCTGTTAAAATGTTCCTGTTAAAATTCTCTATTTTTTCTATATGAAATTTTAAATTAAAAATTAAATTGAGAAAATGAATTTTCCAGAATTTTTTAAAAAATGAAAAAATGAAAAATGAAAAAATGAAGAAATGAAAACTGAAAAATGAAAAAATGAAAACTGAAAAATGAAAAATGAAAAAATGAAAAAATGAAAAGATGAAAAAATGAAAAAATGAAAAATGAAAAAATGACAAATGAAAAAATGACAAATGAAAAAATGAAAAAATGAAAAAATGAAAACTGAAAAATGAAAAAATGAAAAGATGAAAAAATGAAAAGATGAAAAAATGAAAAAATGAAAAAATAAAAAATGAAAAAATGAAAAATGAAATTTTAAATTCAAAATTTAGAATACAAAATACAAAATACCTCCTTGCCTCTCCTATGTTCCTGTTAATATTTTCAGAATTTTCCATATAAAATTTTTTTCATTTTTCATTTTTTCATAAGAACATCAACATTCAAGAAAAAAAAAGGAAATAATGTTTCCAAAAAAATAAATTCGCAATTGTTAATTAAGACTTAATTTATTTTTAACTCGCAAAAATAAATTTTACTTATGGCAAATGTTTTTAAGAAACTTCCTAAGGAAATAATTCTTATTTTTTCATTTTTGATTTTTTCATTTTTCATTTTTTCATTTTTTTATAAGAACATTCATAATAATTTTTCATTATCATGTGATTCATTCATTTTTTTTTATTTTCATTTAAATCAGGCTCAATGACAGGTGTACCAGGTGTACCAGAAAATGTTACAGTTATGTTTTTAAATCCAACATCTGTACGTGTTTCTTGGAGCACAAGTTTAGTCGAACAGATAGAAAAATACGATGTCACATATAAACCAACAGATGCAAGGTGCGTTAATATTGCTGCAATATTATTAAAAAATCTACTTCAAATCATAATTTAAAATAATTATTTATCATAGATTTTTTCTCTAATTTTTCTATATTTTCTTTTTGTATCAAATTTGATGTATTTATATTAATTCATTTTGTGATATTTATTATGCTTAACACTTATTTGCATCTATCCATTAATAATCCATAATCACATAACAATAACATAAATAACCACCAAAATTTATATAAATGAAATTGAATGAAAATTCAAAAAAAAAAAAAAAAAAAAAATACATTTATCGACAGGTATATCAAAGCGCTTATTAGACGTGTGTGATATTATTATTTTTTTTTAGAATTGATTAATCGATAGATAGACACAATCATGATATCACAATAAAAAAATAAAATTAAACAATCAATCATAAAAAAGTACAATAAATAATTTAGAATAAAAAATATCATTGTGGATAATTTAGATGAGAGTATTTTGATGTTTGTGTCTCACTAGTTATTTATATATTATTATAATTATAATTTTAATGTAGAATAATATTTGATTAACGTGCGGCAAAAAAGGAACATTGATTTCATTGACAGGTATTTTTAAAATATAAAAAAAAAAAAACATTAATAAAGTAGAGTAGTTGATAATTGAAAAAAAAAAAAAAAAACTATTATTTTTTTAATTTTTTGTTATTATTTAATTGAATTGACATGTTGTTTTCGGTGTATAGGAATGATAGCATCGAATTGTTTTCTGATAAGGACAATAAAACATACACCGAATACTACAACTTAACTTACATCGAACAGTACAATGAGACGTACGATAAAAGGTATATTAAATAATTTTTAAAATATTTTAAAAATATATAAAATTCAATTAAATAAAATTTAAATAATTATATTTCAAGTATTAATATTATTATTTATAATAAATACTAAAAAATATATTTAAAAAAAAAAAATGAAAATTTAATAAAAGCTTTTTTGTCCTGTTAATTTATTAATTATTGAATATAATTTTAATTATTTTGCGACAAAGGAACAATACTAGTGAAAGGTATATAACTTGCATTTTTTTTTTTTTTGAAATTTTTTTAAATATAAAAATCAGTAAACATCAAAATCATTAAATAAAAATTAAATATTCGAACAAAAAAAAATATCGTGCACTTTTAAAATTTATTTAAAAATATCACACATGTTGCACAGTGTTATGTCAAAATGAAATTAAAAAAAAAAAAGTTGAAAATTGTTTAGTCACATTATTATAGATGTAGCACAATTTTTGTATTTAAATATTTTTAATACAAAAATTCACACAAGCAATTGTCAGATTATAAAAAAAAAAAAAATAGATAAATAAATCAATAATAATACCACAATTCTATATAAAGTAAAATGATAACCTGAGGTAAATTTAATACAACTGTAAAATGGCTTTGACAAAAATCGATGTGACACAAACAAACAGGAAGTTTCAAGTGTACAGCACATATGTGTTATCGGGTGTTGAGCTAATAAACGAAAAGATTAAATCAACAAAAAAATGAAAACTATTTTTTATTTATATAAAAAAGAAAATATTAAATCAAAAAAAAAAAAATTCAATAAATATACAAACAATTTCTTTCAATATTAAAATAAATAAAAATCAAAAAAAAAAAATAATTTAAAAAATAAGCTCTTTATTCATAATAAAGAAATGGAAAAATTTCTTTATGATTTTCGACGTTTTCTTTTATATGTAGATAAAATAGCAAAAAATTTTTTAAAAATAAAATACAAGTAATTTTTTTTTTTCGAAAAGAAAAACCCTTTGAAACTTTTGTAGGATATATTTATCGTTTCAAGGATGGAGTATAATTTCCTGTCATTGAGTGCAGTGAGCAATAAAAATCCTCTCATAAAAAAAAAAAAAAAAAAACATAGATAAAAAATGTAGAATAAAATAAAAAAATATAGCTAGTGAAATGGTGCTGATGTAAGAAGATAAGAAAACTAGAAAATGTTTTTTTTATTGGTAAAAAAAAAAAAAAACAAGTAAAATAATATATAGAAAAGTGTCCTTGAGATATAAAAATTACGTGAATGTTTTGTACTAAAAAAAAAAGGGGTGATTTGAACAACCCTGTGATATTTAAACGTTATAATATACATACGCGGTTACAACATATCATTGACCAGAAAGCTTAGCCTTCATTACTGCAAAATCGTTAAACTAAAAATTTATATAATATCATAAATAAAAAAAAAAAAATAATAATAAAAAAAAAGCTATAAAAAATTTAAACAAAAGCTCTTAAAATAATTGTATAAATTAAATATTACAATATAATAAATTTACTACTAAAAGAGCAATTTTTTATAAATAAATTAGAAAAAAAAAAAAAATTTAATTTTAAAATTACACTGTTGATAATTAAATTATTTATTTTTTCAAAAAAATAAATATTAAATTATCATTTTAAATAATTCAATAATTCTAAAATTTTTAAGTTACATATATAATTTGATATGATGATGGTAACTTCAATTTCCGGACGACCGAGTTTCAAGGTTCTCTCTTGTCCTTTCACAAATATACACCACACAAATACACCGATACAATCAATAGAAAAAAAAAAAAAAAAAAAAAATTAAATTAACCCTGATGAAGAAAGCCAATAATAATGCCTTACATCTCATGTTTCAATCAAACAATAATAGTAATATTATTTTTTCAAAAGAAAAAAAAAAAAACCATATTAAAAATATTTTATATAAATAAAAAAAAAAAGTTATTATTATCAATGCATGTATTGTATATATTAAAATACTTTTTATTTTTTTTTTTCTTTGCATGATTAATTTAAATATATATTAAAAATTTTAATAAAGTTTGTAGCTATTGATAGATTGTCATTCGTATCACAATGGGACGATCGTTAGTTACAGGATGGTGCGGTTGGTCGCGGGTAATAGTGATGCAGTAACCCTTAATGACCTACAAGCTGACACGCAATATCAATTAGTTATAACTGCTGTTAGAGCTGGAAAAAAATACCGAAGTCGTCCAATAGTTTTTCGTACATTGGGTAAATAATAAATCAATATATAAATTATTTTTAAAAATTATATACTGAATTTTACTGAAACTATAATATTGGATCAAATTTTTTTTTTCTTATAGAACCACCAAGAACGTCTCCACAACAGGATGCAGCGGTTACCGGTGGACCAATACCACCACCACCATTACCACCATCAATGCCACAACCACCTGGTTATATTCAAGTAAGTTTTTTTTTTTTTTTTACTATTATTACTCATGCTTGATTATTATATAATGTTAAATAATTATAGAAATTTATTACGCTAATAGATTGACTTTTTAACTGACTAATTGCAAAAGAAAAAATTAAACAATAAAGTCTATTTATTAAACTTATTTATGTATAATAAATTTTTTATAATTATTTAATTATTAATTAATTTAAAAAATAATAAATTTTTGATGTATAGGTACGTGGTGTTGAAGTTGGTATTGTTGTGATGATACTGATTGTATGGGCTGGTGCAATAGCATTATTCTTTAATAGATGGGGTAAAATACGTATGTTACTACCCTATCAACCAGACTACAAAGAACAATTAAAAGTACCTGGTACTGGAGTTTGTGCAACAACAAGTGCACCATGCACTCAACACTCATCACAACATGCATGTTCACAAGTAAGTCTACTATAATTTTATTACTAAAAATTTTATTGCACACAATTTATTTATATATATAAATAAATAAAATATTGCCTCTATTAATTATTTATTATAGCCTAAAGAATCAATTTGAATCAATTTAAATAATACTTAAATACATAATTCAAAAAATATTTATTTATAAAATTTATAAATAATATTATAATTTTTTTTATATTTAATTTTGTTTTAAAAATTATTATTGATTCATTTTGAATTTTAGATTGATATATATATAATTTTAAATTGTGGCATTGGTACTTTTAAACAAATAAAAAAAAAAACTGCACTTAATTTTGTTTGAAACTTAATTATGAGAACGTGAAATGAGTTTTGATTTAAAAAACTGATGGTAACGAGATTTAGAATTAACTGATGAAAAAAAAAAAAAATATATATATTGAAGATTATAATGATAAAAAAATAATGTAGAAATAAAATGATAAAAGTAATTTTAATATTTTCTTTTTTTAAATTTATTATATAAAAATTGTTGTTGGAGGAAATATGAGGATAAGTAATCTAAGAGACTTGACTGAAATTGCAATTGCATTAACTCTATCCTTTTGTGTTACGGTTTAATTGGACATTTTCTCGTTGGCTAGTAAACCAGATAAATTTAAAAAAAAAATAGAGCATTTCAAATTTACCGAGTGAACCATTTTTTTTTTTTATCCATTTACAAAAAAAATAAAAAGAAATAGAAAAAAAAATTTACTTTAATTTCACTTCCTCCTGGGCATAAATTATAAAACTGTCTTTTTATTTATAATTTTTTAAAACTTACATTATTTTATTCTTTTTTAAATTATTTAAATTTTCTTTTAAATTATTTTATATGCAACTTTAATTTTTTAAAATAAAAAAAAAACTTTATATTTTCATAAATAAATCTCTTTTTTTTTAATATCATTATTACTTTTTAAATAATTTAAAAAAGTTTAGTGAACATTTTTTTTTTTTATTATTTTTTATGTCAGGACTTTATCTGTCATCTTATATAAAAAAAAAAATGAAGTAAAAATATATTCAAACCGAAATCAGGATAGTAAAAAGAAGCTAATAAAATGAATAAGTATACTATAGACATAAATTTTTAAATCGAATACAAAGATTATAATATATTTTAATTTAGCGCGATAAAATTACTCAGTTTTATATTGATTTTTTAAATATTTTTATCTTTTTTTCAAAATCTATATAATTATATAAGTGCACTATTAATTTTTAACGATATTCAAAGTGATATTCCACGTCGCTCAAATTAAAAAGGAAAAAATATATTTTTACTTGATGAAAAATATTTTTTTTATATTTTCTCAATTCATTTAGTCATTTATTTATTTATAAATAAAGCCCAAATAATTTTATTAAAATAAATCAATCAATAATCCCTTGCAATGAAAATAAAATTCAAAAAAACCGATAATCACATGAAAGAATTTAAATTAAATAAAATAAATTAATTATAAAAATGAAAAAAAAAAAAAAAAAATGAACAAAGGTAATGTCTTCATTGTCGGATATGGTGATGCAGTGCAGTGGTGGAAGCTGTGGTGTATTTGACCAGTGCTTTAACTATGAAAGAAGACCCCGTGAACCTCGAGAATGCAGCTGTCAATTTGCTCTACTACACAGAGTGGACGTCGCGTGACCATCGGTATAACAATATTTAAATTAACAAAAAATAAATAAATAAATAAATAAAAGCAATAAAGCAAAAATCAATATAAAAAAAAAATATATTAATCATGCTAATATGTAAACGTATTCGATGTCAATATGGCTGAATTATCAAGCAATTTTTTATTGCACACATTATAAAAAACAATATTATCCCATAAATAAAAACTAATGTATATTTTTAAACAACACAAAACTTGAAAAAAAAATTTTTTAAAAAAACACAACATAATGCTAAAATTAACGTAAAAATAACTACGAAAAAAAAACAACAACAACAAGTAAATTAATTGTTATAATTAATAAACTGAAAAAAAAAAATTAACACGCAATATTTAATTGTTTATAATGTAATTTGTTATTTTTTTTCGTAGTTATTATATTCATTTTATAAACAAATTTATAAAATAACATAACAAAATGATAAAACAAAAAAAAAACTTATTTTTTCTTTAATTTTATTATTTATTAATACAGCACAAATAGCACTGTATATTAATGAGTAAAAAAAAAAAAAAAAAAATTAATGAACTAAATAGTTTGAACGTAATAATTTATACTTGTCATATAATAAATCTTAATGAATTTATTTAAACTATAAAGGAAATATTGATAAATATATTTGATGCATTCACGAGTACGTAAATCACTTGTACACACAAATACACACAGTACAAATATATATTATGACTTATTAGAAACGACATACTGTATGTATAATCAAGCACACAACATAAATGTATATATATATATATATATATTATACATGTATATATATGCACCAAGTGTTTGCTCGAGACTCACTAACAACACTCATTCGCACATTTGAATAATTATTTTTCACTTTAACTACATATATATTAATTAAATTTTGTGAATGAAATAAATTATTTTACATATCATTAATGAATTAGCAAATTTTTTATTTTGCGCTATATTCATTTTTTTTTTTTTTATTCATTTTTTAAATGTAAAATTCATTATATGCACTCAAAGGTCAGCACGATTTATTCAATAATAAATAAAAAATAAAATAAAATAAAATAATTTTTTTTTTCATAAATAAATAAATTTAAAAAAAAAAAAAATATATCACGCTTGTTAAAACTCACTTCACGTTTGCAATAATTTGGTTTATAATTTTTAATCATAAATTGCAACCAAGTATATATAATGTTCTTTTTTTTTTTTGTATATTGTAAAATTTTTTAAATTAATTTTTTATGATTAAATTTAAATATGTTTTTTTGATTTTTTAGCATCTTCACTGGTCAAGTCATCGAGTTGATTCATTAGACAGTGCTAATGGTGGGGTTGTTGGTGCTGCTGGTGGAACTGGTAGTATGGCTTGGTCTAGATCATCAAGACCACGAATAAATAGTGCAATTGACGTTGCTGGATTTTTATCACAGGTTAGAGAAAAATAATTATGCAAATTAAATTTCAATTTTGTTAATATTAGAAATTTTCACTGTTAAAATTACTCAAAGAATTATTTATATTTTTTAACTTTACTCAAAATAAATTAGAAAAAAAAAAACAAAGAGATTAAAATTAAATTTGTTAATTTATCAATGTTAAAAAATATAATCTCAGTATAATTATTCACTGAGCAATCATCTTGACTAAAATTTAACCCTAACAACAGTAAAATCTAGAACATGTGAGTGGATCGATAAACACTCTAGACCCTGGAGATTTGCCTGCATTTGCAATTACCAAAGTAAACCAATGTAAATTTGAAAAAAATAAAAACAATAATAATAATAATAAAATCAATGTAAATAAAATTATTAACTAAAAGATAAAAAAGGCACAAATGAGTCAACGTCATTAAAACTTTGTTTTTTAATTACAATAATAAAACCATAAAAAAAAAAATTATTCAAAGTTTCATCTCAATTAAATGAAAAGTTTATTTTTTTATAAAATTTGTTTTATTGTTTTTATTCTATTTTTCCCTCGAGCAAAATTAAATGTTAATGAATAAAAATAATAATAATAATGCAAATGTAATTAATAGGAATTTTTACGTCGTCATGGATCAACATCAAGATTATGTAGAAAAGTTCGTAGTGCTGACAATTTACCATTAGCATCATCATCATCAAATAATCAAGATAATGAACATATGAGAAGTTTACAAGACGAGAGTACTGATAACATTGATAAAATTGAATTTTTACAAACAAACAGAGATGAACAAGAGTCCTTTGATGATATTGAATTGTCAAAGAGACAGAGTAGTACTGAAAGTAAAGATCAAGCTGATGTATCATTGATTGAAGTTTGTCCTCAACAAAGCACATCAAGGTGATTTAAACAAACAAAAGAAAAACAATTAATTTGCATTTAATTTTATCTCGATAATCATTGATAAGAAATAACTAAATTATTTTTATTTAAAATCAACTTAGACTATTATTTAAAAGTATCCTAATTAGTTTTAAAAAAAGAATTTCATCCCCCTAAATTTTAACGGCTAAAGTAGTATAAATTATTATTTATTAAAGCTTAGAATTCTTATTAATATTGTAATTTTTATTTTAAATAAATATAGAGATTGTAGTTCAAGTTTAAATAAAAATATACCACTCATATCAAAACGTTTTCCTGGATGGAAATTTGGTGGTAGTCATGAGTATGTAAGATGTCCTATTAGACAACCAACTTCCATTGACGAAAGGTATAATATAAATTTTCATTAAAAAAAAAATTCATTCATTCATTTAAAAATTAATTTAATTTAATAAAAATAATATATTATAATTTCTTTAAAGGTTTCATCGTCGTTCATGTGAGCCAGATTTTTCATCACGTCAACCACAAACACAAGCATCAATACCACCACTACAACATCATCATCATCATCATCAACAACATCATGTATCACCAATACAACATTTATTACATCATCGTTCAATTGATAACAACAATGCACGTAGACATTCACGTAGTTGTGAATATTCAAAACGTGCTGATACAATAAATAATGATAGTCAACATTTTGGTTTACCAATATTGAGTATTAGTGAACCAAGTCCACCAGATGAAAGAGATCGCCTCGATGATTATTTGTAGAATTTGCTTGACGAGGATTTCCTTAAAGAACTCCTCGTTTAACAACTTAAATTTGAGTGAAATTTTTTTTTTCTTTTTGTAATTATTAAGAGAGAATGATAGACTCTATTTTCCATTGAGTCAAAAAAATATTTTCTTGACATCGAACGTGTGTTTCTCTATACCCTTTTTTTTAAAAAAATCTAATAATATACATATTTTTTTGTCCTACATATTTAACAATGACATAAAGAAAAAAAAAGGGGAAAAAGTATTACGATTGAAAGAAAATTTATTTTAAAAAAATAATAATGGAAAAGATGAGATGTATTTTTTATACACATGTCTTATAAATGTGTATATAAAAAAATGAACCGTATAAATAAAAATTGAGTCATTAAAATAAAGGAAAAAAAATTTTTAAAATATTTTTATGAAGGTAATTTAAAAATAATAATATCAAAAAACAAAGTGGAGTGTAGATGAATTTGTAAGCTCGTAAAATATGATGAATTTTTATTTTTTTTTTTTTATCATCATTTTAAGTGTATATTTAGTATGTAAAATAATATATAGATAAAATATATATATATATATAAGTGTATAAATGTGTTATAGATTGAATTGAAAAAAAAAAAGAAAATAAATTTATTCAAGTGTGGTTGATGTATAGGTATTTTATTACCTTGAACAATAGTAAAATCATCTACTCTATTTTATTTGTCATTGTCGTTGTCATTCAAGATATATGCTATGCTCGATTTACGATGTACATTAACAACTACAAACGAATAGAAAAAAAATAAAAAATGTAAATCGATAGTGTAACCTTAAACCTTCCCTATATATACAATAATCGTTCGCATAATATTATATTATCCAATCATTAATCCTCTTTTTTCTTCAATGTAAATTTACACTTTTTTTTTTTTTTCTAATTTAACAATATGAAATGTTAATAATTATACTATTTAAAAATTTATATAATTTTTTTGTGCTATCTACAAATTGATTGTAATTATATTTAAAAAACAACGAAATTAATTCAAGCTAATATTTAAATAATAAGAAAAAAGAAATGTAATTTTAAAGAGAAAAAAAAAATTATCATTATTGCCTAATAATATATAGATTTTAAAAAATATTTGAGACCAAGCAACCAAGATGAAAAATATATATTGTAGAAAAAAAATATATATTTATCAAATTTTAATTGAATATTAATTGATAAATAATATCAACACAAATTCTTATATTCATAAAATGTAATTAACGAATTTAGAGTCTCATTCACGTCACTAATTATAATTAATAACTTAAACAAAAAAAATATTAAATATTTATTAAATCAATATTTTTAATTAATCGGATTAAATACGGACTTATAAATGGAACAAATATAATATTTTGAAATATCAGTGTGTAGTGATATAATTAATAAATTAATCAATTTAAAATTTTAATAAATATTAAAAAAAAAAATAAATAATATTTTCATGTGGTATAAACGGACGTAATATTTTAAAAATTTTAAATTATATTCCAAAGAAATTTAAAAAAAAAAAAAATACTAGTTTGTATTTTATGTAAAAAAAATAATATTTTAATTTTAAAAAATTTAATTTAATTGATAGAAAATATAATATTAATTATTTCATTTTTCATGTGGGTCCAAAGTCGAGAGTCCAATTATTATCAAGATCAAAGTAAACATTTTGCCTTAAAAATAGATAAATTAAAATTCAACAAAAAAGAAAAGAAAAAAAAACAGAAATTTAAATTAAAGTTGAATGGGCACAATAGAACAATTCAGATTAAATCTGTTTCCAAGTTAAAATAAAAAAGAAAAGAAAATAAATAAAACCATCATCTCTGGAAATATTAATAATAAAAAATAAATGAAAAATTTATTTGAAATCTAATTAAAGATTATCTCAGTAGAATCAGAGTCAATCTTTACAATATCAAGAGTTTTTTTTTTTATTGATTGATTCGATAGTCAATAAATTATTTAAATATTCACTCGACATTACAAGCAAACTTTGCTTCCACTAAATTCCAGTTTCATGGAAATGTAATTATATCAATTTATTATTAATCTCTAACTAACAATAATAGAAATTCTATTTATTTTTTTTTCCTTATCTTGTTAAATTTAATTTTAAGTTATTCATTGATATATCGAATTATAACTAAATTCCGAGAAATAAAAAAAAAAAAAAAAAAAACCACATGACATTGGAGACAAAACGATTATCATTAAAAAAAAAAAACCTTTAATGTCAATTTAAAAATCTAGAATGTCAATCATCGAGAAATAAATATAATAAAAAAAAAAAAAAAAAAAAATTTCTTATAAATTCAGTAGATGATAAATCATTATTTTTTTTACTCATATGTGTAATTTAAATAAATATATGTTTAAAATAAAAAAAAAATATATTATTAATAATCATATCCAAATATCATATGTACCTATTGTATTTAAAAAAAAAAAAACAACACAAATTCATGTAAAATAATAAATTTAAAATAAAAAAAATTTAATTATACTTAATTAATTTTTATTGCTGTTTTTTTTTTTTTTTTGTTCAACTAATGATGGTTAGAAATATTTATTGTTAATTTTTTTATCTAACGTGTAATAATTTATGATACCCAAATAGTTGGCATGACATATTTTTATCAAATTTATTATTTTAAATAAATAATTACTCAGTAAAATGACAATTTTATCTTTTTGATTTTATGGTGAATTTAAAATTGCACATATTTTATGAATCTATGTACACATTTCCCATCATCACAGTGATTATTAATATAAAAAAAAAAAAAAAAACCAATAGGATATTATAAATTAGAGTCTAATTTATCAATATCATTACCTAATTTATTATCATCAACTTCAATTGTATTGATTTCACAATCCATTGAATCATTTTTGGCATCAATAATTGTAGATTTATCATCAACATCAATATTATTTTTATCCATCAAATTTTTCCATGGATCTTCAAGACATGATGGTATATGAAAAAATTCTGATGCTGGTGTTTCTCTATTTATTTGCATCTTAGATTTACCTCTATTATTATTTGATTTCTAAAATAATAAAATTTAAATAAATTAACAATTTTTATATGTAATAAATATTAATTATTGTTTATAATAATTGACTTACTTTATTCCAACCACGTTGATTATATGATGAATAATGTCCTCTTGGATTAAAACTATTATTACCTCTATTTTGATAACCAGGATTATTAAAAAATCGATTACCACGTCCTCTTCCACGATAAAAATTTGATCTTTGTGGTGTACTTGGTGATTCATTTGTATTATTAAATGCAATAAAATCACCGTCATTCATTGAATTATTTAATTTTATAACTGGTGAATTTATTGGTGCAAAATTTGGATGACCAGTTTGATTAGGATAACCTCTATTACCAGGTCGTTCATTTGATTGCCAATTAATACCTCCACGATTACCACCCCTTGGTGTACTAAACGGTGATTTTCTCATAATTTTTGTTAATGTTTATTTTGTTTAAATATATTATCAAATACTTATCGTTATTTTATTTATAAATTTAATAACTTTTATTGTCATATAAAACAATATTTATGTTTCGATGTCAACAAAATAATACACACGCAAACACAACACACACGCGCCCGCGAATGACGAAACAAGATGGCGACAAATTTCATGTAGAAAAAAAAAAACCCTACATGAAACTATAAAACCGAAAAAATGCAAATCCCTAGATGGGCGCATTTTTTAAAATAATTAAAAAATACCGAGTAATTTAATAATTATAAAATATAAATCGAAAAAATAATTGTTTATTTATTTGCGCTCAAAGCAGCAAATAAATTAATTTAAAAAACATAGTTTTAATTATTTTTAAAAACTTGTGGTAAAGTGCGTTCAACAAGAATTTCATTATGTATTTAAAATTAAATCTTATAAATAAATATATATAATAAACCTGAAAATGAAAAAGGGCACATGAAAATAAAGAGGGAACCTGAAAAAAATAACACGGTGCCTGATACATTTGAAATTAATCTTTACAAATACCTGAAACACATCCTATTCACCCCCGTCTACTCTGTTTGAGATAGACAGGTTGATGTGCACACCTTGATCAAACAACTACAACCATTTACTCTGGCATAAAAGTTTTATAATTAAAAAAAAAAATGAGATCAAGGTGAGCTAACAAGTCACAAAAATATATCAAATATAAACATTGGGGATTAATCAAGTAACTTAAAAGAATATAATCATATAAATTCTTTGAAGTTACAAGCTTGTTGACGCACTTTTACCAAAAGGGATTGGTTAAAAAAGTGACCAGAAGGCCTCTTACCTTATTTAGAAGATCTATGAGGAGAATAATTATACAGATGATCTAAATTAAATCCAACGATGACTCTGCACTCCATGATGACGACAATAATATGATGAAGATGATGACGATAATGATAATGATATGTTGATGATTAGACTTGAAATTGGATTTCAGTTGATACACATGAATTTACACTATGAAATAAAATAAAAATTATTAAAATACATTTATATTATGAATATTTTCAAACTGGCAAACATAAATTATTTGTAAAAATTAGTTAATTATAATTAATTAACTGTTAATTTATTTATTGATAATCTAATTTTATTATTACTTTGAATTAATAATAATAAAATTAGTGCATTGATTAAATTTAAAAGCCAACATCTGCTTGATTGAGAGTCGGTGTTGTAGTCCACAGATGTACATAGTATAGTATAGAGAAAAGAAACATTAAACTATATCAAAGTTAACTGTGGACTACAAAACCACACCTGCTCAATGAAATCAACAGTGTACCTCACTCAGGTAAAATATTTTTCTATTCGTACAACATTAGCGGCACATCATTCTGAATTTACCAAAGCTCAAATACATTCATTCACAATTTTATCAATCGAATAAAAAAAAAAACAGAAATATTTCTGATCCTCTTGATAATCTTCCTGATGATGACAAGTATTTTTCTTCGTCAATAATATAAAATTAATGAAACAGCAAAAGACAATTAAAACAATACAATTTTTCGCTGTTGAAAATATACACATAAATTTCAAGATATATTTTTTTAAAAAGTCATAAAATAACATAAAAAAAAAGGAATCACAATGTGAAATTGTAATAAAAAAGATCTTTGATTTATTTATTATTTTTTTTTTTTTATTTTAATTGAAATGTGGAGCTGGACGTGGATTTATCATGTGCTCCATTGGATCTGGGAATGAATTTTGATGACGAGCTGCATCAAGAGGCTGCTCCATATCATCAACATCTGGTACTGGTAATTTTTTGGTGTACTTGCATGTTGCCTTGGTCTTGTCATCATTTTACAAATATTTTTTTTCCCTCTCATATTGGCATCATCAGATAAATCATCTATATTTGGCTCTTCATCACGTAAATTTTTCTTTGCATCAATATCATCTCCTTGGCTTGACACTACTTCAAACTGTCTCAGTCTTTTAAATAATGCTGTGGTTCTTGAAATACTGATTGTGGCTCAAGTGATCTTGTCATTTTTCTTTTTCTTCTCTTTTCATTTGTTTCTTATTCTTTTTTTATTAAACGAGTTTATGATGATTCGAGTTACACATTTTTTTTTTTTAGCTCTCACAAATCAGTTGTGGTAATGAGCACGTAAGTAACGCAAGTCAATAGAGTTTAAATTTAAAATTATTTCTCTATTTTTTTTATTTTTAAATTAAACGTATTGTTGAGATAATCATCAACATCGTTATTAATCTTTATAATCTTTGTAATCTTTGATTGATTTTTTTTTTTACTGTGATTCAGTTATATCAGAATTTAATATGAAATATTTTCAATCGTATGTTAATCAATATTTACTGATTGGAGGGATTTCATATTAAATTAGCTGATTTGTTGAGGAAAAAGTAATATCGACGTACCTTTTACCACCACCAGCATCATCACCGTAGTTTTCGTTACTTGATTTTTTAATAATTGTGATGATTAAACAGCAGGATCCTTCCTCAACAATTATACTCAACTTCTATCTCTGTCTGTTGACACAACACCACTCAAGTGTCAAGTCTTCCAATTGTTACAATAACATTCTGTAGCAACAAAAAAAAATACAAAAAAGAATTAAAATACAATCAACAATGTGTACAACTTCTATTTGAATTAAAAAACCCTATTGAAACTCACTTTAATTCAATATGACTGTCTTGTTTGTCATGTTACTGGATATATTCTTTTACATCTTGGTTTAAAACAAAACTTAATGCTCAGTACTGGCCAGCTTTTAATATTCCGAACTCACTGTAATTTTAAACAAACAATTGTTGTAGCAATATTTTGGATAATTAAAAGAATTTAATAAAAATAAATATATTCACCATTATTTATTAATCAATCAAGTGCCAAGACTTTTGTCTCTTGTCCAAAAATATTTTCCAAATGGTTTTTGGTAATCTTTTTCTGTATCTATAAACATTAAAATAAAACAATAAATATTACAATTAAAATGATAATTTTATAAGTGAAAAAACTATGAATTAATATCATTTTTTATCCCAATTATTTATATTATTATTTTTATATACTAATTCACGATTTTTTGTATTTATTTATTGCAAAATATATAAATGACTTTCAACGACAAGAAAATTTAACCACATATTTGTCATTTTCATCTTTTTTTTACCATTATTTCTATTTTATTAATTCTCAATTATTGTTTAAAATTTTATATTTCTTAAAAAAACAAAAAGAAATTGAAAATTAATAATAATTATTTACCTGCTGTCATTTTTCATTGTCAATGACTCAGCGTTCAGATATATTTATTGGCCATCCTTTTTTTGCACCTATAAACAATAAATAATGTTAATTATATTTATTTGTTGTCCTCTTATAATTTTTATAAATTAATTTTTCATATTTAACACTTATTTATTGCAAAAATTATAAATTATTTTCAACGACAAAAAAACCTAACCTCACATTCACAATTACTATTTTTTTCACAATATTATTAATTTATTTTTCATTATTGACCTAGTGTTTAGCCATTTTACTGATACAACAACAAAAACAAATTGAAAAATAATAATAATAATTTACCTGCGGCCATTTTGTATTGCATTTATGTCGGCGTCTGTTGGCGTCTTTCAGTAATCTCAAGTTATCTCGTGAAATCAGCAGTATCCAGCAATAATTTATATATCAAAAGATTCGCGACGAAAAAACGAATCGATTGATTATAAATTAACAATTAATTAACGCAATTTATTGTTAATAATTAATCACTCAACAAGAGCGCGTCTTCGCTTTTATAAATTTTTTTCAGAAAGACTGAGAATATTTTTTTTCATGAGAAAGTCTTCGTCAATTTATAAAACGATCGTAGCGCTCCAAGCGGTGAGAATAAAAACTCATATGTCGATAAATTTATCGACAGGTAACATAGTTCATATTTTGACCGCTAGGTTTGATAAAAATTTTTTTTTTTTTTCAAATAAATTGACGCAAAGCGCACGCGCAGATAGAATAAATACATAAAGAATGAATCAGTGAATATTTTATATATATGTATATACATATATACAAAAAATATGTTCATGATTTCCCCTTAATCCCCCCGATCCGGGACAACCGGAGCAACGAAAGATTGTCGCAGACGCCGCGAAAGCATCAGCTGGTGTGCATCTATAAAGTTTGTCATCTAATCAAATAAATAAATAAAAAACTATTTTTTTATTACTCATTTTCGTATTATAAATAAAAAGTAAATATCGTCTAATACCCCTGTCACAGTAGCACATAAACATAAAAAACAAAAAACAACAACAAAAAAACATAAATAAAAAATTTTATTTAAATAAATATTATTAACAAAAATTGCAATGGACGTCACAGTACCTGTTGCTCAAAAATCATCATCATTTTCATCAATTGAATCATCAACATTATCACCACATCTCCCAGATTCACCATAATAATTATCTAACAAAAAAAAAAGTTAATTCATCACGTGTATGTGTGTGTTGTGTGTTTTTATAATTACATAAATATATTTTTTTATACTGTTAAATGATTTATCATTATTTTGTGTTTTTCAAAGTGCACCAAGTGTTATTAAATTAATTTTTTTAATAATGGAGAAATTGTGTGAAACCGATGAAGCATTTGTCAAAAAGTGAGTCAATCAGTGATTAAGTGAGAGTAAAAGTTTTGTTAATAATTAAAAAAATATATATTAATAATTAATTGTTGCTTTAGCTGTGTGTGCTTGAGTGTAAATGTTGTGTTTAAATGTTCAAATGTGTATTATAATTAATAATAATTAATTATTTTTTCATTGGAAATTATTAACACAATGGGAATAATACATAGTCGATTTGCATCAACGTCTATTGATAGCAATGGCGTTGATAATGGAATACGTGATAGTATTAAAACAACAAATCAACAAAATATACAACAACAACAACAATATAATAATAATAATTGTCAATCATCATTGGGAAGTCTTGGTAGACCACACACAAGAAATGGCAGTGTTAGATCAGTACCAAGACAACCAATGCCTGATCCTGGTGAGCTTGAAAGGCGTTTCACCAAAGTTCTAGTAAGTTGATGATTTATTTACCAATAGACAACATGACATATTCAACATATATACACATTCCATCATCAGACAGTCTTTAATATACACAAGATTTTTTTATTATTTTTATTTTTATTATTATAATTTATACTTGAATATGAAAGAAAAAAAATTTTATTTTTTTATCCATCTATGTTGGGATATATCGAGGTTTTTATTATTTTTTTTTTATTTTGTATATACGTGTTTATAATATATAATATATAATGGATGATGTATTTAGTACCTAGTAAGTCTTTTTTTTTTTTTTTTTTTTTTTAGAGATACTTATTTTAGTAATAATTTATTACTCGTGTATTTTTTTGGATTTTTAATTTTTTAAATTATCAATTAGTTTAATATTTATCAGGATAAAAATCCAAGTAATAAATAATTTTTCTATCAAAATGATATTAAACATTTTTAAGGATTTTTTTTTTTTAACAAATTTTATTTGTATAATAAAAAAAAATTCATGTTATTTTTGAGAGAATTTATTTGTTAATAATATATTTAAGTAATTTGAGATATTTTTTTTTTTTTGATTTTATTTATTATTTTTTTGGTAACACTCTGGTTAACCGTAATTGGAAGTTGCAAGAGTCAACTTGAATGTATATTTGCCAACCTCAGATTTCACCTTATATACAAGTCATTACATATATGTATATATGAGAAACACTTTAGTATATACATGTTGAAAAATAAAAATAAAAATAAAAAATACATGCCAAGTGTAATGTGATTCGGTTTATATAGCTCACCTTGGTGCACATCATTCTGATTTGTATCAACGTGTTAGCCTCGTTCAACAGCATCAAAAAAATTATTTAAAAAAAATTTTTTTTCTTAAATCATTTATAAATATAATAACAATTAATTTATTTTGATTTATTAGCCAGTTTAAATGTCTTCTTGGAATATGATAGTTGGGTAATTTAATGCTAAATATTTTCACTATCGGAATTTACTTTGTTTACTAAAAAAAAAAAAAATATATAAAAAATGGTTTTTCTGGCCTGATTAAAATTCTCAAAGAATCCAACAATTTTTTTTTTTTTTTTGATTTATCAATGTCCTTGTTTAAAAAATATATAAAAAAATTTATTTTTTAAATAAGGTCAATAAACATTGAAAAATTTATTAAATAATATTTGTTTATAAATAAATATATATTTCGCGTAAAAGTAATCATCACATATTTTGTATAAATTTTAATTTAAAATAAATACAATTATAAAAAATAACAACAATTAATTATTAATACAAGGACAAGTAAAATTATAATTTTACTGCACGCAACATCAATCGTAAAGCCTATATTTAAGAAAAAAAAAAAACATTATTTATTATTATTTAACAAAAAACAAAATATATATTTATTTATTTTGAAGCGTTTAAAGGCGCCTACTACTTGAAGATCCAGTTTCACCGGCAAGAGTCAATGGCTCTTTTGCAATTATTATTTTAATTTTTAATTTAAAAAAATGTTTTTTTTTTTTGCTATTAAATTATTCACGCATTTTTTAAGCTTGTATGTTATTCAAGGTCATATGATAACATCTGTCCTTCACGCTTCGATTAAATCAGTCAGTAGAACAATTTTTTTATTTGAAATTTTTTTTTTTTTTTTTTATATAAATACAATTATTATTTGTGATTTTTTTTACAAACGTAATTATGAATTTATTATGAAATAATGAAAATTATTTCCTGGTTAAAAAAAATATCATTGTGCAACAAAAATATTTAATTAATTTTATTTTTAATAAGAAAAAAAATGAAATTAATGGAATAAATAATTTTTTATTTTTTGGAGTAATTGTCAGCTTGACATTTATTGCAATTTGTTTTTTATATTTTAAATATTAAAATAAGAAAATTTATTATTTATTGCACGTGAAGAATTGATTGGCACGTTTGTCAGTCGATAAATTTTAAATATTTCAAAATAATTTTTATGAAGATATTGAACAAAAATAATATTAAAACAAGCAGTATAAATTATACTAATAATATATTCGATATAATAAAAAAGTAAATTATTTCAAAAAGATATTTAACTGTAATCAACTCCCACAAATTTATATACAAAAATTTGATTTAAAAAAATGAAAAAAAATTTGAATTAAAAAACATACTTCTAAGAAAAATAAAAATATATTTATTCGTGGGTTGGGACTTTTTTTTTTTTTGAATATATATCCAGCTGGTTTTGGAGTCTTCTCATGGTCTCTTTTGGGGACCCATTGCATTTTTACATGAAGAAGAGACACACACTCTAAGGAATAAAAAAATAAATAAATTCAAGAAAAAATAAAAAAAGAAAGAGTCAACGTGTGTGTGCCTTACATTTTGATTTTATAAATCTCTTTTTTTTTTTTTTAAAAATATTTTTTTTATTTATTTTTATGCATTTTAATCTACCGCCATGTTAGATGAACATTTTATTGAAATATTTTGTGTGTTGGGTGTTCCCATTTTAATACAAACAGGATGACTGATTTTATAGGTGAAAGATAGGTCCTGTCTGATAATATATAAAAACTCGATTGCGGTGTTTTTCATGGCTCGACAAGTTTCACGACACATTCATCTACAAATAAATTGAATATAATATTTAACAACACCCACCCAGTACATTTATTTATATATACATTAATGTTGTCAAACCACAATAGTTGTGTGTATATTTAACACGGTCAATGATCTTGCTTAAAATATTAAAATAATGAATAAATAAATATATTTATTTACACAATTAAATATATTATAAATATAGATATTTAAATTTAAATAAATATATTTTTATCATTTCGGAGTAAAATAGAAAAAACCATTTAATTTAGTTAAATTATTTTTTTAATTATTAAACAATATTAAAATTAAATTATCCATCAAGTTTTATCAACTAATCTCAATTATTTCTATTTTTTTTTTTTTCAATATTAAAGCTGCAATATAAATTCCATTCTTTAATAAATAATAAAATATTTACCAAATCAATTTTAGTTTAAAAATCAGCGAGATATTTGATTTCCCCTGTTGAATTTCTCCCTCGAGAGAGATTAGCTTATTTATCTTTTTCTCTCATTCACAATGAAATACCATTATGATGTTGGTGAATTGTTTAGCAATTAAAATTATCCACATGAGTTGTTGTTACAATTCCCCTAATTATATTATTATTTATAAAATAATAATGAATAATATTTAGACAAGTAAAACCCTAACAATATATAGAACCAAAAAAAAAAAAAGGGATTGGTCATGATGATGATGATGGGGAGGCACATAAATATTAAGTTAAAAAATAAATAAAAGAATACATATAAATATAATAATAAAATACACGATTAAATGACTCTACCTTCTATATTTAGAATTTATCTTGTATTCATTGAGAATTTTTAAATGAAAAAACTTTTTATTCATTCAACAATTGTGTTTATACATAATCGTATCTTCGAAAATATATCCAATAAAATCAAATGGAAGTATTATACCAAATGAGGATATTCTGCTGACTCAATATACAACACTCATAAATAATGAGTAAAAAAAAAAAAAAACTTTTATCAATAATAATATTGAATCTCGTATATAATTTGACATATTTTTCCTTGAATCGATTTTCTCAAAATAAATGAGTCTCATATATATAAGGCAAAAGAATTTTTAAATGTCAGACGAAAAATAAAAGAAAAAGTCAAGACAACGCCCATCTCATCAATTAGCCATGTCAATATTATATTTGATACTTTTGGTATTTTAAAAAACAATCTTTTTTTTTTTCTTCCTATATTTGTCGAACGATAGAATATATTCTTTTTTCTGTGTGCAAATAAATTTGTCATGATGAAAGAAAAATAAAAAGGAAGTAGATATAATAAAAAGAAGAAGAAGAAGAAGAGCAAGGAGAGACTTGCTATAAAAAGAGTCTAAATTCAGAATCATGGAGCCATCTATATGGGGTTTAGCTCTGATGTTCTATTAATAAATAGAAAAATACACTTACACATATACAAAAATTTGATTTTAGATGCCAAGGGTGAGCAACAACCTTTGATTCATCATCATCCAATTTTATGTGTGTTTGTTTTTTTTTTTTTTTTTCTTTTGCTCAAATAAATATCAATAATAAATGATACATTTGTTTATATAATAATGATTGTTATTATGAAATATGCAACTCATCTTTCAATAATACCTACGTACTCATTTAGATAATAAAATAATGATGATTGTGTTGGATAAACATAAACACGCGTCAGAATATTTATTATACACACACACACAGTATGATAATTAAAAAGATAATCATCAGTTTGTAGTATAAAATTAAAAATTTAAATACAAGCTAGTATATTAATTATTATGTTGTTTAATAATATTTTAAATTAAGATATTTAAAGTATTATTTTAAAACATTAAAAAATTTATTTCTATTTATTTTTTTTCGCAAGTCAAATATAATTTTTTATTTATATTTTTCAAATTGATATAACAATTGAGCATTTAATTATCAATGTGAGAATAAAAGTTGAGTTTAAAAATTCAAATTGAAAGTCTCATTTTTATTTAAATATATAATCACAGGAAAAAGTTTGTTAAAATATATTTTTTAATGTCACAGTCATGAGTGTTTTTTTTTTTTTTTTGTATGTCATTGTTGCATACATAACAATACATTTATGCAAAGAATTAAATTTAAAAAAAAAAAAGCAGCATGCAAATGATAATCAGTATATGTATTTTGAACCTTTGCCAAGTTCGAGGACATGTAAATATTTTTTAGTGTAGGTGTGACTTCTGTAAAACACCAATTACTTCAATCCGACATGTCATAAATCTTGGTTTATATTATTTTCTTCATTTAACAGTCATATTTTACACTGAAGACAATTAATTATCTCTCTCAGTATACTCATCATCATCTCAAAATAAATAATGGAAAAAAAAAAAAAGAGAAGACAGAAAATATATATTTATAATTTTATTATATGCATTGCTGTATCATTATTATTGTTTATTTTTTAATTTTAAAATTATTGAAATGTCAATCAAGCTATGATTGTTATTTATAATAATAAATAAATAAAATAGCAATTCACTTCCGTGAAGCGTTGCTGAATTGGTTATAGACAGCTATAAGAAAACTCATCTTGTAACGCCTTCTTTCTGTAACCGCCTCTTTTATAATTTTCAATGCACCATTATACAATCGACATAGTAATCATTATTATTTTATTTTTTTTTTTTAGTCGTAATATATTGTTTTATCGCATATATTCAGTGAGAACATTTATGAGTCATTCGTTTTTCCAGATGAGGAAGTTGCAATCTCAAAACTATGAGTAATATGTCGAGAATAATTTTTTAAATGATAAATTTGATAATGAAAAAAAAAATATACATATTTTAAAATATATTATAAATGCACTTATTTTTTAATTTTTTTTAAATTTTAAAATGTACAAAGTTTTTTGTTTTTATGAAATTTTCGAAACAATAAATTTAGCTGTTATGTAATGTCGATTATAAAGATGAGTATATAAAGTTGAAAAAAAAAAATAAAAATAAACCCTCTTTTGAATTCTTTTCAACTCCCTCACTTAATAGTTAATACTATGTCTACAACATTTACAATACAACGCGTTTTATATACGTCGGCTAGTCTTTTACTCGCTTTTTAGTCGGCAAATGGATTTATTCAGGCGTATCGCGACTGAGGGAGAGAATTATATTTACCAATTTATCACATACACACTTGCACATAGATTGAATGTGTGCATGTATATGTATGCAATAATTTCACGTGTATTTGCGTATATTCAAAACTTGAACAATACATGTAATGCGAATGAGTACTTTGACTTGAGAACAAACAACTCAGTGAAATGGTAATAATACTTTTTAAAACAAAAACAAATTAAAATATTATTTGATACTTTTATTTTACAAAATTGTTTAAATTTTATTTTTTAATTCAAAAATTTATAATGTGCAGAGGTTTAGCTTTAATATTATATTTTCAATTTTCTAAAATAATATTTAATTTAAAATAAATTTAAAAATTATATATCACAGTAATGTACTTTTAAAATTGAAATTTTATTGTTTTTCACATTTTTTTATTATAAAAAAATTATGAAAATTTATTCTGAATTTAAAAAAATAATAATAATAAAACCGACATTACCATTTTCTTCAATAAAAAAAGTGGATTTTCTATATTAAATAAAAATTTTAAAATAACTACCAAGTATTTATTTTCTTGAGCAATTTAATTTGTTTAAGTACATTTTAACAATACATAAAAATTATTATTATTTTTTTTTTTTTTTTTCAATAAGTAAATATAAGAAAAAAAAAATAGCCTGAAGGAGAAATTTAAGTTGAAGTAGCTGTATCGAGTTCAAGCAAGTTCCAAACTGTCTGACCCTTTTTAAAATATATTTTTCTTTCTTTTTATGATTATTATAATTTTACTGAATACTTCACCCTTGTATCTGATGCAAAAGAAATACCATATTTATCCATAACACATACAATATATAGAATTTTTAAATTGAGTTGGGGTTATTGAGGCCATAACCTCTCACAACTTCACCCCATCCATGAGACTCTCTCAACAACCCCAAGGTTCAACAATTCCCCTTTCTCACATTGACATAGGAAACAACACCAACAATACTCAAACTAACAATAATAATAATAAAATAAAAATTAAATAAAACACCCTAGTACTTGAATATATTTTTCATATATAAAATATAACGGAGAAAATCTTTTTTTTTTTTTTTTATAATAAAAATACTAAAATAAACTTGAAACAATATATTTTATATTTTTTTTTGTTTATTTAATATATGATCTTGTAGATGATTTCTCAGAGCAAAGTCACGGTGATCTAATCCAATTGATATAAAACTTGAGAAATTTTTTTTTTTCATTTGTATATATATTGAGATCCGTTATCTTCATCATGAAGATTGGATATAACGTTGAGAAAAAAACAAAAAAAAAAATAAAAACTTGTATCAGTATAACTTGTACTTGGTCACGTTTCATATATAATTTCAACCTTTTATATGAACCCTATTTTACTACTCAACCCCATTGAATAAACTTGTTAAGTATATTAAAAAAAAAAAAGTAAAATTAAACCATGGGAAATGAAATTTTACTATACGAAAGAAAATCAAAATAAAGACTAGTTTAAATAGATTTTTTTTTTTGTGTTATTTATCTTGGAGAAAATATAAATAAATTAAATTAAAAAAAAAAAATTATTGAAAATGTATGGTAGCTTGTTGCACGAAGACATTTGACTTTAATACCGGGTCGTTGACTATTGAATTTGCGTATCGACCTAGTCGATCGCACGCTCACAATCTATACTCCAATGCAGAAGCATAGTTCTTGTAATTTTTTTTTTTATTTATTTTTTATTTAATACCTTGAGGATAATGTTAATCTGACCTTCGAACTAACCCTACAAGGTTCAATGATCTTCTCTAAAAAATATACTCAAAAAAAATAAATATCAAAAATATATTTTATAAATAACAAAAAAGATATTAATAAATGTCAGTTAATAAAAAAAAAAAAAGCTCAAAAGTCAATAGAACAATAACTTTAATTTAAAATATAAAAACAAAATTTATTATTGTCGGGAGATTTTTTTTTTTAGCTAATAAAAAAAAAGAGCAATCTCAGAATGGGTTCATTATTCACCTGTGCAGGTAATATTATCGGCATTGTTGTGTATATTAACCTCGTGTCTTGCAAAACATAACAAAAGGTAAAAAATAATAATAATAATATTGTAAATAAATTTTAAAAAACATTTTTTAAAAAAAAAATTAAGTTGAACAATAAAATACCAGGAATTTACAATGTGCGATAAAATTTTTTAAAAATTTAAAAACCAGTCTTGGTAAGAATGTATGGAGGACAATATCAACTTCATGATGTTAAGATTCCATGCGGTACTATTTTTTTTCATTTTTATATATAAATTTTTTTTTGATAAATAACATTGTAAGCAAGGTCACTTGGTGTGTGTTACCCGGATTTATTTTGTCAAACAATAAATAATAATAAATTCAATAAAAAAAAAAAAAAAAGATATTGATTTTAAATAATATATTTATCAATAAGATTTTTATTTATTTTTTGTTTATTCTATATTGATATTTATATTGTTAAATAAATAGTATTTTTATGAGAAAATGAGAGAGATAATTTGAATATTAAGTGTACAATCGTGGTGTCTTGTCCATCAGGAATCATCATGAATCATCTGGCTAAAACAGTCATGACGTGATCCATGTGTAATTTTTATAAACACATGTTACATTTTTTTAATTTTTTTAATTGTTAAATAGCATTATATTAAAACTCAATTTGAAATATTTTCTTTGTCAAGTTTAGCTTTATAAAATTTAACACAAGCTTTATTTATTTATTTATTTAATGGTAAAACCAAGAAATTCAAAGTTTTCTTTTAATTTTTTTTTTGTTATCAGTTCGTTTAACAAATTAGAATTGATAATATTTAAATGTCAAACAATGTCATTTGTTTAAACTGTGCCTCGCAGTCAAGGCTATTATAATAAATAAATAAAAAAATTATTTTTTTTCCTTTAGTTTTTCATGTTATCACTGTGAATATTATCAGTTATTTTAACGACAGGGTCATATCATTTAAAGAGGAAGCCTAAGAATATTTATCATTTAAAAAAATTCAAAATAATTATTTAATATTAATATTTTTAAATAATTATTTGAGATAAAAAATAAATATGAAATATATTGACAATATTTAAAAGCAGAAATAGAGAGACTATAATTTTATATTTTTTTATGATAAAATGTCGTATGATACTTTGATGATTTATTGAAATTTCATTGGCTCGGAAAGTCTTTGACTATAATGTTGGTAACCGACACGCGAGAAATAACGCGTATACACACCATTTGATGAGCAATGAAATTTTATTATTGCTCGTGCATGCGTTAAGTTTTTCTCTGGTCTATAGATATATACATACGCATTTTGTTATATCCCTTGACTTTTACATATGAGTTCAATGAACGTCACGAGATCTCAAGTGATCTCATATAGTCATATCAACGCAGATGCCAATTTAACAAAATTATATTACTATTATATATTATTTAAGATTTTATTATTACTTAATATAATTGATAACTGCAAATTATCAATTTAAAAAAATTATACATTAATGTATTTATTATAATTTATAATTATTATTAAAAAGTATATTCGAAATTTCATTTTTCATTAAGTTATTTAATATATTGCTGGGTTAAGTACTTATTCTCGTGTACTTGTGAAATTCATGAGTCATCATTTTCAAAAGAACTATTTAAAAAAATTTATTATATCTGATTTATTTGACAATTAAGTGAATGCTCAACTGATGAAGTCATCGTATGTTATAGTGTTTTTTTTTTATTATCAACATTAGAAATCAAATAAAATTATATGGAATTTTTTCGAGTAATTAGATACTTAAATATATTGTAAAAATTGCTATGTTGATTTATAAGAGACTCACTGAAATTAGATGAAATAATTTTTATAATTTTAATAATAATTAAAGTTAACTGTTGGCTTTTTGTTGCTATTAAAAAAGACGAAATGAGAAAATATTATTTCACGACTGTTTAATAATTATTTTGATTAATAAATATTGGCTTTTTATTGGACATTGTTTATTTCAATTAAAATATTCAACCAAATCATCAATAGAAAATTTAGATATTTTATCTTGTTGTTTATAATAAATTTAAAACGTCAAAAAAAATAATAGTCGAGTTATAAAATAAGACAATAATTGTGTGTTTAATTTTCTACAAGCTCCATAAACATAATCAATTATATAAAAATAATTTATCATAGTTTAAATTAATTAGAAATCAAGTAAATTAATACAAAAGTATAAAGAGAAAAATTGCACAACTTATATAACAAAAGTGAAATTGTTATAAATTAGAAAAAAATGTCTTAAATCTACCAGAGGATATATTATTTTTTTTATATAATTATAATAATTCATACAAAGTGGTGGTAATATATATAAATATAATAATCAAAAGGCGCCAAAGTTACTTTATACGCTAAACACTTGCGATATCGTCATCACGCATTTCCGGAATATAAAACGGAAGTACTTCAAACTCTTCACACAAAAAAAAAAAAGCCAGCATAAAAAGAAATAAAATAAAACAATCGTCTGTTTTAAAAAATTAAATCAACCAATGTGTCTTTAAATATATATTTTTTCCACAAATATAACATAATCATCTATATTTTTTAATTACACAATCAAAACTTTCCCAACTTTATTAAAAAAAAAATAATAAAAACTCATTAAAAAAAATAACAACCACAACGTGTCTCGTCACGCTAATTTTTCATTTTCAAATGAATCTAATTTGTAAATAACAAGAAAGTATATAATACAATTATTTTTCTAAAATTAATTAGCTAATCAATGATAAATTAGTATCTATTAAAAAATAATTAATCAACAATTAACTAATCAACTTATTATTTCTATTAATCAAAAACTTTTTTAAATATCATTAGATTTTTTTCATTACACAATAATTTTTTTTTTTTTTTCAATTTTATTATTATTATTATGATTAATTTTCACGGTCAATATTGAAGAGGATGAATATAACTGTCTGTGGCCCAGGTTTACTGTATACATATCAAGGTATAATATTCTTTGTCCGGCGGGCAAAGGTGGGTGCGGTGAAAATTTCACAGCACGCCAACTCGTATTCCGTGGAACCCTCCCTGGGCGCCAACTTACACACATATATAAATATATTTATCAATGTATGATAAAATAATGTATGTGTATATATGTCCAAACGATCCCAACATCTATGTACAGATATTGCGCGAGTACGTTAAGGGGCCCTCGACCCCACAATCGATTGTGTCGGGCTAACTACACGATGAGCATTAAAAAAAAAAAAAAATTCTACACAATAAAGCCAATCGACAGTGTAAAAAAATAAATATAAATTATCAAACCGAGTCAATTTATAAACATAAATAGAAAAAAAAATCATCCAAATAGCTAGTAAAATAGAAAACTTGTTACTTGTATCTTTTTTTTTTTTTTTTTTTTTGGACAATGTTACTTGGCACAACTTGTTTGGCTCTATTAATGCTCAGGCACGTACAAGACTAACCAGAATTTTTTTTTTTTTTCATTCAAAGATCACGATATTTTACTTTTGTAAAATGCACATTTATTTAAAAATCAATGAATAGAAAATAAATGGAGGAGAGAAAATGATTTGTTAAATATAATGTATAGATATTTTATCTGACTGTGAGGTGTTATATATTATTTAATGTACATCAAAATATAATATATAACGTTTGGGTAATTTATCATCTACGACACCCTTTATTTTTTCCCATCATCATCATCATCATCCCCTCTTCAATTATCCAATACACTTGACTGCTAATGGATCACTGTATGGACGTCAAAATAATTACAATGATTGATCACTAACTTAATAAAATCAAATAAAAATAAATTATTTATATAATAATAATAATAATAATATAAAATTCAAAGGTTACAATTTTTAATCAAGAAAACAAATTGCAAGAGAATATTTTATATTTTATATTTTTAAATGATTATCACAATTTCCGGTGACCCAAGTTCAAGACCTATGTAAACTTATCTCTTTAAGAGAAAAGAGAAAATACTTTGGTTGATGTGTCAAACACATGTTAGACATGAAAAAAAAAAATATAAAAGAAAAAAAAAAGAAAAGAAGAAAAAATTATATAGACAGAAAAAAAAATAATAATATATAAAATTGATAAAAAAAAATAAAAAATAAATCAATTTATCGATTTATTCAATCTGAAAGTTTTTTGCTTTTAGCTGTAAAAGGTCTTGTCAGCTAATAGATTTTGTCGATATTATAAATTTAAGACTTAAGACACTTAGTCATTTAAACAAATGGAAATTTCAAAAAACTAAAAGACCCACAATGTCATATTTTATATAAACCATAATATACAAAAAACAACAACAACAAGTGACACAATAATTTTTAAATCCTGACCATTAATATCTTCATAAAAAAATATAAAAAAAAATTATAACTTACGACATTGTGTTATTTTTTTTTTTCTTGTAATACAAACTTAATTATATGAAATTTATTTACCGAACAAACAAAAGTTTATTATGACACCATTTGCTTCCGTATCCGCTGTTAATTATTATCATCATTATTTTTATATATATATTTTTTTAATACTGTATTATTTAAACGCGCTTGACATCAATAACCTCTGCTGAATCATCACTATAAATATACACGCATACGCACATACAATGTACAAAGTTTTTCTGTATATATAAAATTATATTTTTATTTGTTTCAGGCCTCGATGGATTTACCACCAGACAAGGCTAAATTACTAAAGCAGTATGACAACGAAAAAAAATGGGATATAATATGTGATCAAGTAAGTTGTAATTTAAAAATGAAAATATAAATTTTTTAAGTTTATTTATTTATCAAAACAGTATATTACAATGATTTATATTTTGATGATTATTGAAATTAACATAGTAAATTACATAATTAAACCAACACCAGTATGAGCCATTCAATAATGTTGGGAACTCTCAATCATGTAGTACCACTTGGTACATCATCAAAGATCCCTTTACCCTTTCAACTTTTTTTATTTCTTATTCATATATTTTTTTTTTTTTTTCCTTTTTTCATTGTATTCATTCTTTCATCTTGAGTCGACAGATGGATAGAAAAAAAATTGAACCCTTTATTCTAAATCTAATTTAGTAAAAATAATATTTTTACAATAAATTCATTTTTTTTTTTTTTTTCGTTTTTATCATTTAAAGATGTTGTTTTAAAAATTTATTTACATATTATGATTTGGTTCAATAAGTCAGAATGTTGAGATAATAATTTAAAAAATAAAAAAAAAAAAAGTGAATTTGTTCTGGACTGAGCTGTTTGTATGTAATTGTAAAGGAGAAAGTGTAGTTGAACTCTTCAGGCGGAACGCCTCTTTAAAAACTTGTATTTCATAAAATAAAATTTTTTTATTTTTATTTTGTTGTTGTTATTTATATAAATATTTTTTAATATAAATTTTAATCTCTCAAAGTCAATTGAATATTCACAATGAAAATGATTATAGCTTTTTATTTAAATTTTATTTATCAAATCAATCATTCAAGATTTTAATTTTGTGTTTGAATGACGTTGATTAAGAATGACTTAATTTTCAATGGACTGTGTTTTGCATGTTTTTTTTCATTTTTTTTTATTATAATACCAATGTGAAACCGTACATTGCCATACCAGCTGCATTAAAAAAATTATAATAATAACAAAAATAAAGTTAAAAAAATGAATGGAAAAGGGTGGCTGTGGTTTTTTGGCGGAATCATCTTTGGATCCCCTCGTTATGTACAAGTTTGGCAGATGAGGGATCGTCTGAAGTGGAAATTAACAGTTCTTTTTGATCGTTAGAGGCTTTTTAATCAATCAAAAAACAAAAAAAAAAAAATGTAAATAAACAGTAAACAGCAGCCAAACGTTGAATATAAAATTTTTTAATGTCTTTAAATGTTGTAACATTTTTGAGTGCTAAATAAATATTTGCAATTAATGTTGAACTGAAATTTTACATTCATTTTGTTTCAACACTTTTGACACATACCTGTGATGGAAAAAAAAAATTTTTTTTTTTAAATTACAAATCAATAATTGGATTTACAAATGAACATTTTCAACTGATTTTTTTTTTCAACAAGTTCATTAAAATATACACTTTTTTATGAAACAAATTGCAAAAATTAATTTTCAAAAATAACAACAATAAGCCAACAATTAAAATTGAAAATATTTGCAAGTTAATAATGCTAGTAAATTAATAATAAATAATAGCTGATTTATTGTTGTTATTTTTTAGTATAAATTTTTTTTTATTTATACCATAAATAAGCCTGCATTTTATAAAACATGTTGTAAAAAAAAATTAATTAAAAATATTAATTTATAAATGCAGGATTTAATTATCAATTATTTGTAATTTTTTTTTTGTCAGAGTGTACTTTGTTGTTTTCACTGTTGAAATAACTTGTAATTTGTCATGATCAATTTGCCAATATATAAATTGTTAGTTTCTTTTTGTATTCGTATATGTTGTTTTTTAAAATAGAAATTTTAAATAAGTATCTTGAATGTGGCATTAAAAAAATACGTGCCATTTAATGTCAGATACTCGTAATAACTTTCTGATGAATTTTTTTTTTTTTTCTTTATCAAACCATAGCTTTAATCTTTATTTGCCTGATTGCAATTTTACTTTGCTTTTATACCAAATTAAAAAAAATATTATCCCTCGACTTATAATGCCGTATATTGTGCATCTTATATATAGTTTTTTTTTTTTGTTGAATCTTTTATTTCGATGAACGAGATCGTTACGATGCGGGAACCGAAATTTAATCTGACATTCCGAGTTATCGTTTGAGAAGGTCCCTGATGGTGAAAGACCATGTGCGTAACACGAGACGGATGTAATGCAAGCCGTGCTATTATACAAGACAACAGAAAAAAAATAAATAAAATACAAAAAAAAAATTGTTCTTTAAATATTATATACAGCATCCAAATGTCATTCAATAATAAATTAAAACTAAAAATATTGGAAACATTTAAAACAGCTTTTAAAATATAATTAAAATTCATTATTTTTTTTTTTAGATAAATAAACAATATTTAGAGAAAAGTTTATCTATTTTAAAAATCATTTTTAGGATAGTTATTTTTAAAAAATTTCTATTTTTACAAATATTTATGAAAAAAAAAAAAAACAATTCAATTTGAAATATTGGTAGTTATTGGCTTTAAAATAATTTTCTATTGTTAAAAAAAAAATAATATTAGAATGTGTAGATGGCTTTTAAAAAAAAGTTATTTTAGTGATTCATTTGTGAGTCATCCTGTCAGCCTAGAATCATGTCAATCAGCTTAAGATCAATAAAAAAATTTGAACAAAATTTTTCAATCAACCTGTCCAACAGGACAATTATTTTCTAAATAACTTGAAAATAATTTTCAACATTTTTACAGTTATTTGATAAATTGAAAATCATTCGAAATCAATGGGTAATTTATCAGGAATCTACCCTCTCAAACAAAACATTTTTATTTGCCTCCAAATGACGCACAATTTAGATGACAAATAATTTATTAATACACATCTATTAGCTTTTTATTTAGTGCATATTAAAATTGAGATAGTATTAATGAGACGAGGATCCACCCAAAGAAGTGATTCATAAAAAAAAAATTCTAGGAACATTGGGAAAAAATAGGCAAAAAAAAACGGATGAAGGGTTCCCAAAATCGAAGGCCAAAAAAAAAATATATCGTCTGTGGCTTAGACGGTTTCTTGATTCTCTCAACACACCCTCGTCTCTCTCAAAATAAATATAATTCCAAGAAGTTGAAAAAAAAAAGAGCAGCATATAAAATAATATATATTATATTCATAAAAACCCACGAGAATACTTAATATATATTTAAAACGATGCGAAACGCTCGAGTGGGAAGCCGGACTAATCGTTTACACACATGCACAACATAAAAAAAAAAATATATTCAATTAAAATAAAAAATGTATACATACAATGTGTCCTGTGGATGAATCAACTCATCATTGAATGAAAGAATAAAAAATTGTAGAGCTTTTTTTTTTTTTTCAAAAAACTCTAAGAGTATATTTACAAACAGTGGGTCTTTTTGTTTTTCAAATGAGATAAATATACTAAAATATTATTTGATCAAAAGATTATTTATTTATATATATATTTATTTACCATGAATTAATAATTATCAATTTTTATTCTAGGAAAGAGTACAAGCTAAAGATCCACCATCTCATTATCTAGCTAAGTTGAGGACTTATCTGGATCCAAAAGCTTCAAGAAGTCATCGAGTGAGTACTTGTTTATCATCACAACAAATAATTAATATTTTATCATTCACAAGTAGTAAAACAATAAAAAAATTACATTAATTTATAAATTATTATTATTTAAAAAAAAAGATTTTTTGAAATTTTGACTAATCAGTTAAAAATAGTCGTATCGTTTCCTTACATTCTTTCAGAAAAGAAAAATGGTTGGTCCATCAACATCAACACAAGTATTGAGGGATTTAGAAATTTCATTACGTACAAATCACATCGAGTAAGCAAGATTAATGCAAAATAATAATAATAATAATAATATAATTAATAATGATTTAAAAAATAAAAAAAACATCAACAAGTTGATGCTAATTATTATTTAGTTTTTTTTAATTTTTATTTAAATTATTTTTCAGATGGGTTCGTGAATTTTTGGATGAAGAAAATCAAGGATTGGATGCTTTGATTGATTATTTGAGTTTTAGACTTTTGATGATGAGGCATGAACAGAGACTTTCTGAAACAAAACAACAATCAGATGAGACACTTCAAACAAGTAAGTTATTAATAATTAAAAAAAATTAAATAATACTTTCACTGACCTATTGATATTTAATATTTATTTTTTGTTTTGTAAATAGGTGTTATTGTTGAAACAACACCATTAAATAATGGCTGTTTGAGGCCACCTCTTCATGATATGATTGACAGTCCACTAGTAAGAAGACGTTCAAGACATGTTGCTAGATTAAATATGGGTGAAGCTAAGGATGATATACACGTATGCATTTTATGTATGCGTGCTATTATGAATAATAAGGTAAATTAATTAATTATATTATTTTTTAAAAGCTAAAATCATCTGTTTATATTTTCAAATCATTTCTATCACTTAAGTAATGTGAAATTAATTTTCTTGACTTATCGAAATAATTATTTTTTAAACAACTTATTGTTGGTTAAATAAATTTTAATTAGAATTTTATTTTACGTCTTTGAAAAATAGATAATACCATAATGAATTGGATTTTTTTTTATAATTAAATTTTTAATTGGTAAATAATTAAAAATATTTATTTATTTTTTATTTAACAGTATGGTTTTAATATGGTCATTCAACATCGAGAAGCTATAAATTGCATTGCACTATCCTTGATCCACAAAAGTTTAAGGACAAAAGCACTAGTCTTAGAATTATTAGCAGCAATATGTCTTGTTAAAGGTGGACATGAAATAATTCTATCAGCATTTGATAATTTTAAAGAAATATGTAGTGAACATAAACGTTTTGAGACACTTATGGCATATTTTACACAATATGATAATTTTCATATTGAATTTATGGTTGCATGTATGCAATTTGTAAATATTGTTGTACATTCTGTTGAGGATATGAATTTTCGGGTACATTTGCAATATGAATTTACAAAACTTGGACTTGATGAGTATCTTGAAAAATTAAGACATACAGAGAGTGAAGATTTGCAGGTTTGTTTAATATAATTGTTTATAATTTTATTGTTTTGTTTTGTTGATAAAAAAAAAAAATTTAAAATAAATAAATATTATTTATTTAGGTACAAATTTCCGCTTATCTGGATAATGTATTTGATGTAGCAGCATTAATGGAAGACAGTGAAACAAAAACAGCAGCATTAGAAAAAGTTGCTGAATTAGAAGATGAACTTGGTCATACACATGATAGAATGAATGAATTGGAACGTGATTCAATGGCAAAATTAGCTGAACTTGAAACTGATTTAAGTGCAATTAAAATTGAATATTGTGATTTATTAGAATCTAAAAGAATAATTGAAGATGAATTAGCAGCATTAAAAAGACAAAGTCAAGATTCAGCAAGACGTGAAAGTGTATTAGAAAGTAAAATTCATGAATTAGAAACATTAACCAAAGGTACAACAATTGCTAGTTTAAGAAATGGTAATTCAGGAATATCACCAACATCAGTTAACATTGTATCATCAACAGTATCAAGTATTAATGGTTTACAAAATGATAATACAATACAAAAAATAACAACAACAGCAGTAGCACCTCCACCACCTCCACCTCCACCACCGCCACCACCAACAGGGCTATTAACATCATCAGGACCACCACCACCACCTCCTCCACCACCACCAATGTCATCAATGACATCATGTGGTGATAATAAAATACCACAATGTCCAACAGTACCAATACCACCACCACCAGCTGGTATGATGCAAGCACCAAATGGTGCTATGACAATAAAACGTAAAGTACAAACAAAATATAAATTACCAACATTAAATTGGGTACCATTAAAACCAAATCAAGTTAAAGGTACAATATTTAATGAACTTGATGATGATCGTTTACATAATTATATTGATTTTATTGATTTTGAAGAACGTTTTAAAATTGGTATTGGTGGACATATTGCAAATGGTACTAGTGATATTGATGGATTACAAACATTTCCAAGTAAAAGATTTAAAAAACCAGAAAATATATCATTACTTGAACATACTAGATTACGTAATATTGCAATATCAAGAAGAAAAATGGATATGCCAATTGAAAAAATAATAACATCTGTTAATGGTCTTGATTTAAAAGCTTTATCACCAGAAAATGTTGAATCATTACAAAGAATGGTACCATCTGAACAAGAAATAAAAGCATATCGTGAATATATTATTGAAAAAAAAAATGTTAATTTATTAACTGAAGAGGATAAATTTTTAATGCAACTTGGTAAAGTTGAAAGAATATCAACAAAATTATCAATTATGAATTATATGGGTAATTTTGTACATAATTTAATAGCAGTATCACCACAAATTGAATATATTACAACAGCATCAAATTCAGTTAAATCTTCAAAAAAATTACGTTCAGTATTAGAAATTGTATTGGCATTTGGTAATTATTTAAATAGTAGTAAACGTGGTCCGGCATATGGTTTTAAATTACAAAGTTTAGATACCCTATTAGATACAAAATCAACTGATAAAAAAATGTGTTTACTTCATTATATTGTTGCAACAATACGTCTTAAATTTCCTGAACTTTTAAATTTTGAATCTGAACTTATGAAAATTGACGAAGCAGCAACAGGTATTTATTATATTTTTTATATATTAAATTAAATTTATATAAGTATATTTTATATTTTTTTTTAAATGTTTTTTATGTTTCAGCATCGCTTGAAAATATAAAAAGTGATGTTAAAGAACTTGACAGAGGAATGGAACAAGTACGAAAAGAATTTGAATTACGTGGTAAAGAAAAAAATAATACTGTATTACATGATTTTTTAAAAAATTCGGAGGATCAATTAAGACGACTTAAATCAGATGAACGAATTGCTAATGAAGCATTTCATACATGCGTTGAATTTTTTGGTGAAAGCACTATACAAGTTGATGCCAATACATTCTTTTCTCTTTTAGTTAGATTCGCGCGAGCTTTTAAGGTATGTGTATTACACTCAGTATATATATTTATTTTTTTGTTTATTTAAATTTTATTTTTTTAACTTGTTTATATTTATTATACAGGCTGCGGATCAAGAAAATGAAAGAAGACGAAGATTGGAAGCAGCTGCTGCTGAGGCATTTAATACCTCTGAAGAAGTTATTAAAAGAAATAAACTCAATCAAAAAAAGCAACAGGTATGTTATACGTTTTTAAACAAAAAAAAAACACTATATTTTTTATATCAAATTTTGCATGCTTTAACGCTTCTACTGCAACCAATAAATTAACATAAGTTGAATATTTTTAAAATACATTTTAAGATACATTAATTTAAAAGAAAAAAAAAGACAATATTTTAACATTTATTGCTTAATTATTTTTATTTTTTTTTAAATATATGTGCATGAAATTTGGTAGCATGACTTAAATTTTTGTTTATCAAATGTAAAAGATATTTTTTTTGAGTGTCATTGTTGATTTTAAAATTTTTTTTTATACATAATTATTAATTATTGTCATAATTAGAAGAAAAAAAAAAACTTTTTTTTTTTTTTAAATTTGTTACATATTTATTTGGGCTTAAATAAGTCTGCGAAATTTTGCTGTAACACGAACAAGACACTGTTGCATCGTCGCCTTAATGAACTGGAGCTCAGAACGTAAAAAAAAAAAAATTAAATAAACAAATTAAAAAAAAAAAAAAATAGAACAAATTACAAATAATAATTGATAATTTAAATAATAAATAAGCGATAAATAAAAAAGTAAGTCTACCAAAAACATCCACATCTATAATAATATTTTCTAATCTTTATTTTTCAATGATATATCTTTAATTTTTACATAAACTTCTATTAAATTCATCATAAAAAATTGTAAATATATTTTTCTTTTTTCAATATACACACTGGTGTCTATGAACAAGCCTGATAATTTATAAATAATTTAAAAAAAAAGAAAAAAAAAAATGCACAAGCATGAAAAAGCTTGCATTGGTGTTGCTCGAAATAAAAATAAATAAATTGCTTTTTCACTTGTCGATAAAAATAATTAAATCTCAATATTTATAAACGAAAATTCTTTAAATAAATTTCATCTCTTTAAATAAGAAAATAAAATATAATTACTAATATAATGTGCAATTATTAAAATATATTACAGGAAGCTGTTATAAATGAATTAAAAAATAAAACACGACTAGTCCAAGAAAAAAAAATACTCCAACAAGATGAGGTATATAATGGAGCACTGGAGGATATTTTACTTGGTCTAAGATCAGAACCATACCGAAGAGCCGACGCTGTTAGACGTAGTCAACGTCGACGTATCGATAATCATCGACTTTCTCGTACTGCCGAGGAATTGGAATTCTAATTGTAAATTATATTTTTTTGTTTTCTATTGCTCCAAAGTCACAGACTTGACTCGTTTTAATCAAATTCAAAAACATTAATTTAACAAATAAAATATGCATCAAAATAATCAACACAATATTCTGGTGCTAAGTGTATTTATAGGAAGAATGGATCTGTTACTATTATTATTACTATGATTCTTTTTTTTTTTTTCATTTAATTATGACTGTATTGAAAAAGACGTGAATGCACTTGAATCATTCCTTTAAAAAATTAATATAAACAATTGTATAATCTGCCAACAGTTTGATAATTTGTGGTTTTTATAAATTATCAAATAATTATAATCAAACTCCGATCCAAAATTTTTTACGATGAAAATTATAATATCTCTGGATAGTGCCTGCCATAATTTAATATATAAAAAACCGTACATATCCATAGATTATTTTTTTTCTACAATTTTTACAACGATAAAACATAAAACAAAAAAAACAGTCAATTTAAATGATAATTATGGTGCAAATAGACTGTCCATTAAATATAAAATAAAATTTGTTTTTTTTTTAAAACGATTAATGTGAGCTACGCTGAATATTTATCTATAAAAATATTTAAAAAATGATATGCCAATGTGATGTTTAGATAAATATATTACAATATTAAAATTTATATAAAAAACTATATGCGTAATATTTTGACAATGATATATTGGAATAGTTTTTAAAAAAATAAATTAACATTGTAAATAAATTGTCATAATTATAGTTTGTAATAAAAGATTTTTTTTGTATAATTTATAAAGAAAAATCAAGATATTTTGATTTTTTTTGTTTTGTCAATAAATGTTTAAAAGAAAATAAAAAAAAATGATAATTATTTTTTAAAATCCCTCAATTTGGTTAAATAATTAAACTATGTATTTATAAATTTTTTATTTTCGTTTGTTTTTTATCTTTTTTTTTTTGTTTTCTACAATAATATGACAATAATTCATGTAAAATATTTTATATACAATATTTACAATATACAAAAAAGGCACAAATATATCTACATACTTCAGTTCGTCGTATTAATTAAAAAAAAAAATTATATTGTTTCGAAATAATATTGTTAATATATAAAAAGCTGGTTTTTTATTTTTTGTTTTTAATGTTTTCTTTTGGTGAAACTATAATGTGCCTATAACGTAATTGTTATATTATTTTCATTGTTTTTATTTAATAAATTAAAATGTTTATTAGCTTCTTTTTTAAATATTAATTTATGTAAAATCAAAAAAACATTATAAATGATGTGGGAATATTTGTTAATTTATGTTCTCACTGTTGTTTTTTTTTTTAGTGGCTAGACAGGAAATCAAATTAAAATTTTTAATTTTTTATTATCTATTTTTTTTAAATTTACTATTTATTTGTTCGTTGACTAAAAGAATTTTTTATCAATGTATAAATGTTATATATATATTTTAATATTATCTACTTAAAAAATCATTGGGCGCTTTTTTTTTTTTTTATATCTATATTGTAGAACTGTAAACATTTATATAAAAATTTTGATAAATTTAAAAAGAAATTTCTTCACATGAGTTTGTATTTAAAAAAAAAAAAATAAAAATAAAATCTACATCTTTAAAATTTTTCTTTTAGATGTAGATAAATATAGATATATATTTTTTTTTTTTATTAAAAAAATTATTTTATTCGTTAATATTCAATTGGGCATTTAAAAAAAGGCCAAATTTTTTTTTTTTCTTTTCCATGGGAATGTAAAAAATATATAAATTCAATTCCAAGTCTATAAACTCTAAATTAATAATTAAAAACAATTTTATTATTGATTTTTATTTTTCGTTTGTATTTTAAGTTAATTTAATTTAAGAAAGTTCGAATGTTAAATAGTTCTTGTATAGATATGATTTAAAAATTTTGATTGTATAAAATTAGACACTGGGTCGATTAATAAATATTATTGAAAAAAAAATAGAAAATAATTATTTAATTTGCCCTCATTAATAACAGTGAGTCAAATTATTGTTAAATTTTAACATTAATTAATTATTTTATAAACTTAATACAAGATTTTTATCAAAACAGCATTACGTTTTATCATAATTCGAACTTTCTCAATATTTATAGATCATTTTTAAAGATCTTTGGTTTTTTTTTTATTTTATTATTTTCTCAATAATGAGTTATTGGATTTTGAAAATTTATTAATACAGATATCAATGTTTGGCACTGAAGAAAAAATATTTACGATGATTTATAATTAATAAACAAATATTTAAACTTATCACGCAAATAATTATATAAAAATTTAATTTTTCTTCAGAGAAAAAAAAAAAATGAAATATTTTTTTTTCCGCAAAAACTTTGATAATACTGATTAAATTTAAAAAATTAAAAATTAACAAAACAAATTATCTGTACAAGAACCAAATAATAATTACGTAAAAACCCTTTTTATTTTTTCGTTGTAAATAAATTGTTATTTAATCTTAAAAATTGACAGAAAAAAATATAAATATTTATCATAAAAATGATCAACCTTTTTTTTTTTTTATTATTTTTTCAATTATTGTTCATTTGGTTCTTATGGCATGATTCTAGTATTTGGTTTTTTTCAACTTGTTAATATTAAAAGAAAACTCAACGATAATTACGAACAAAAAAAAAAAAAATAAATTAAAACAAAAAAAAAAAAACCCTCGACCTCTCAAATTCAACATGTGGTCAAACAAAAAAAAAATAATTAATTAATAATAATAGTACTTTAAAAAAGAAAGCTGCTGTTAATTGCAATTAATATTTTTTCTTTTTTTTTCTGTTAGAATATTTTTTAATTCTGTATTTGTATAAATACAAAAAAAACATTATTTTTAAAAAAATATTTAAAAGCTTATTTACACAATTATATAGCTATACACTTTAAAAATAAAAAAAAAAATTACGTTAAGATAATTTAAATAATATATTTATATCAGGCAGTACTTGTCTACTTGGTCAATCAAATAATCAAGACTTATTAAATTTGATAACCAAAAAATCATCACTATCTCAATATAATTGTATATAATTATTTTGTTAATTAATATTGTCTAAACCAGATTGTATAATATCTTTTTTTTTGTGTTGTATAAACAGTATTGCAGTATAAATAATTATTTGTTTATGTATTTATGAGATAAAAGTACCTAAACAAAGATACTCTTTGGATAATATATAACGAGTTTGTCTTATTTGACGTATACACTTGTAATCAGGCCCTTTATGTATTATTTAATTATCTAATTTAATAGTTAACTATTTATTTTCTTTTTTTTGTTGTTTAAATATATTAATTTAATTACTGCAACATAAGTGATTCTAAATTTCTATGTAATATTGTATCTTTAACAGCATTAAATACAACTTTAATATTTTCTGTATCAACAGCTGTTGTAAAATGATGAAATAATGGCTTTCTTGGATCACGTTTAACTGATATAAACATATTTAATATAAAATTCTGTACGTCTTTCATGGAATGTGAATCACCAGTATATTGAGGAAAATACCAGCTAACATTTGTATCTGGTGTTTTAACTTTTCTCTCAAGTAAATCTGTTTTATTTAAAAATAATATTATTGATACACCACTAAATATCATATTATTAACAATTGTATCAAATATATTTTTTGATTCTTCAAGTCTATTTGTTCTTCTGTAAATATATAATTAAAAAAAAAACAATTAGTTGTAATTATTATTTTTTTATTATTAGCATATTTATGTTTTAATTAATTACCTATCTTCCAATAAAACTTGATCAAATTCTGATGATGACACTAAAAATAGTATTGACGTAACACAATCAAAACATTGATACCATTTTTGTCGTTGTGATCTTTGTCCTCCAACATCAACAAATAAAAATGGTATATTATTTATTGGTATAACAAATTCAGATATTCCTTTTGTTGCTTTTCTACAGTGTAGTATATCCTGATGAGTTGGTACGTATTCCTAAATTTAATTTGCAATAATTATTAATACATAATTATATATTTAAATATTTAAATATTATTATTACTTACCACTCTTGCAATACGATCAAGACTATCCAGAAAATATTGTACCGAGTCACTCTGTTGTAAAAATAAAAAAACAATACTCATTAAAAAACTTGATCACAAATCAAACAAAACATAAAGATAAAATTTCTATATATTTTTATGTTTCTTCACGTTTTGTTTAATAATAATAATAAAATATATACTTAAAGAGGAAATAAAAATTTAAACAAGAATAATTTTTTCAATTATAACAAGATTATAATCTGGGTCATGGATTATTAGATGATAATTTTTGATGAGTCTTAAAATATTAAGAAAAAAAAATTATATTTATGATAAATAATTACCAGTTGAAATTCTCTTCTTCTGTCGAATGCTTTTTTAATTGATGCATCATGCCATAAACTTTGCAATGATGGTACATATAATAAAAATAATCTAGTATCAAGTACAATTGTATTTTCAAATTTTAATAGCTGATAACCAATATCATAATTTTTTGGATTTTCCCATTGTATATTTAATTTATCACGTGCATCAACAAGTACCTTCATACCTTTGATAATATTTTGATAAATAACATGTTGATATTCCTTAATAAGTTCAGGCTGTAAACAAAAGAAAAAAAACAAATAAATAATATAGTCATATTTAACAATTAAAAAAACAACAAACACATAAGTTTTTTTTTTTTCTTTTAAGAATAAAATTTAAAGATGTTTGTTCAATCAATAATTATTTACATACATCTGTTGTTTAAATTATTAATATACAAAGCTAATATCTTACCTCAAATTTAATACCATGAATAATTCTCATTTGTTTAAGAAATGTTGATTTACCACTTTCACCAGCACCAAGTAACAAAAGTTTAACTTGTCTTCTAAATGCTTGTCTATCTTTTTCAAGCATTCTATCAATTTCTTGACTTTTATAACGTTGTTCAATTTCTTCTGGACTGAATTTAAATCTAAGACAACAACTACATGACCACGTTAAGGACCCCGCCATCTTTGATATCTATCACCCACCTTCAATTACTCTTAATAAATTTTCTATATATCAAACACAAATATCACCAATATTTTTCTACAATAAAAATTAGAAAAAAAAAAAATATAAATAATATTAAATATAAAAACAAGTATGGTAACAAAATTTAACACTGTCTTCAACACTATCAACACACAACTGTCTAAATTATCTATTATTTTTTTTTTTAAATTTAATTTCTTATTCTTGGTACATACCACGTCACAGACACAATTTTTTTTTTTTTTGATAAATAAGATTCACTATCAAGTCCACAAATTTATAATAAACACACACATACATCAAATAATAATAAAAATTAATTAATGCAAATTAAGCAAGATATTGATGATGTTAGATTATTTAACTTTTTTTTTTTTTGTCGTTTCAGGTGAGAGACAATCAGGACGACATTTCACCTGGGCGTTCACGCCATACATTTGAGTCCACCTATTATACCCCCCTTCATAACTTTGCTCGATCCTTTTCCGCTCTCACTAATGTACACATTTAATACATTATATATGTGTGGATGGATGTTTTAATATTGGGAAGAGAAAAATAGAGACAGATATTGTTACACACATGCAAACTGATGCAGTCTCTTCTCAATTTATCAAAGAGATGATATTTTTCACACGAATAATACACTTTAATATTTTAATTTGCAATATGATAATTATTATTAATAATATTTTAAACTATTTTTTTTTATTTAATATATACTTGCTGCTCCAAATGAAAAATTAACAATGAAAGAAAAAAAAAATATATATCAAGATTTGTATATTAAATTATGAATGATTATATTTTATTTTTTTAATCTTGTTTGATTAGTTGGGATTTATCATACATGAATTGAATGAAATAACAAATTGGTCGTTATTATTATTAATTATGATAAAATGTTATTGTATAAATCATGTATTGTCTGGTATTATTTACATTTAACTCCCGCATATTATAAAAACACACCCGGTTTATAATATTGAGAAATAAAATTTATAAAATGTTTATTTAATCTTTTCAAAATATCACATATTTTGTTATTAATAATTTGTCTTTCTCACTCGTTTATTATTCACTTTATTATTACAAGTATTATTTTATTGTTTTGATTTTTTTTTTTTTTTTTTTTTGGCTTTGTGTATGTTTTATTCTGTGCGTTTAAAAACATACACAAGTAAATTAACGTTTTATTTTAATTACATATATGTATAGTTATGAACTTTAGTTGTATATTATTTCACAATAAATTCTTGGTTGATAATAATTATATGTTTAATTTGCATTTTGTTGTTATTGATAATATTGATTTTTATATTTTATTTTGACACTTTTATGCATGTTGTTTATGGATTTATTTATAATACGATAGAGAACTTGTGATAAGAATATTTTTGTTTGTTTGTTTTTATTTAGATAATATATGGAGATTTAGAGAAAACTTATTGGTTTGTTTGTTAATGTATTAGATGTTTTTTGTTGTCAGTCGAACCGATTGACTAGTATATCGGCCTAAATACACACAAAAAAAGTATAACAGTATGCAACACACACAAAATGCACTAATGCAGGGAGAGAATTGAAAAAAAGAAAAGAGAGAAACAAGAGAGAGGATCAAGATTGATCATACTTTTCATAGATGTCGTAAGTGTCGGCTCGTGGCGGTATGCAATTTGAATGTAAATTTAGTTTTACGAAATATTTTAAATTAAAGAACACTTGATCGATAATAAATTCATAATAAAAGGATTTTATTTTTCAATATATGGAAGGACCGACAGTCATAAGAGAAAATTTTTTTTGCGGATATGTTTTTTTTTGAAAAAAAATAAAGTAAGATTCTTTAATTATTAGGGAATCGTAACATAGAAGAAAGAAGCATCGAAATTATTAAATACTTCTTTGATCATTATATATTCCTAATACATATTTCTAATTTTTCAAAAAATTTTTAAATGAAATTCTCAAATTATTAAAGAATCATAATATGAAAAAGTAAGCATTAAAAACTGATAAAGATATCTCTTTGTTTGTTTTATTTAAAAGTGTGAAAGAGCACTTGATGATGAAATACTCATCAATTTAAGTACAATTATTTTCTAAATATGTCTCTAGTTTTTACAGTTTTCCATTTTCTTTATAAATAATTATTTCGTTTTAATCAAGTTTACTGTCTAGTCGCACTTAACATCTGTTTTTATAATATTTTGTGTCTCATTTTAATCCAAATAATACATTGATAGTAGTATCAATGAAATTATAGTTACCAAATGAATTGAGCCACTTTTTTTTCACTCAAAAAGCTTATCCAGTGTTTAAAAAAGAAAAAAAAAAAAAAAAAAGCAAATGAGAAATAATTAATAATCTATCAATAAATTACGAACAATTAATTTTAAGATGGAATTAATGATGATTAAACTACAGATCTGATAAATATTTTCGTTATAAATGTGAGTGAAAATAATAAATTTAAATAATTATATGTAACAATTAAATAAATGATATAATAAAGATAAAAAAATTAATCAATGATTATTCAATTTGGTTGTTTATTTTATGTTAAGTTAGTATTTAAATAATTCGATAATACCTCCTTTAGTATTCTATGATCCTGATAAATAATTAAAAAAATCTTTGAAAATTACTTCTTCAATTTTCTGTTAGCCTAATATTTGTAGAGAAAAATTTTACTAATTTGTATCAGGAACATAGAATGACAAAAAAGGTATGTGATGTTTTTTGAAATTTACCTCCTCGATTTTATATTTGCTTAATACTTTGAAAAAAAAAAAAAATTTCGAGTATCAGGAACATAGAATGACTGAAGAGGTATTTGATATTTTTGAAAATACCTCCTTGCTCATTCTATGTTCCTGATACTCGAATATTTTTTTTTCCATAGATTTTTTGAAATTTGATAGACAAAAAAATTTTTGAGTATCAGGAACATAGAATGAGTGAAGAGGTATTCGCTATTTTAAAAAAAAATCAGCGCCATCTATTATTTTTATTAGAAACTATAGGGTAAACACATTGAAATATCATAGATAGAGGAGGGCTGTTTTATCAGGGTTATAGAACAGAAAAAGAGGTATTTTTTGTGTTAACAAGTTCAGCGCCATCTATTATTTTTTTCAGGAACTATAGAGTAAACACATTGGAAAATTATAGATAGAGGAGGGCTGTTTTATCAGGGTTGTAGAACAGGAAAAGAGGTATTTTTTAAGTTAACAAGTTTAGCGCCATCTATTATATTTTTTTAGAACTATAGGGTAAACACATTCAAATATCAAAGATAGAAGAAAGCTGTTTTATCAGGGTAGTAGAACAGGAAAAGAGGTATCTTTTAAGTTAACAAACTTAACGCCATCTATTGTTTTTCTTAGAAACTATAGGGTAAACATATTGAAATATTATAGATAGAAAAAGGCTGTTTTATCAGGGTTATAGAACAGGAAAAGAGGTATTTTTTGAGTAAACAAGTTTGACGCCACCTATTATTTTTTTGAGGAACTACAGGGTAAAGACATTGAAATATCATAGATAGAGGAGGGCTGTTTTATCAGGGTTATAGAACAGAAAAAGAGGTATTTTTTGTGTTAACAAGTTCAGCGCCATCTATTATTTTTTTGAGGAACTACAGGGTAAACACATTGAAATATCATAGATAGAGGAGGGCTGTTTTGTCAGGGTTGTAGAACAGGAAAAGAGGTATTTTTTGAGTTAACAAGTTTAGCGCCATCTATTGTTTTTCTTAGAAACTATAGGGTAAACACATTGAATTATTATAGATAGAGAAGGGCTGTTTTATCAGGGTTATAGAACAGGAAAAGAAGTATTTTTTAAGTCAACAAGTTCAGCGCCATCGATTGTTTTTTCTTGGAACTATAAAGTAAACACATTAAAATATCATAGATAGATGAGGGCTGTTTTATCGGGGTTATAGAACAGGAAAAAAGGTATTTTTTGGGTTAACAAGTTTAGCGCCATCTATTATATTTTTTTAGAACTATAGGGTAAACACATTGAAATATCATAGATAGAGGAGGGCTGTTTCATCAGGGTTATAGAACAAGCGAAGAGGTATTTTTTAAGTTAACAAGTTTAGCGCCATCTATAAGTTAGAATGAGCAAAAAGGTATTCCATATTTTTGAAAAGACCTCTTCGCTCATTCTATGTTCCTGATACTCAAAAATTTTTTCTCTATCAAATTTCAAAAAATTTGTGGAAAAAAAAAATTTCGAGTATTAGGAACAGAGAATAAGCAAGGAAGTATTTTCAAAAACATCAAATACCTCTTTGCTCATTCTATGTTCCTGATACTCCAATGTTTTTTTTCCATAAATTTTTTGAAATTTGATAGACAAAAAAATTTTCGAGTATCAGGAACATAGAATGACTGAAGAGGTATTTGATAGTTTTGAAAATACCTCCTTGCTCATTCTATGTTCCTGATACTCGAATATTTTTTTTTCTATAGATTTTTTGAAATTTGATAGACAAAAAAATTTTTAAGTATCAGGAACATAGAATGAGTGAAGAGGTATTCGCTATTTTTGAAAAAAATCAGCGCCATTTATTATTTTTATTAGAAACTATAGGGTAAACACATTGAAATATCATAGATAGAAGAGGGCTGTTTTATCAGGAGTATAGAACAAGCAAAGAGGTATTTTTTGAGTTAACAAGTTTAGCGCCATCTATTGTTTTCCTTAGAAACTATAGAGTAAACACATTGAAATATTATAGATAAAGGAGGGCTGTTTTATCAGGGTTATAGAACAGGCAAAGAGGTATTTTTTAAGTTAAGAAGTTTAGCGCCATCTATTTTTTTTTCAGGAACTATAAAGTAAACACATTGAAAAATTATAGATAGAGGAGGGCTGTTTTATCAGAGTTGTAGAACAGGAAAAGAGGTATTTTTTAAGTTAACAAGTTTAGCGCCATCTATTATATTTTTTTAGAACTATAGGGTAAACACATTCAAATATCAAAGATAGAAGAAGGCTGTTTTATCAGGGTTATAGAACAGGAAAAGAGGTATTTTTTGGGTCAACAAGTTCAGCGCCATCTATTATATTTCTTTGGAACTATAGGGTAAACACATTGAAATATCATAGATAGAGGAGGGCTGTTTTATCAGGGTTATAGAACAGGAAAAGAGGTATTTTTTGAGTTAAGAAGTTGAGCGCCATCTATTATTTTTTTCAGGAACTATAAAGTAAACACATTGAAATATCATAGATAGAAAAGGGCTGTTTTATCAGGGTTATAGAACAAGCAAAGAGGTATTTTTTGAGTTAACAAGTTTAGCGCCATCTATTGTTTTCCTTAGAAACTATAGAGTAAACACATTGAAATATTATAGATAGAGGAGGGCTGTTTTATCAGGGTTATAGAACAGGAAAAGAGGTATTTTTTAAGTCAACAAGTTTAGCGCCATCTATTGTTTTTCCTTTGAACGATAGGGTAAACACATTGAAAAATTATAGATAGAGGAGGGCTGTTTTATCAGAGTTGTAGAACAGGAAAAGAGGTATTTTTTAAGTTAACAAGTTTAGCGCCATCTATTATATTTTTTTAGAACTATAGGGTAAACACATTCAAATATCAAAGATAGAAGAAGGCTGTTTTATCAGGGTTATAGAACAGGAAAAGAGGTATTTTTTGGGTCAACAAGTTCAGCGCCATCTATTATATTTCTTTGGAACTATAGGGTAAACACATTGAAATATCATAGATAGAGGAGGGCTGTTTTATCAGGGTTGTAGAACAAGAAAAGAGGTATTTTTTGAGTTAAAAAGTTTAGCGCCATCTATTATTTTTTTCAGGAACTATAAAGTAAACACATTGAAATATCATAGATAGAAAAGGGCTGTTTTATCAGGGTTATAGAACAAGCAAAGAGGTATTTTTTGAGTTAACAAGTTTAGCGCCATCTATTGTTTTCCTTAGAAACTATAGAGTAAACGAATTGAAATATTATAGATAAAGGAGGGCTGTTTTATCAGGGTTATAGAACAGGAAAAGAGGTATTTTTTAAGTCAACAAGTTTAGCGCCATCTATTGTTTTTCCTTTGAACGATAGGGTAAACACATTGAAATATCATAGATAGAGGAGGGCTGTTTTATCAGGGTTATAGAACAGGAAAAGAGGTATTTTTTGTGTTAACAAGTTCAGCGCCATCTATTATTTTTCTCAGGAACTATAAAGTAAACACATTCAAATATCAAAGATAGAAGAAGGCTGTTTTATCAGGGTTATAGAACAGGAAAAGAGGTATTTTTTAAGTCAACAAGTTTAGCGCCATCTATTGTTTTTTCTTGGAACGATAGGGTAAACACATTGAAATATCATAGATAGAGGAGGGCTGTTTTATCAGGGTTGTAGAACAAGAAAAGAGGTATTTTTTGTGTTAACAAGTTCAGCGCCATCTATTATTTTTTTCAGGAACTATAGAGTAAACACATTGAAATATCATAGATAGAAAAGGGCTGTTTTATCAGGGTTATAGAACAAGCAAAGAGGTATTTTTTAAGTTAACAAGTTTAGCGCCATCTATTATATTTCTTTGTAACTATAGGGTAAACACATTCAAATATCAAAGATAGGAGAAGGCTGTTTTATCAGGGTAATAGAACTGGAAAAGAGGTATTTTTTGAGTCAACAAGTTCAGCGCCATCTATTATTTAGAATGAGCAAAAAGGTGTTCCATATTTTTGAAAATACCTCTTTGCTCATTCTATGTTCCTGATACTCGAAAATTTTTTTTTTTTCACAAATTTTTTGAAATTTAATAGAAAAAAAATTTTTCGAGTATTAGGAACATAGAATAAGCGAGGAGGTATTTTGAAAAATAACGAATACCTCTTCGCCTATTCTATGTTCTTGATACTCGAAAATTTTTTCTCTATCAAATTTCAAAAAATTTGTGGAAAAAAAAAATTTCGAGTATTAGGAACATAGAATAAGCAAGGAAGTATTTTCAAAAACATCAAATACCTCTTTGCCCATTCTATGTTCCTGATACTCGAAAAAATTTTTTTTTAATTATTTTTAAAATTTTTTTTTGAAATATGATAGAAAAAAAAATTTTCGATTATCAGGAACATAGAATGAGCAAAGAGGTATTTGTTATTTTTTGAACAAATAGCGCCATTTGGTGTTTTTATCAGGAACTATAAGTGGTAAAACATTTAAAATTAATAGAAAAAAAAATAAAGTGTTGTATCAGGGTTGTAGAACAGGCAAAGAGGTATTTAACGAGTAAGAAAGTTTATTGCTATCTATTTTTTTTCGGAACTATTTTATAAATTTTTTTTTTCAAAGTATTAGGCAAATATACAATCGAGGAGGTAATCTTTAAAAATTTTACTTATTATTTATCAGGAATATAAAATGGTGAAGGAGGTATTATTGAATTTTTTGAATAGTAACTCAACATAATATTTTTTTGCCTATGTAATTATTATTATTATTTTATTAATTAAATATATAATTTACAAGATTACAATTAAATATATAATTAATTAAATATATAAAATACAAGATCATTAATTAGCGCCACTTACGTTCGTATTCGGAACAGTATGAACAACGCCATTTTTGTTTTGCTACTCTCTCCTCCCCCCATGCATGTCTTATTTTTTTTTTTATCGAGTTGAAAAGTTATCATTATTATTATAAACCTGTATAAACTATAGATCCAAAATACCAGAGGTGTTGACATTATACGAATCAATTTACGTAAGTTGATCATAATAATAAAATAATAATTGTAATAATCATAACATTGATTAAACTATTAGTTTACATTTATATTATACAGATTATTGGACACAAATAACCTTAGAGGTTTTCATGTTATCTGGTGATGTCATCATTTACGTTTTCACAAAAATTGTTTAAACCAGAGCCACCTGAAAAGGGTAGCTTTCCACTTGATCATCAAGGTACATGTAAAAAGTTAATGATAACATACATGCGTTGTTTACATACAAATAAAAACGACAATACACCTTGCAGGGATGTGGCAAAGGATTACCTTGAATGTCGAATGGAAAACAGCCTGATGAGTCGTGAAGAATGGTCTAAACTTGGTTTTCCTGATGAACAAAAACAAAATAACAAGTCAACATCTATTGAACAACAAAAATAAAACCTTTAACTTGTCTTCAAAATTATTAATTATTATCACAATATTCTTCACTCTAGTTGCTTATTATTATTCACTTGAACACACAAATTAACATAATTAATCTACAATATAATAAAAAAAAATAGTCAAAATTAAAGAGAAAAAAATTAATAAGTACAAGCATTTATTTACAAATTTAAGTGACACATAGAAAAGTTTAGTAGTACACAGTTGATTAAATCAATAAAGTTAGAAGAAAAAAAAAAAAAGTAAAATCTAATATTGGTTATATCACACAGACATATCTCATAGTTGAATAGAACAAAAAATAATAATGAAAATTGTTTCTAATCTATCGAATAATTGCTAACTCTTGAATCAAAAAAAAAAAAAAAAAAAACTAGTGAGTTGTTAAAATAATTTACAACATTACTGTTTGGTAATTTGAATTAAAATTATAACGATAATTATGGCAACGAAAAAACGTGTACTGTTGGGTTGTACTGGAAGTGTTGCAACAATAAAAGTTCCTGAAATTTGTAAACAATTAACAGATAATAATATTGATGTGAGAATAGTTGTTACTGAAAATTCAAAACATTTTTTAAAATTATGTGAATTACCAACTGGTACACAAATATTATCAGATACTGTTGAATGGGCTGCATGGCAAGATCGTGGTGATCCAGTATTACATATTGATTTATCTAAATGGGCTGATTTATTTTTAATTGCACCACTTGATGCAAATACACTTGGTAAATTATCATCTGGTATTTGTGATAATATATTAACTTGTGTTGCAAGAGCATGGGATCCAACAAAACCATTATTATTTTGTCCTGCAATGAATACAATGATGTGGAAACATCCAGTAACAGCACCACAAGTAAATTATATTCCTCAAATTATAAGTTATATATTATTTACATTTTGAATAATTTAATTATATATTTTTTAGATCGATAAATTAAAATCTTGGGGTTACAAAGAAATAAATTGCATTACCAAGACCCTCATGTGTGGTGATACTGGAATTGGTGCAATGGCTGAAGTTGATACAATTATTAATGCAACACTTAGATCCCTTAATCTTTGGGAATCATATACACCAACTGAAAAACGTTATAATCAAAGTAAATCTGTTAAATATGTAAATTAAATTTTAGAAAATGTTCTATGTTGATGATAGATGTACGATATAATATACAGCGAATAAAAGCGACCATCATTTTTTCATAATAAAATTTTGTTACTAATTTATTTATTTAAAATACAATTTAACTATTAATATTATTATTAATTTTAAATATTAACTGATTTTTGTATTGTTTATTTATGTGGAATTTTTATTTATTTAATTGCTATTTATCTTGTTTTATTTTTTCTATTTCAGTTGGTATTGTTAAAAATATTTTATCTTTGTAAATTGGAGATAAATTTATTATTCTAGCTTGACAATTATCATTGTCAATGTTCATAACTCATTGCACAATTTTTATTTTATAATATACAAAACAAAAAAATTATTTAATTAAAATATAAAACTATAAATTTACTATCGATGCAATTTATAAATTGATAGATCACATTTGGTCTTTTTATTTATTTATTTAAGTATATAAAATTAATATAAAAATGAAAGCTATAATTCAATAAGATTTGATTATATATTAAATCTAATTTTAAAATAGTACATTTATTTAAGAATCATTTTAAACGAGGTAAAAAAATTAACTGATACATTTGTATTAGATAATTTTAATTAGAATATTTTCTTTTTTTTTTATCTTACTCTCCAACTCTTTTTAAAATATCACAGTTTGTAAAACTGATCTATGAACTCAGTGCTTTTTGGTAAGCAAATATATTATTATAAAATTAGTAAATACATTTATGGATAATTTTACGATATTTTTTCTATATTTTTAGAATTATTTTCTGGCTTTTTTATCAAATTGTAAATATATTTTTTTTACATTTACATTTGTCAAGGCTTTTTTTTATTTAAATAAATAAACGAGCAATTTTCAACTTGAAAAATTATAAATTGAGTAGTAAAAATATAAGCACCACAATCTCGTCTTTCTTATAAAATTAAAAAAAAAAGTTTATACTTTCATTTGCAAAAACTTTAATTATTATTTTCGTATTTATTTTTTATATTTTTATATAAAAAAAGGTCACTCGTGAACATTTATCGATCCCTATTATTTAATTTTATCTATTTTAAATTATTGAAAAAAATAACTATATATAATTTACGTTTTTTTAATGAAAATTGTTATTAAAAAACTGATTATTATAATTGAAAATTTCATAGAATTTTGTGATGATGAATTTAGTGTAATTTTTGCTTTTCTTGGTGAATAATCAATGTCATTTGTTTCAATACCAGGTGATGGACAATCCATCCAAAATGGTGCTGATAATTTTGGTGTCTTATGTGCAACACGCATACGTAAATCATCAAACTCCCAGTATCCTTTTCCTTTGAAAAAATATGTTTTTCCTAAAATACATAAATTAGCAAAGTTAAAAATAAATTAAAATAATATTAATTAATTTTTTTTTACCATTTTTCCATTGAAAGACAGTATCAATGTTATAACTAACTCCTTTAAACATAGATATATCTCTGGGATAATCCCATTCAACTTCATGTGAAGATTCATCAAATCTAAATTATCAAAAAAAAAAAAATTTAATCAATTTATTATAAAACTAAACAAAAGATAAAAAGCTTTTTTTATTTTCTAATAACTTTAAAGCTAATCTAACATGTGTCTAACACGTGTAAATTTTATATAAATATTTTTTTTTTAAACTTAATAGAAAGCTAAAAAAAAATCTATCCAAGTTTATTTAATGTTTAAAATAATAGTTAAATAATCACCTCCAATACATAGTGCCACTAAAAAAATAAGTACGATTATTATATCCCCAGACAAAAGCACCATCAATTTTTTCAAGTGTTTCTGGTAGACCAAGTGTTTTAAGTGGTTTTGGATAACCTGATTCAAGATTACCAGCATTAAATACATAATATTTTTTACCAATGAAAAATACAATTTTTCTTTCATCTACTGTTTGATAAACTGCATCAACATGATCAATATCATGTGGAAATTTAAATACTCCAGTTATTTTTGTTGGATAACCATGGTAAATTCCTTTATCACCTTTTCTCCAAAGATACTAAATTAACAATTAATAAAACTTGTTTAATATATACCAATTTAAGAATTTATTATTATTTTTCTTTAACAACTTACACTTCCTTTGAAGACATATACTTCTCGTCTGATAATGGTAATGGCATCATAACTGGTATCACATTTATCAGGAATATCATCTGCTGGTAGTGGTCTTGATGTTTTTGGATGTCCCCATCTTGTTGATGGATAATGAGTTCGTCGTGGTGTTGGTATTGTTGTCGTTGGCATTGCTCGTGGTGGTTGAGTTGAATGGCTCTTTGGTATATTTGCCCACAGTTTATCCTCTGGTGCACCTTAAAAAAAAAAAAAACAACCCCAGTCAATATAGAAATTAAACAAAATTAAAATATTTTAAAAGTACTTTTAATATTTTTAATTTATAAAAATTAAATTAAAATGTTATTTATTTATTTTTCTTTAGAAAAACAATAATGTAATTAAAGTTTAATTATTCGAATGATTAAATCTTCATCAGGAGTAACAGATTAAATTGCTAGTGTATTTAAACTGTCATGAAAATAATTTCATTCTATTAATTTTTTTGTTTTATTTAGCTTTATATATTCAGGTCAAAAAAATTAAACACAAAAATAGAAAATAGTATGAGAAAAAACAAGAAGATATTATTGTCTATTATTCTCTTCATGTACTACTTTTTATTTTGTCTATTTTTAAAAGCATTATGATAAATTTAAAGAATAATTTTGCTTGATAACATACCATACATTTGTTGAATTCCATTTCGATCATCATCAGGCAACTCGTAATTTTGTGAAATTCCTTGATAATAAGGATACATTAATGCACCACGAACTGAACTATGTGTAAGCCCAAGTGAATGACCAAATTCATGTGCAGCAACAGCTAATAAACTTGTTCCTAAAAAAACAAAAAAACAATATAAAGATATTTAAAATATTTCAAGTTGAATGAATTTTTTAAAAATCATAATTTTACCATCTTCAGTACTCTCGTTATTTAATAACCAAATTTCATCTTCATCAAAATGTGCATCACCACCTCGATCAGGACCAGGAAAAAATGCATGAGCTAATATTTGTCCTCGACCATCAAAAGGATATCCATCACCATGATAATGTCTGTACCAAAAAAAAATTAATGTATCAATTTGATATTATTTATTTTTTTAAAAAAACGTAATCAAAAATAATCTCTTACCGTTGAAAATAAATGAGAATATCAGCTCGGTCACTATTAATCTCTCGAAATGTTAGTTTTGAATTTCTTGCCCATAAATTTAAAGCACTACCCAATTCCCGTCGTACTTCGTGGGTATTTAAACCACCAGGTCGTTCTGTTCTCAAACTGAAATCAAAAAAAAATATACATATAATTGTATTGTTTAATAAATTATAAAATTCATATATTGATAAACCAAAAAACATTTGAAAAATAGTCGAAAATTTTTTAGTTATTATTTTTTAATTTCATGATAAATCTTTTAGTAATTTTTTATATTTTCTCTTCATGATACTGCATTTGATCGAAACATAATAATTTATATAAAGTGGCTGTGTACAAAAAACAGTACAGCCTTATTTAAAAATTTCACAACCCTCTGTAAACTTTTTATCACGCACGTTTTGTTTTATTTTTCAAGATGTCTTGTTGCACCCTAAAAAAAAAAAGAAAAAAAAACTCTTGTATGTAGTATATTCTCACTTGAACTTTGTCCACTTCTTACTGACTGCAAGTCAAATCAAGTGTACATGATGAAGTCTATTCTGAATCATCAAGTTGAAACCCTTCTCTATATTTTAATGACATCGCCAATTTTTTTTTTTTTTTTTCTACTTTTAAATTTCAACCCTCAGGACTTGCTTGGAATTTTTTTTTCTATCTACAAGCTTTTAGAATAAATTTAAAGATTTGCAAATAATCAATTACTTGAAAATAGAAAGCTTTTATTTTATTGCAAATATAACTTGTATAATTTAGCATGAAATTATTTATTTTTTGTTCGTTCAAGTTATCTAACACAATGACGACATTCTGAATTTTAACTGGGGTTAATAAATATGATATCATCACCTTTTTTTTAAAAGGTTAATAGCAATAAATTGAAAATATACAAGTCAACTAATATCATAGACATTAAAAATAAAAAATATAATATGTTGATTGAAAATTTTATTATATTCATAACATTTTATCTACAATAATTTATTAATAACTTGTCTTTTTTGTAAATGTGCCAAAATACACACATGAAAACAATAAAGCTGTTCAACAACTAAATTTTATATACTATCATTAAATAGTTTCTTCAAGTTGAAATATAAAATACAGCATTCAGATGAAGTTGGTTGTCATAAAACGATCCCATTCGCTCACTCAAAAAGGTTGTGATGGCTACTTGGGAGCCTATTAGGCAAGCATCACACCCAGGTTGAGTGAGTCAACGAAAAACGTTAAAAATTTGTTGAATTCATTCTTCTTTAAATGCTTATCAATAAACCAAAAATATCCACACTCGCATAAGTTGTAATTCATGAAGATAAAAAAAAAAACATTACAGAAAATATTTTCATCAATTTGTTTTAAATATTCAATAATTAATTATTTTTTTTTTTCTATAATAAGTACAAATTAATTTACAATTATTCAGGCGCCATATTAATTTATAGAATAATTATTGTCTGCAATATTTAAAATGACACCCATATCTATCAACGCACAAAGAGTAACCACGATTAAATTAAATCGAAAGCCTTTAGAGATGAAAAACCAATTAATATATTTAACTTTGATATATGACAAAGTATATATAGTACTTGTGCTCTTAAATAATTAGGTCGACTTGATGCCGCAAAGGATAGACTATATAATATATACTATATGAATTATAACTCCTTTGAGCCATTACATATATGCATTCTCTAAAAATTGACTTATTAATTTTTAATTTTTTAAAATTTCAAGCTTTTTTTTTTCAACCTGAATAATTATCATTGACATTTTAATTAATACAGCTTAAATATATATGACAAAAGTTGATAGAAATAAAATTTTAAAAAGTGAAAAAGTCAATTTGAAGATGTACATAATTATTTAATAACAAAAATCTATTTTTTTTCATTAATTAAAAATGTTGAGTTATATTTTATTTTTACAGTGGTTTTATTGCTTTTATAATTATTGGTACTGGCTCTTGATACTCTTATTTAACATGGAATTCCTTCATTATAATATCACAAGTTGTTGTGTAACTTAAGAGACATTGTTATACTATAATATGTGTAATACATAATTGTGTATTATTATAATTTATAATAGAGAATGTGTTCATTTAAGTGCACAATATACTTGGCTCATAATTTTATTATAAGCCTTGTTATTATACGAGACAATAATATCTCATTAACAAGTTATTAAAAATACATAAAAAACATTGATTTTAAATTTTTTAATTATTCATTTTTGTTGGATAATTTCCAGGAGATATTGAGGCTTAAGTATTTTTTTTTTTTTTTCTATTATTATTAATGAGGAAATGAAATAGTAAAATTTTTTAGTGTAAGAGCTTTTGATTGAAAAAAATAATTATAATTACTTTATGAATTTTTTTTTGTTACATTTTTTCTTAACTGTTTTTTATTTTGTAACTGAAAAATTTTATACAATGATTTCTTTGATTGATTTTTAAATGATGCCATTGGCATGCGTTTAAATCAAGATTTAATAAATTTATTCCAGTTTAAACTAAATTACAAATTATTTATTACTTGATAGATTGCTTAAATATAAAAATCAATTCATTCGATTTATAAAAATAGCAAACAAATATATATTCCACGTTTTTAAATTGATTTTTGTTTTTAAAATAAAAAAAATCTTCGTCTCAATAAAATGTAAAATTTATTCGAAGAAATTTTTTAGAAAATATCTACATTGATGATAAAATAAACTCATATTTCTTGTCTTTGATATCGAGCAAGTCAATCGAAAAATTACATGTGATTCAAATAATTCTTAGAGTAAAACAACATGCATTTTTAAATACAATAAACTGTTAATTAAAATTTATAAATTTTTGCAATAAAAATACCAATTGATTAATAATAAAATATCAATTTGATTTTTCTATATTTTCATTAATATAAATTATTCAAAAGTTTATTTAAAAATTAAAAATATAGACATGCTTTTGATATATAAATGTACATTACGACTTGAATTGACTCACCATATTTTTGATAAATATTTTTTGAATCGTCATTAATATCTATTCCATGAAATTTTAATTTTATATATAATAAAAATATTTAAATAATAAGAGAATTGTTAAAACGCGTACAACGAAATGTACTGATCAACTGACAGTGGTAAAACGCGATCCGATCATGTTCACGTCGACGATGTCGACCTTATACAGATTCGAAATACCAGTAGTGGTGGCAAATAAAATGCGCACGCAATTTTATTTATCATAAAAATTTACACTCAATTCTCAACCCTTTTTTTCTTCATGCATACACCCTCTAAATTTTTTTTTTTTTATTTTTATTCCACTCTCTAAAAGTTATTTTACTTTTTGAATTTTTTCCTTTTTTTTTTTTTGTGGCTATGTATTCATGAATCTTATAATATACTTTTTAAAAAAATAACATGAAACTTGGTGCAACATACAAGGGTGCGACTGAAAGTCAAAAACACTCGACAAGATTTTTTTAAAAATACTATAATAATAAATAAAACAAACGCAACAGCAAAAATTCTTTTTGATTGTTTTTTTTTTTTGAATTTTAAACTTTACTTCCGGAGGAAACAGAGTAATCTTTTAAAAATGCATTTGAATATATTTTTTATATAAACACAAGGTTTATAACAGTACCATAAAAATAAATAATAAAATGATAAAAATTCAGTTAAATGTTATTTATATCATGACAGTATACATATGAGTGGGCGTTATTTTGTATCCAGCAATGATGATAGTATAAAAGCTTATCATCATCGCCTCTCTAATAATTTTTATTTTTTACTCAAACATATGTCGTTATTTGTGGAGCAACATGCCATGAAAAATTATTGATTAGAGTTAAAAAAATATATGAAAAAAAAGTCATATAATTATCATTAAAAAAACAATGAATAAATACTGAAAATATATTTTATATTTTCATCATATTATATGTGCATTACCGAGTCGATTGTTCCCCTTTTTTATTCGAAATTAGTCCAATCAAATTTACAAAATATATCCAAGTAATGACGAGAAAAAAAAAAAAGCTCAAATGATGAAAATAATTGAAGTAATTAGAGAGTAATGCCAAAAAAATTTGCATGAATTATTTTCACCACAATATGTAAATTCATTGTATGACACTAATAGATTATTAGCATTAATTATTTCTGATAATTAATCAATGATAAATACTTTAATCAACAATTAAAAAGTCACTTATTTAGCTAACAAGATGTTAATTTAAAAATTCATTTGACTTGGATTAATTGTGCTATAGTGATTGATTGGTTATCATTGTGTGTATGTTTTTTTTATCAACAACAACAACAACAACGGTTATCTGTCATGATAAATCTATATAGTTTTTCATTTGTTCAGATTTAATTCTGCTTCAAATAGCCTCATCTCTCTGTCCTATTGATAGCATACTATTCATCATGCCTCTCTCAAGTTGCACTACATCCACCAAACTCAATCACTCGACAATCCTCTCTATACTCTACCCGGGTTTACGTACTCTCTATCATTTACATTCCACTTGAAATTTACACGTCAAAATATATATCCACTCATTTAGTCAATATTTTATAAAATATATAAATATTTTTACACGTGATAATATAATTTTAGTTCAAGATACATTTTTCTATTGAATAATTTCGATTTAAAAAATTTCTAAACTCACCTCCATGTTAAATTTCTATGACGCCAAGGTGAGCCATGAATGGCAAATCGTTTGTGTCTTGAGTGGTGATGTTGAGAATCAGATTTATCTGGTAAACCACATCTTCGTGAATTCATAAGTTTTGATGTTGCTTGGTCAATCTCACCAGTTGTTGGTAAACCAGCAAAACTCTAAAAAATAAATGTAAATATATTTATACTTGATGATAAGTATATTAAAAATTAATTTTAATATTTACCTGTAAATCACGAATTGCTTCTCGTAGCTGTTGATCCGTTCTTAAATTTGCTATCTCTTTGTCACTTTCTGGCAAATATCCAAAGCTTGTGAGATAATTTTGCTGAGAAAAAGAATAAAAAAAATATGTCAAGTAAATTTTAAATTTTATAATTATGCTTGTTGATTTAAATCCTGTTGGATTTTTAAAATTCCAGTCTTATTGTAATCCAACTATTAAATACCAATAAAAATTCATTTAAAAAATGTTGAAATAACTGAATCATTTTATGGATATGATATACAGCATAACGTGACAAATAAAATCTTTGAAAGAATAACATTTAGAGTATGATCATCTAACAAATGGCATATATGATTCATAAATTTAATAATGAATTGTATTTTTAAATAAAGAAATATTTCATTTATTGATTTATCAATAAAAATAAATTTTCATATAATTATTTGATCAATTAAAATGGAATTTTGCATACGGTAGTGACCCGATGCAAGCCAGTTCATAGTCTGGGTTAATGAAAGGTGTGTTTATAAATAGAAAATATTATATATAGATTTTAAAATGCAATAAGTCGTCGACGCTCACTCTCCAACTAAATTCTGCTTGAAAAAAAAAAAAAAAACTATGCAATCTCCGGAGATGAAACAAGGTTTTTTTTTTACATTTCTTTTCGTGTCTGACACAATCTTTTTAAATAACTAAAAAATTATAATTTTATTATATAAATTTTATAATTTTAAAAGACAATTAACTGTTTCTTTGAGCTCAAGCATAATCAATATAATTTTTGCTAAAAAATAAACTAAGTCAAGATTTGAACTTGGAATTTCACGATTTTACCTCTAGCTAGTATAACACTTTATTTAAAAAAAAAAAAATTAATAAAAAAAAAGAAACTCACCACTTTTTCATCGGCATAAATTGATGGACGAATATTAGCTGCATTGGCAAGAGATATTAGACCAATTATTAACACCTTAAAAATCATTTTACACAATTTTTTTTTTTTTTGAAAAAACAAATAAACAATTTAAAAAAAAAAAAAAAACACTATATCGTAACACAAAACTTTAACAACACTGTAAAAAATTTATTTACAAACAATGCATATATCATTGATTTTTAAAACGATTGGTAAACAGAGGCACTTTTAATATCACTGATAATAAATTTTAAAAAAACTTGTGAAAATAATATAAAAAACTTTGGTATATATATACACACTTTAAACTTCATGGCCAACGTGCAGTGAATGAGAAATCATAATGTTGCCAATGAGAAAGAGAAAATGACACTGACCGTTGAGTATTCAGATGGCTCTTCTTCAACACAACTTATGTAGAAAGGAAATTGACAAGGAGTGAAAGACACCACTGACAAATTTACATTCACTGTGATTAAATTTTTTTTAAGATACTCAAATTATCATTATGATTCAACGAATTATTATTGTAATCATTTAAAAGACAGTCGTGATCCTGGGTCTTTCCAATTTTTTTGATATCTTCTTTTTTCTACCAATTCAAAACCCACTTTCCTGTTTGCAAAATTTTTATGAATCATAATTAGTATGTGTCATGAGAATCACAAGTCATAATGCATACATCAGGAAAAATCAATTAATTATCAATTAATCATACCAAATATACTTTTTCCTTTTAAATAAATTTTTTCTTTTTCAATTATTCATCTAAATCTTGGTGAGTCAATAGTAACAAAGTTAAATATAATTTAATTGAACAATTTTCAAGACTTTTAAATTCAATAAACCATACCAAAATTTCATATAGAAATTAATTATTTTTCTCTATATTTTCAAATTCAAAGTTTAACAATGAATTGAGTTCAATGATTTAAATTTTACCAAGATCACATATAAAGTTTTCTCTATTCACAGGTAGGATCAAATTTCTCAACCGGAAGACAATTTAAAAAGATATTTTTGTTTCTTAAAGTCTTTGTTCAAATTTCATTCAAGTTTTTTCTTCTTTAAAATTATATTTTAGTTGTCTGTGTTTCTGAATTTTAATGTGTTTATTATTATTGTTTTTTTCGACTTCAGTAACCTTTTTTTATGACTCTCTGACCAGAGGGATTAGTCACACTTTTAAACTGGTAGTAACCATTCAATTGCCAGGCATCAAAAAAAGTCGCCAATTCCACTTAAACCCTGTTAGACAAAAAAAAATAAATTATAACACTATATATCGTAGAATATATACTTGTTTTTTTTTTGACGAAATATTTAACACCTATGTTAGGCTATTCGAAATTTAATTTAGAAAAAATAATTTATTCATTCATTGTATAAATTTTTATAGCTTACCTATATAATTGATTATGTTGCATTAAAAAAAAGCTGTTGTCATTGACAATGGTGAGTTTTTCGGGACTCTGTGGGTCGACGATGTTTCCAAGAATTTTGTCTGCAAAAATAAAAAATGAATGGCATTAGTATATGTATAATATTATACAAGGATATATTTTTTATTTTAGCAGGGTTGGGTCTGCTTTGTGATTAGATTAAAATAAAATTCACTTGAATCAAGAATTTCTTTGTTCCATTAACAATGCGATAAAATAATTTTTAAACAAAAACTTTAAGAAATAAATTAATCATTTAAAAAAATGAAGAAAAAAAAAAATAGTAATTGTTTCAAATTGATTATCACGTGTGTCATGTAGTTACAGCTGTGATAACAAACATTTTTTTTTTTCAAATATATAAAAATAAATTTTAAATACAGGGTAGTTGTATATATAGTTTAAAAAATAATAATTTTTATTAGCTATTATATTTTATATTATTTATAAATTAACTAAATATTATTATAATTTTTTAAAAATTGTTTATAATTTAACTGTGAGAAAATTGTGAAAAAAATCGTGAAAATATTTGTTTTTTTTAGCTGCATCTTCTGTTTTTATTTTTTACTTTAAAATCCAGATGAGAATTTCTATAAAAGTTGCATTTCTGAAGGTCTTTTTTGATTGTAAATTCACTTTGTAATAATATTTATAAATGTATATATGTTTGTATACAAAGAGAAGATAGTAAGACTCTTTAATAACACTGGTCTTACTTAACATGGAAACCGAGGTCGTTGCCAGCTGGGCTGATTAAACCAATCAATGAATAAGAAAAAAAATAAAAATCATCTATGCTTTTAATTATAAATTTTTCAATAAAATTTAATGATAAACATTTTAGCATAAATTGTTAAATTAAAATAATGAAAAAAAAAATAAATTGCTAATTTTACTACATAGTGCGCTATGACTTATGAATGATTCTTAATGTATACATAGATATAAAAAAATATATATACATATATATAGAAAGTCACGCTTGTGACTCAACCTACTACGTTTAAATACTACGGGGTATTTCATGTTAAATCGTACAATCCTTTGCTACCACTTTACTTGTTAAAACTAACAAAAAAATATCAATAAAATTTCTCCATTATACTTTCCATTAATTTTTAAATTAAATTCCTTATCTAAAATTCAAACTTGCGTATGTGTTTTAAAGCTCCAGCTAATTCTAATTTCTTAGAGAAACATTGGAGAAAAAAATTTAGCAAACTCAGCAAAAGTTAAGAGGGTTTTAAGCCGGTAATTTGAGATGGCATGCCCCATATATATATAAAAATATATGAATCATTTTTGAGTAAAAAAAAGCAGCAGCAAATATCAGGCAGACATGAGTGTCATGAAGAATCAATAGAAATAAAACGTCACATCATATATAGTAATATACAAAAATTCATGAAAAAAATTTATTTATGTTAAATTTAGAGTGCATATGAGCATCTTAAGAACAGTGACAGTTGGGGCAAATTGTGAAGGAAGATTAAACTTTTGATGAAGATAAACGATAGATAAAATAAAATAATATTTTAGAGAGGAAACCAAAAGTCAACACAATCATCCACATACACACAAATAAATAAACAAACCATCCAAACATCATTCACACAATATATTATCAAAGTTAGCCAACAATAAATGCATTTAAATGTAATTTTTTCAACAAGTCATCCATGTAATTAAGTGCACTTAACAAGCATTCAATAACCATATACTAAAATGTATTTCAAATGGAATTTAATGGTTTTTTTTTTTGTTACAGACAGACCTGATAATAATTATTATATTAAAATATATTTTTATAATTGTGTTGATGCTGTGTGCAGTGAGAATAAAACATCAACGTGACAGCTGAAGTATATATATATATCTGATAACAGCTGTTAATATGAAGAAGATTCAAGTGGGAGGGTTGTTTGGCTGCTGATGTGTTGATTGATCCTTGCAAGAGAATATATAAAATTCAAGTTGTTGATATTGTGCAGTGTATGGACAGATTTGATTTAAATTCAGTATTATAAAAATAAAAATTGATGGAAAAATAAATTTCGATAAAGGGGAATATATTTATGGAAAAAAATAATAAAAGGGATTTCGAAACACTCACGCAATAACACACGCGATAACCATGCGTACGTGCGTACGATGCACCGCGTGTCGCGCGACTGTTGGTTTTTTCGTTGTTTGAGTTTTATGAAGCAGTAGTTTGTTGGCTCTGATCACAAGCTTTTTTATCTTTTTCTTTTTATTTTATTATATATATATTGCCTTATATTCAACGATGGTAAACCTACTTAAAATGGATCACACACTTCTTTGTCGTTTCTTACTCGTTGGCACTCACATTTGACTTTTCACTTCCAGAATTTTTGCCTGCAGCATTATAGTACTAGCTACTGTTGTTGTTTTTTATTTTTTTTTTTTTTAGTCTATATGTACACCACAGTGGCTGTGTTAAAGTTGTACCTCCTGGCTTTCAACAAGCCTATATCATCTCAAGTTTTCTATCTTGGTCGTCACACCACCGTGCAACAATTTCACTTTGTCTCAAATTTGAATTTTAATTTTTATGGATACATCGAACATAACGCTACACTACTGTACAATCAATTGGCAATTGATTTTATCAATGATTACTTGCTCTATTATCAGTTGATCCAGATTTTTTTCTTTTTGAATTTTCTTCTTCTTTTTTTGTTTATTTATATTTTATTTATTTATATTTAAAAAACTATCGTCATCGTTCAGCGCCCCCTTTGCAATGAAGAAATGTTAGAGTGTTTTTTTTCAATCACCCATGTCTCGGATGCTCTACTCGTCGTTGTCTTTGTCCGTCTCAATTCACCGGATGACGACTCACTCAGACCCGCCCACACAGGCCGATATGTACACATGTCCATTCCGGGGGTCAAATCGCGTATGCGGCACATTAGTTTTCTTTTTTTCTTTTAATTATTATTTTTAATTGCATATTTTCCTTATTTTTATTCGATAGATGCAACGTAAAATTTAAATTACTATTTCGACAATGCAGGGAGATCGAAAACTGTTTCGAATTTTCGAAAAAAAATGACGAGAAATTTCGAAAGACAGCAAAAATTAATTATTCAAATTTAAAAGTAATTGTTCTGTTTTTTTTTTCGATTGTTGAATGATGAATTGATTCGATATTTTTATATACTTTTTTAGATAGAAATATTTTTGCTTCGATTGGAATTTCGTCGGACAAATTATTGAGTAATTTCTATCGAAATAATTACGGAGAAAATTCAAGGATATATTCTTGAATTTAATATACATCCTTACCAACAAAAGAACGTTTCGTTTAAGACAATATCAATGTCGATAAAAATGTTAACTATACTCAATTCAATTATATATATAAATAGATTCGATATAATTTATGATCCAATTGATATCATAAAAATAAACTATAAAAATTTTTGTCTGAGGGCTGTTTTTATTTAATGCAAGTTAAATAAAAAAAAAAACGTCAACGAAATAAATTCAGGCCAATGACCATTCATTTCCTTCGAACAAAGATAAAAAAAATATAATATATTGTATACGTTTTAACTCAAATATGATAAGAGCTTGATGAATGAATTTCATCCTGCGAAGAAAATCAGTGGGCGCCCTACAATATATATGCAGGAAGTCAAATTTAGTACTTTATATTTTAGTAGTAACTATAGTACTTTTCGAACCGAAAAAAAGAATTTAAAAATTCATATAAATTTTATAAAATGTTTGTGTATAAAAGTGCATCTGTTTTATCAATTTAAAGACTTCAAAATTGACTCACATCTTAGAGGTTGAATCATATTGCATTTCAACAAAAGAAATGACCCTGAACAATAATAAAAATAATAAAAAATAACTTTTGATAACGATTATAATATTAAACAAAGAATAAAAATGATAATAAAATAATGAAAATATAAAATGATACGACATTTATATATCAAAATGATTCAAACTATATAAAATATAATGACACACAGGAAATGTCTGATTGTTACAGAGGGATGGTGTTGACCTCTTATGTATAACCTAGATTATAAATGAAAAATATAGGGTCAACAACTGCCTTCAAATCCGCTTATTAACTTGATAAATTCAGATAACCCATCGGCCTAATCTCTCTCAAGTTTTTTAAGACTCAAATAAACTAATATATACTAATAAAATAATTCAATGTAAAAATAATAGAAAATTATTTAATTTATATTTCAATGAAAAAAATAAAAAGTTTCAACATCTAAAATGAGCAAAGAAAATTCCGACAAATATTTTCTATATATTTTTTACCGTAATTTTTGAATTATTATGGTGTAATTAATAAATAATTGAATTAAATGAAATAAAATTTCCAATTCTAATTATTATATACTAATTAATATAAAGTATTTATAAATTTTTGCATAAATAAGTTATTGATAATCAAGTTTGTCAAAGAAGTCAATGACACGATAAATAAACATGTCTGTCTCGCTACCGTTTCCTGTCTCTCCTCCTCTTCCTCTCTTTTTATTTTTCCCTTTTTCTCTCTCATTTTCTTTAAATGCAATATTATATATTCAAGCTGACAAAATAAAAGGTGTTGCTGAGATGCTAATGTGCCCATCCTAGTCAAATAAATATATGAAAAATAAAATAAAAACCATGGGGATAACTGTGTAAGCAACTGGTTCCATTGGTGTGAGCTATATACATATATAATGATCAGAAAAATACTTGTACGAATGAGAAGAGATTGAAGTAGATAACTATAATCCTCTGATGTTCATCTAGTCATACAGAGTGCATCAATGAGTATACACACCCGGCATTAAAAAAATATTTAACATCATAATATCAATATGATAACAAATACAATTGTTGATTGTTAAAATTTTTTATTTTTTTTTTTTATTTTATCAACACTACTGGTGTGTTTGACAAACTTGAAATTTAATTTATATATGTGTACTTAGTGGCTTAAAATTAAAAATATTTAGTTGGCTTGTTTCTTGTTAAAATTTTTTTTTTTTTAAACATTGTAAGTGAAAAATTACAATGTCAAATATTTGAAGGGTGTTTTCTGGGTTTTTTAAACGCATGCGTATTTTTATTTAATTTTTATTCTATGCGGATTTTAATTATCAAAATCAATAATAAATAAGAATAAAATTTCCATGGAATAATAATAATTTTTTTTTAAAGCATTATCATTATGATAAATTAAATAAATATAATTTTTTTTTTAATAGAAAAAGTTATCATAAAAAATATTTGATATAGAAAAAAAAAAAATTGTGTAATTTCTTTTTGTAATTCGAAATTAATGAAAACTATAAAAATGTAAATTTATTTACAAAAATTAATTTTTATAAAATTTATCATTCGAAATAATATTTTTTTTCTATCAGTAATTTTTTTTCATGATAATTTATTTTACTATTTTCTTATCAAGGCTATAGATGCTAAAAAAAAAAAAAAAGCCACAAGAAATCCATCAAATAGGCAAATAGCCAAAGATGGTTATATGAAAAATTTTTAATTTTCAATCTATTCTACTTTTCTTTTTTTTTTTTTCTATAAAATCTCAGCCAACTATTTATAAAAAGAAAATTCAAAAATGAAACTCTACTATAGAAAGTAGACTTAGATTGTTGAAAATACTTGAAATAAAAATCCCAGGTCTCATAAAAAAACAGTGCACTTTAATCAATTCGTTCATTGAACCCAGTATCACCCTTATTTTTATTGAGCTCTTGTTTTGATTTTATTTTATTTTTTTTCTACAAGATAATCAATATAACGCAAATGAAATCCCCACTAAAACTCAAATGATAAAGTCTTTCAATTACACAAGTAATCAATATTTTATCAATAATCTTATTTGTAAATATTATTTAATTAATATTTTGGTATTATTGATATGAAATTATGTGTATATAAAGACACAAATATTTCAATTAAATCCCAGTATATTAAAAACAATAAATATTAAAAGAATCAAGTCAAAAATATACATGATAAAAAAAAAAAATTTTAATAAATTATGTACTGGTGTATTAAAATTAATATAATACTGGGACTCTTGACGACCCTGACAATTGCTGATGTCGAAATTATAGAAGATTTTCTGCCTGGATTACTTTATCCTCGAGAGAGTGAGACCCGTGAGGCAAGTAAAATATTTATAAACGTCCAAAAAATAATTAAACTATTACTAAATAATATTTATACCACAGGTCAAATCTTTAGATGGACTTTGGGACTTTGCTATTTCACCAATTGGAAATTTATTCAAAGGTTATCGTGAACATTGGTACAATGATACTTTATCCAAGGTAAATTAATTGATTAAATATAAATTATTAATTGTATATTAATAAAAATTTATGTCAACAGTCAGTTGATGTCATTAAAATGCCAGTACCTTCATCTTACAATGACATAACAACTTCAAAAGAATTACGAGATCATGTTGGTGCAGTATGGTATGAAAAAACATTTTTCATACCAACATCATGGTCTGATCAACGTGTTTTTGTTAGATTTGGATCAGTAAATTATCTTGCACAAGTGGTAAATAATAATAATTAAATTTTGATATTTATTTTCCTTATATCAACAAGCTAATATTTAATATTATTATATATTTTTTTTCAAGTGGATAAATGGACGTCTTGCAACGAGTCATGAGATGGGACATTTGCCGTTTGAAGCTGAGATATCAAACTACTTGAACTATGGTGATAAAAATCGGATAACAGTAGCTGTTGATAATACACTACTACAAACAAGGTGCTTTATTAAAAAAATAAATATACAATGTACAATTAATATGTTAAAAAAAATATTTAATATTAATATTTTAATTATGTTTTAGTATTCCACAAGGAAAACTTACTGATACACCAACAGAATATGGAAGAACTTGGATACAATCATATACATTTGATTTTTTTAATTATGCAGGAATTCATCGTTCAGTATTATTACATACAAAACCACAATTATATATTGAAGATATAACTGTTAAAACATCTGTATCTGGTGATACAGGAATAATAAAATATATTATAAAAATTGGTGGTTTAGAAAAAAATGAAATACCAGAATGTATTGTTAATTTACGTGAAAATGATGGTACATTAATAACAACTGAGCCATTATATGGTTTAACTGGTATATTAAAAGTACCAAATGCAAAATTATGGTGGGCACAAGGTATGAATTCAAATCCAGGTTATTTATATGAACTAGAAATAAATGTATCAATACCAAATATTACGGGACCAGATATATATAGACAACCAGTTGGTATTAGAACAATAAGATGGACAAATACAAGTTTGCTGTTAAATGAAAGACCAATTTATTTACGTGGTTTTGGAAGACATGAAGATTCACCAATAAGAGGTAGAGGTTTTGATCTTGTTACAATAACAAGAGATCATGAATTACTTAAATGGGTTGGTGCTAATTCATATAGAACAAGTCATTATCCATACAGTGATGAAATAATGGATATGGCTGATAGACAAGGTTTTCTTATTATTGATGAATGTCCATCAGTTGATACAGAAAATTTTTCACCAATATTACTTGCTAGACATAAAGAATCAATATCTGAATTAATAAGAAGAGATAAAAATAGACCATCTGTTATTGCTTGGTCAATTGCAAATGAACCAAGAACACAATTAAATGCAGCTGAAGATTATTTTAGACATATTGCAAAACATACTAAAACATTAGATCCAACAAGACCAATAACAGCTGCACTTGCTAGGGGTTATGATGAAGATAAAGCTGGACAATTTTTAGATTTTATTAGTTTTAATAGATATAATTCATGGTATTCAAATTCAGGAAGATTAGATATGATTATTGATCGTGTTGTTGATGAAGCACAAGCTTGGCATACAAAACATGATAAACCAATTGTCATGTCAGAATATGGAGCAGATACAATGGAGGGTCTTCATGAGGTTAATATTTGATTCATTTATATGTTAATTTAATTAGCTTAATTTGTTCTTTACCTTGTTTTTTAGTTGCCAGAATATATATGGAGTGAAGAATATCAAACAAAAGTTTTATCCAAACATTTTGAAGCATTTGATATATTGAGAAATAAAGGCTGGTTTATTGGTGAATTCATATGGAATTTTGCTGATTTTCGTACTGCTGAGAGTAAGTTATAATATTAATTAAAAAATAAATTTTATATTATAATGATTTTATTGTTATTTTTTATCTAGCATATACTAGAGTTGGTGGAAATAAAAAAGGTATATTTACACGTACCAGACAACCAAAAATGGCTGCACATCATGTTCGTCGACGTTATCATGCACTTGCTAATGAAATTGATGGACAAGAATTACCAAATGATCTTCAATCTTATGTATCAAAACCAATTGAAATTCACAATGAATTTTAAATATATATTTACATTAATTCATTGATGTTTATTTTTCATAATTTCTATCACCCATCATGGCACTTGTTAAACAATAAATTACATTAAAAGTTTTATTAACATCAACTTGTTATTATTTATGAAATGATTAAAAATATATTACAGATAAATTAATTATTCTTTTTTCTCGACAAGTCGTAAACAAGCACCAACAAGTTCATCAAAAATAGGCTCTCTTATAGCATTTCCAATGGCAGTCATTTGATCTGGTGATGTTAATATTTCTTTAATGATATCTCTAACATGAGGATTTGCAAGACACTGCTTGACATCATCATTGCTACGTAAAAGTTCAAGTTTATCTAGAGGAACTGTGTCTTCTGTTGGAAAATTATACTCAAATTTTTTTTCCAAAGATTCATCTGTTGAGTTATTATTTTTATCATCAGCTATTGATGTTTCACATTTATTTAATTTATGATTTTTACAGCATTCAATTGAGCAACTGTAAACATAAACAATAACAATGTTTATTTATTAATAATCAAGTATTATAACCTAACAATTAAAAAAATATATAAATCAACTTACTAAGGTGTTTTACATGCTGGACATTTATAGAGAGCATTATTAGTCTCACACACACTGCAAATTTTCATTATTAAAAAAATTACAATATTTATAACAATATTTTTCTTTTGTTTAATTTATTTATTTAAATGTTTTTTTTTTTTTTATATTTTTGTTTTTATTTATAAACACTACACCAATACCAAAACCATATGTGTGTGTGCTGGGCTCATGGATTTAATAATAGCATCATGGTGACACCTAGTGATGTAACTTGGTTATTATAACTATTATAATTAATTACAGGAATCTGTTATTAACTAGTTATGATTCAAATTTGTTATTTCTAAACTATATATATTATTGTTATTTACATAATTTAAACTAAACATAATAATGATTCAAATCAAATAACAATACTTAAACGAACTAAAACAAACTCTAATATCAACTTATAAGTAATTATAATAAGTAATAAATTATAAGTTACTGTTAGAATTTGTTTGATAGCTCGTTTGACGATGAAGAGTCAAATTAAAATGTCATTAATTGGATAAACAACCACCCATCAGATAAAGGTGGGTCTCAATGAATCACGACGATAATGATTTTAATTATAATGATATATATGGGATATAGGTCAAATTCAATAATATTTTTCATAAAAAAATTCCACACAAATATAAAATTTTACCAAGAAGAATTTTTTCTTCCAAGTTGTCTTTAATATAAACATGTTTTTTTTTGCAAAATTTATTTATTATAAATAATATTATTATCAATTATTTATCAATAAATTATAAAAAGTAATCTCCATGTTTTCCCCGACTTAATTGACGAAAAAATATCGGAGGAAATCTTCCTTTTTTTCCCCGAGTCATTACGGAGAAAAAGTAAAGAAATATTTTCACCGTGATGTGTGGAGCTCATTGATTGATGCCCAAGAAAACTCCGTAAGTATATTTTCTTTTTTCAAATTACTTTTTTTATTTCACCATCGTGAACTTGTTTATCCCAATTAATGATTTTTAGATATGACTTTTATTAATTTCTCGTCATTCTGTAGACATCTCCCAACAAATGCGGCAAGCGACCAAGTGAATAGCCTCTCATAAAGTATCCTGAAAAATATAATAATTCTTTTTTTTTTTTAAATTGAGGTGAGACAACAGGCAAATGACCTGAGTCTCGCACACTACTACAAAAAAGTAACTGATAGTCGCAACGATTGAAAGATGTTGCACGTGCAAAATTTGAATTGTCCGTAGCTGATGGAGTCCATGGCATGCGGAATTCCTGTAAACATAGTAAGAGAAAAAACATTGAAAAAAAAAAAAAAAAACCGCAAATTGAGTATATTGAGCATAATATATATATATATATATAAGTGGCGAAAGGGAAAGAGACGAAGATCGCAGGGGCAGCGGGTATATCAACTCGTGCCAAGGTCATTGATTCCTTCAACAGTTCCGGCTTGTTTTCTGGGCCAGGTTAACCGTTGTGCCTGTTGAGTACTGGTTACATTATTTAATTGTTGATCAAGTGTATATATACTAAAATTTTCCATCTATAAAATATCCTCATTGAATATTTTCTATACATCTTGTACCATTTGTTGCTTTTTTTTTTTTATATAGGTATTTTCTACATAAACTTTTACAAGTGGTATCAATGACCTTGAGATTTATATTTAATGTAATTTAATGATTTTTTTTTCTTCTAAATATTGATGAAAAAGATGATGATGATGATGATGACAAAAAAGTACCTATGACGCCACGAATAACTTGATTCAAAGAGCAGTTGAGTCGACAAGTAGGAGAAAAGAATCCGTGTAGAATATGGGGACGTCGACCGGGCCCAAGACTAGAAGTCCATCAGTTGTTACGGGTCTCTTGTGGCAGCTATACTTGATTATTATAAACTATTTATATTATTAATAAAAGTGTCATATATTTATTCAATATGAGTTTGTGATCAATGTTCAATGATCATAAAAAAATATATTTAAAATTCACAACAAATCATTTCATCATATATTTCTAGTTTTTTAAATTACATATTATTATCTTTGTGTTTAAATATATATAATTTGTGATAATATAATAATAAATATTGATATGAAAAAAAAAATAAAACATGATTCATCGATGAAAATAAATTTTTATAAATTTCAAAAATACAAGTGTTGAAATATTTACGTTTAAAAAACAAAAATTTCATTGATTTAAGTATAAAAATAAATAATTAAATATAATATTAAATAAATTGTAAATTTTTCAATAAAATAATATAATTTTTTTTTCATTATAACTGTGATAAATTTGTCCAGTGAAAAATAAGACAAGTATAGACATCAAATTTATCTGGAATGCGGAAATAGCTGATACAGTAAACCTGCTGAGAATAATAAAACTTGAATATATTTTTATAATAATAAAAAATATAAATTAATTAAATAGAAATTAATATGAGGAAGTTAATTTATAATTGACCAATGATCAGAAAAATTATAAAGAGTGTACAGTGATAATCACAATCTCCAGACGTATTGAATCTAATTAAAAACAAAATAATGAGATAAGAAATAAACACGCGAGCAATGCGCCCGGATGATGTCTTCATCGGCCGTTTAATTATTATTGTGTATTTGGTCGGTGGGACTTTCGTCCGTTTGCAAAGCTCGTTGTATTCAACATGAAATTTTTTAAAAATCACAATTAATTAATTTCCACACACTATTTAATCTAAATAAAAAACCAATCAATTACGAAATAATAACAGCTTAAGCATATTTTTTTTTTTTTAACAAATAAATTATAGATGATTTTTAAAAAGTTGACAAAAACAATATTAAGATAATATATTTTTTTTAAAACATCAAACCTTGACGCATTTCATATTTTCATGCAGCAATCACGTGAGTAAAATGACGAAAAAAAAAAATAAATAAAATAAACTAAGCTATATATATTTAAAATAATTTTCAGTTGCTTTTAGTTTTTGCTGATGATCCAATGATCAATGATCAAAGTCTTTCAAGTTATTATAAATCAATTGTAAATTAATTTTAAAATATTATAAATAATATTTCTATTATTAAATTGATAAATAAATATTTAATAAAATAATCGAAACAGGTAAAACGAAATCATAGAAATTGATGAAATTTTTTTTTGTAAATATATAACGGATATATTAATAATTATTGTTTTTAGTTTAAATTTTTTTTAAATAATGGCATCTGTACCGAAGAATAATCTTAAATCAAAACCTGTCGAGTTGGAGAAGGAGGTCAAGGCACCAGATACGATCAAGGTCGAGGATCATTCGAGCGTAAAAGAATCATTTGCTCCCGAGCTTTTGATAAAACCAGTGCAAAAAAAAAAAATTCCCATTATTGATACTGTTGCTGTGAGTCATCTAAAAAAAAAATAAAAAAAAATATAAAATATAAATTAATTATTATTATTTTTAAGGAATCTGAAAAACCCGTTAAAGTACCAGTACCAAGAAAAAAAGTTTTAGATATTAATCCATCATTTCTTGTTGATTCACATCCTCTGGTATTAGCAACTCATCTTGTTCCTTCATTATCAATTGAAATATTTGAAATAATTGCACAACGTCTTGAAGCTGCACTAAATATACCAGTTGTTTTGATTCATGAATCAAGAAATGATAGACCAGTTGCCACGGATTTTGCTGATATTGGTAATTTATCTTTAAAAATTTATATCAAGTACATCATTAAAATTAATTTTTTTTTTTTATGTTTAGCTATTTTACCAGTCAATAAAGAATGGAAAGAAGGATGTCTATTAGAAGTTGGCCTAGTTTTTGAGCACAGATTGAATACTGATAATAAGCCAGGAATTTATGCAGATGTTGTTGTTGCCATGGATAGAGGAGAAAATATTGAGGTTCATTATAATCATCAAGCAATGAGTCGTTACTTTTTTTTAAAAATAATAATTGATTAATTTTTTCGTTACAGGACATTACTGATTTACGTGGATGTAGTTGTGCAATGGCTGATAATTCAAATGTTGGAGCAGCTGGACTTATATTTAAACATTTAAAAACTAAAGGAGAAAATCCTTCATTTTTTGGAAATACATTGTGTAAGATTTGCTTGATATATTTTAATTATTAAATATATTATAATAATAAATTTTTTTAAATTTATTTAAAGATTGTGAAACACAAGTTGCAGCATTGCAAATGGTTGCTGGTAAACAAGCTGATATTAGTGTTATTGAATCACCAGTAATATGTACACATAAAAATAATCTTCCTGGTATGGAAACATTATTTATTCTTGAAAGTTTAGGACCACTTCCACCTTATCAAATAATGATTAATGAAAAGCTATCAGGTAAACGTTTTGATGAAATTAAAAAATGTCTACTTGATGGTAATGATGATAAAATATGGCTGGAAAATTTAAAACGTTATGGTATAAATGGTTTTGCTGAATATTCAATTGATAATTATGATGTTGAAGAAATTAAATCTGTTGTAACAAGTGTACGTTATTATTAAATTTTAATATACGAAAAAAAAAAAAAATTATGTTTAAAAGTATTTTCAAGGGAAATAAAAATTAATTTTTAATTTTTTATCATTATAAAATTCACTTAATTATTGACACAGTCAAATAATTTTATTTATTTGTCATAGAAATAAGCATTGTAACATAATATAATTTTTAAAAATCAGTTCTTTTTTAAAATTATTAATAATAAATTAATAATAAACAATATAAATTATCTATTTTAATTATGATTTGATAATTGTTTAAAAAAAATTTATATTTATTTTTCAGCTTATCACTGCATGGCAAAAACAAACATCACAAGATTATATTATTTTGAACTATTACACTTATTACACAGTCATTTCTAATCTGAGTCAAATCTTTTTAAAAAGAAAAAAAAAATCTAGTTTATGTTTGAATAAATTTAGATCCAATTATTGGATTTTATTTGGCAATATACTTGATACTGATTATCTAACTAATGATTGTTTATTTTTAAAATTAAATTAAATATCAACAATACGTTCATAAAAAATTAAGTATGGACTGGCACATAGTACATCTGTTATTGATGTATTTTCAACAATTTTATCTGATGTATAAAACCATTGTCCAACACGATTACCACGTCTATAACAAACAAAATGACCAGCATCAACTGCACCACGATGTTCAACAACAGAACAAAGTTTATATTTATGTTTAGCTCTTTTCATATTTTGATTATCCAACATTATTGGTAATGAAGCCTAAAAAAAAATAACAATAATTAATTTAAAGTTAAATTATTTATAATTAGTTTGTTAAATTAATTACTCACTTGATCATTACGTTTTGTAGTTTCATTAAATGTAAATGGATCAAGTGCAAATATTTCAGGAAATATAACTGGATCATCACGTTTAATTGGCATACCAGATGAGCTCCAAGTTGTACGTGGTATTTGTATACATAAACATCTTGGTAATTTACCAATTGTTAATGTTTTCATTGCAGAACAACGTGTACCACATTTATCACAATCAACATTTTGTATTATTTCACTAGTAACAAGACGTGAAAATAATTCACCAAGTGTATGACAACGCCATGTTAATACATCACCAGCTGGTGGTAATGGTAATGATATTGTTTCAAGTTTATCATAACGTACTGATGATTTAAAATTACAATTAATACATTTTAATTGACTTGTTAAAAAACCAGAAAATGGATGTGTTTCATTTGACAATACAGATGTATTACTTTTTTCTGTTAATGTTGTTATTGAATTCCAAACTTTTGTTGGACTTATTTCTTGTTGACTATCATATACACTTGAAAATAATAGTTTTGATGGTCTTGCAAATATCATACCTGGTTTATTGTACATTGAAGAAGAGTATGGAATTGATTTTGTTGATAAATTAATATTAATTTTTTTGTTATTTGATCTAATTGATGGTAAAGGATATCCTGATTGTGTTATGTCATTGCAGGATACACTACGAAATGATAAAGGATCACCTGATCCTTTTATATCTGATACAACTGGTGGTGATATTGGCAGTGCATCAGATAAACCACGTTGCTGTAAGACAAGATATTTAGAATATAATTAAATTAATTATGATAAAATTAAATTAAAAGAAAAAATTACTAACTGGTGTTAAATTTTCAGTTTCATTTTGTAGAGCAGTTAATATAACATGAAATAATTCATGAGCATCTTGATGACCTGGATCAAAATTCCATAATTTTCCAAGTGATGTTATTATTTCAACTGGTGCAATGTCATTATAAAAATTATCTGAGTAACCATTAATTTGTTCCAGTACAGATATTAAATTTTTTGTAAAACTTGTTGTTTTTTTATTTGATGATTGTTCTTTAAGCCATGTTATAAAAAATGGACATGCAGCAATGGCTTGTAGTAAAGAATTTAAAAAACATGTATATCCTAAATTTGTTATACCAGATATTTGACCTCTTCGTTTTGGTCTTGGTGTTGGACCCCAAAGTACAAATGCACCAACACCAATAACAACACCAACTCCAGCAAACATTGCTAGTCTTTCAACATCCATTATTTATCATTAATTTATATAATAATTATTAATTAAAATTTTATTATTATCATTGCATATATATTATTTAATTATATATTTAAAATTATTATTGGTTATGAGCACTTGTTACTAGACATTTTTATTTAACAAATCTATCAAAACAAATAATTTTTTATTTTACGTTACAAAGAGTTCTTTAGTTAATTAATTAATATTCATTTTTTTTTTCTTGTAAATATTATTTATTTACGCACTTTACACATGGGTTTTGTTTTTTAAAGAGAGAGAGAGAGAGGGAGAGACACACAACCTACACACACAAATAACAAATTGCGCAAAGAGAGAGAGCTGCTTTACATGTAACTACACATGTAAACGTTTTCATAGAATGCAGATGTCTCTTCTCAACATCATCTTCAATGGACCAACCAGGATCCAGCCTCTTCTTGGATGTATGTGTGATATGTACAAGTGACATTGTTTAGGCCATTGCCACTTTCAACCTGTTTTAACCCTTTATTGCCAAACAAACATTAAATTGGAGTTAATTTTTAAATCACAAAAGTTCAAAAATATAATAATAATATTTCTAAAATTAATAATAATGTATTTTATATAAAAATACTAAATAATAAATAAAAAAATATTTGAGTATAATAATATTTACTAAATAAATAATATTTATTTTTTATTGTAAATTGAAACAAATATGTTCTCACGCTTTTATTGGTAGTTGTATATTTGTGTGTGAATACTTGATGCTGTTGAATAAAGTGTATACATAATTGGGTATAAATAATATATACATAAATTCCATTGTGGAGATGAACGCCCAGGGACAACATCATGTACAAGAACATGGACATGCTGTGGTTGTATGGGAATGGGAAAATCGTCAAGGTAGATGGAGACCATATAATCCAGCAGTATCACAACATCTTGAAAGAGCACATTTTAAAAAATTAACACAAGTTTTTTTAAATGATGCTGATCCAACACTTGATCAATATTATATTAATTTAAAAACAAAAACACAATGTAGTGATGATGGAGAAGAAATACACAATGTTAGAAGAAAATTATATTTACCAGGTTCACCAGCAGGTAAAGGTGCTAAATGGGAATGGGCTGGTGATACAAATGATTGGCATACTTATGATATGGATGTACAATGTCTTATTGAAGAATCATGGGCAATGGTATGTTTATATTTATTTAATTATTTATTTTCTCTATAAAATAACAGTATGAAAATTAATTTTAATATTATTCTAGGGTAATAAAACAATTGATGTATCAAAAACATATCTTGGTTTTCCATATATTATAAATTTTTGTAATTTAACACAAGTTAGATGTTGTTCTGGATATGTTAGACCAATTCGTCGTGTACAACAAGCTCCATATCCACTAGTCAAAGTAACACTTGAAGAATTACAATATGCAACTGGTAAAAAACCATTACCACAATTACAAGTTAAAAATTTAAATAATAAATCAACTCATAAAAAACAACCATGTGGTAGTAGTAAAAAAAATAGTAAAAAAAATAAAAGTAGTGATAATGGAGCAACAAATATTGCACGTGTTATACTGAGTAATTTTAATATTTTTAGTACAAGTAATAAACACAGTATAGATAATAATAATTCAACAACAACAACAACAACAGCTCCATCAACACAATCATCACAACAAACAACAACAGCAGCAGGAACAACAACAACAACAAGATCACAAATTGATCAACATGCAACATCAAAACAACAAAAAAATTGGGAAAGTTTACTTGATGTTGATTCTAGTAGTACAAAATCTGGACGTCGACCAAGTGTTGATACAGTATCAACATATCTTAGTCATGAAAATCCAATTGATTTACTTGATAGTAGTGTTGGTAGTGATGATGCATTTAAAGATGCTGTTGTTGGTGTTGATGTACATTCAGATGTTATATCACAATATGTTAAAGTTGTAGAAAGTGATGGTACAGATTCATGTCCAGTTTGTCTTGGTACACCAGAACCATTAACTGTTGAATTAACACGTTGTCGTCATAGATTACATCTTGCATGTTTAAATGCAATGTTGAGTTCAAATTGTGTTGCAAATTCAATGTATATACAGTGTCCAGTATGTCGTATGATTTATGGAGAAAAAAGAGGTAATCAACCACCTGGAAGTATGAATTGGACTCGTATATCAAGATCATTACCAGGCTTTCCACATTCACACACAATTCAAATAACATATGAGTTAGTATTTACTTTTTTATTATTATTTAATGATGAATGATTAATGAGAATTAATTTAAATTGTTTTAATTTTTAGTATACCATCAGGTATTCAAGGACCAGAACATCCAAATCCAGGACAAACATATTATGCTGTTGGTTTTCCAAGAATATGTTATTTACCTGATAATGATTTAGGACGTCAAGTATTAAGATTATTACAAATTGCATTTGAAAGACGTTTAACATTTACAATTGGTCGTTCAGTTACAACTGGACGTGAAGATGTTGTTACATGGAATGAAATACATCATAAAACTGAACTTGGACATTCAACATCTGGTCATGGTTGGCCAGATATTAGTTATCTTGATCGTACATTATCTGAACTTGCTGCACAAGGTATTACTGAACAATCAGCAGGCATGTCACTATATCAAGAATTACGTTAATTTAAATACACAATACATTAACAAACAACATGGGCATAGCAAAAATATAATTTTATATTTATAATCTTCCATTAGTTTATATTTTTAATAAAAGTATATTATATATATTAATATTTTATTATTATAATCATGTTTATTTCTATTTTATATTTTAGTATTATTCATGTTCGGATATTTTAAATTTATATTGTTTATGTAAACAAAAACTAAAATGAATAAAAAAAATATCAGCAATATTTTTCAATTAATTAACAAAATAGTTTTTTATATTTTTCATATGTTTATTATTATTTTTATTATTTCATATTTGTATGGTGTTTTTTATTTATTTATTAATTTTTTTTATTTCAAATGATGTACCTGGCGAAAGAATAAGGCGACATGTTTAGCTTAAATATATATTTCTCTTCATGGTTTACATGAAAACTGTTGCCACATTCTTTAGCTGGTTTACCCCTCTATGTATGTTTAGATCACTGACCTTATACACCTCCATGATCATTGATCACTGACAATAATTCTATTCTGATTTCTGACAACTATTCTGTTCTATCCCACCACGTTGTTGAAGATAATCATCTCTAGGTAAAAAAAAAAAAAAAAGACAACATACATAATAAACTTATCATGTCTTCTTTTTCTTCAAATTCAAGTTTTGAAGAAAAAATCGAGGCTGTTTATGAAAAACTTAAAAAAGACAGAGAAGAGAAAGATCAACGTATAGAAGCCAGGTAAGAAATTACATTATTTTCAATTTTAAAAATCTTGTTTATAATTGTTTTCTTTTTTTCTGTCAAACAAAAATAGTGGTCGTCTAGATTATTATAGACCACGAAATATTAGTGAAGCTACCATAAAGCATAATCGATTAGTACTAATTAAAAGACACGTAGAAGTAAAACTATTGTTACACAAAAAAGACGATGAAATTCAGTAAGTAAATTACTTTAAGTTTATAAAAATTAAAATGACCATAAATCAAAAATTTTTTATTTTACTATATTATTATTTATATTTTAAATTACAGTCGTCACAAACAAAATGAACCAACACCTATGACAGATGCTCATAAAAACAAACTAACAACTCTTCAAAGTGAGCAAATGGCTCTTTTAGTAGAGCTCGCAGCTATTATTAAGCTAAGTCTTGAAGATTCCGCTAAAGTAGCGTAAGAGTTTTATTATTTATAATTTTTAATATCCATTAACTTGTAAACGATATTTATGATTGTTTTTTTTGTTTTTTATTTTTTCTGTTATAAAGCTATAGAAGAAGAATGCCTATAAAAACATCAAGCAATTGTGGATGGAAAATTTATTAAATTAAAAAATAAAAAACAACTGAAATATAATTTTTATATAAATCACATGTACAGCAACCCCTCTTTTAGCATAACAATAACTTGATAATAAAAATATTGAAATAATTATTTTTATATCTTGTGATGATTTAATTTAAACTACTAATTAATCATATTTTATAAAAAAAAAACTTTTCATATTTTTGTTTATTTATTATAGTAAATAAATAATTGATAAAAAAATTGTTATTATTCAAATTTTTATTTTCATTTTAAAAACTTATTTATAATGGTAAAAATATATATAATTTTTTATTAATTATTTTTTAGTGAGTTTTTTTTCAATGAGTCTTGATGGCATGTTTTTTATATCAACAAAATATATAACAATTAAAATATTTATTTAAAAAAAAAATCTCCTGAAAAGCATTTTTGCTTTCCAGTTGAGCTCTACAGTCCACACAACATACACTTGTGCTCCACGATGATTATTTTTTAAATCACGTTTTTTATGTTTTCATGTTTTTTATTTTTAAAATGTGACAGGTGTTTGTTGACAATAACAAAATATTGTCATAAAAAAAAAAATTATTGCAAAAAAAAAAAAAACAATTCTTAATTTAAGAATAACACACCAGCGACAAACAGTTGGATCTTGTTGATATCTATGATAAATAGTTTTCGTCTATTGACTATTCTACTGTACTTGTCAAAATTGACATGTCAAATTTAGATAGGTTACTATCACAAAAATAATATAAACAATTTAATTAAAGTGTTATTAAATATATTTTAGTTAATTCTAGTTATGATATTGAATAAAGTTTTTTTAACAAAATGACTTCTAAACCAGAAATAACATTGGATCATTTTTATATTTTCAATGGCACTTATGCCAAAAAAGAAGGAGATGTGAGTCATTGTTTATGTCAATTGTTTGTTTATTATTTTAATATAAAACTAATCAATATTGTTAATTTTTTAGGAGGATAAAAAAATACTCTATTATTATCCAGAAAAAACAGACATTGATTCTAAAATTAAAAATATTGGATTAAGTGAAGCAATCATTAAATTTACAGAGTAATTAAAATAATAATTGTGTGTCTGTTTAATAATTAAATTGTATATTTTATTTTATATTTTTTTTTTTAGATCTTTTAATCCTGGTAAATCTTGTGAATTTTGTCATACACACAAAACACGTCAAATATTTTATGAACCTGAGCCTGATTTTTGGATTGTTATGGTAAAAAAAATAAAAGCTTAATTTAAAATATTAACAATTAAATAAATAATTGTTTTTAATTTGCAGATTGTTGGTGTACCATTTTTAAGAAAATTAAAAGATGGTGTTGAGTATGTTGAATATTATAATGAAGAAGTATCAAATGAAGTTTGTCAAGCAATTGTTAAACAAGCATATATGCAATTTCGTTTATTTATGGGTTCATTTGAAACAATTCTTGATGATCCAAATTGTGGTTCACCAACATTACTTAGACATAAATTAGATTATTTTTTTTCTGATTATTTATTTAATTTAAAATTAAATCATCGTGATATACTTGATGTTTATCAAGGCTTACAATATCTTCCATTAGATAAAACAACATTTTTAGAGGTACAATGTTTTATGAATAAAATAAAAGCAACATTACCACAAGTTAAAAATACAATTTTTTTATATGATAATCAACTTGTATGGAGTGATTTAGAGCTTGAAGATACACAAGTTATATATAATTATTTAACAAGTACACCAATAACACTTAATGCACATCCAGATGATGATTTATCATGTAATAAATTTGTTAAAAGAAATAATAATCCTGGTGAACAAATTGGTATAACACCAAAATCACCAAAAGTATTTATAAATCATCAAACAAAACCAACATCACTTGTTGTTTATAATGCATTAAATTCAACAATATGTTTATTTGTTGATAGTAATACAAGTATTATTATTGAATACTTACAAAATTTAAATACCATTCCAGATTTACAATTTTTAAATGTCATTAATTCAATTGTATTACAAAGTACTAAAAATAATACAAGAATTAAAGATTCTGATCCAAAATATTTATATTTTAATAGTTTAAATTTAGCATATAAAAGTACAATGCATTTAACTAAAAAATTATGTCCTGAGTTACCAACAACAAGTGAAGTTTTACGAGTTATTATTGATATTAATAATGATATTAAACGTATGAATGAAGCTGGTGAAATTGTTATTAAAACAATGAGTGGTTATTGGATTGTTGGAAAATTATCAAATTCAAGAATTTTTTTTGCTGTTATACAAAATAATAATGCTCATTTTATTGAGATTGATGATGAGGTCAAAAATTTATGTAATGAACAATTGAAAAGTATTTTTTTTCAAAAATAATTACAAAAAAATAAAATGTTCTTGTATGTTTATAAATGTTATTATTGGTAATGTTAATTATTAATTTAAAATTAAAATAAATACTACTGCACTAAATGTATAAATCTTGTTTGTTAAATTATTTATTTATTGATAAATATTTAAATCATTTTTGGTAAAAGTATCTTACTCGGGGAATGAATTAAAAAATTGTTTAGAAATTTCTAAAACAAGTTGGCATAATTATAAACAATTTCTACATTTTAAATAATTAAAATTTTACTTAGAAATTCTTGTTTTTTTATATTTTATTGCGCACCGCGCAGTGTCATGCGTATAAAATAATAAATACACATATATATTTTGGTAATTGATAAATTTATAAACCCAAACAAATTGCGCAAATGGCGGGAGCTCTTAGAAATTGCGGTAGCTTGCGAACAAATAATGCCACAATTTCATTTTTGGTATTGTTAATTTAATTATTTAAAAACCATAATAATAGTTAATAATATTTAATATATATTATAGTATTTATTAAAAACATTTGATAATTAATATTAATTTATTACAGGTTGTAGCAACAAGTGATCTTTGTGATAAAGTTTTTGATGCTCTACATGTAGCAGCTAAAGAAAGAAAGTGCCGAATTGTTGTTCATCAATGTGAATTTATTGCTGAAGTTACCAGACCAAATTTTAATCTTGCTGTTGATTTTATTGTATTTGCAATTGATGGACAAGTCACACAATCAATAGTTGAAGTATGTTTTTAATTTTTATACAAACATATTTTATATTATTTAACAACTATAAACATAACCTAATTAATTTTTTTGTTTATCATTAATAATTTAGTTGGAAAAAAATATCAGTTTTGTTGATGATGACTATTTTATTTCTGGTAAATCATGCTTGGTTTATTGTCAAGGAAAATTTAATAATCTTGGTGTAATTCTTTATAAAGCACAACAATTGGCTGATAAATACAGTATTCGTAGTTTTTTAACAACAAACATTAACGTAAGTATTTAAATTGTTAAATTACGTTTCTTCAAATTAAAGCATCTTATAATTTTTTTATCAATCAATTTCAGGATCTTGATAATTCTCTTGAATTAGCTAAAAAAATATTAAATATATGTGATGGTGTATTGAGTCTTGAGCAAGGATTACCAATTTTTAATATTTAAAACATTTGAATAAATTATAAGTTGAAGAAAAAAAAAATAAAAAAACATGAAAAAAGTATCAAATAAAAGTACACCAGTGCCTGTGTATACATCAAGTCATGAAGAATCAGAAAATGATAGTGATGAGACAGAATGTAGTATTGGTAGTAATTCAACAGCTGGAACTCATAGAAGTGATACACCAACAACAATAACAACACGTGTACGTAGAAAGGGACGTCGTAGAAGTAAAACAGCAAGTAAACATAAAATAAATAATGATAAACCACTTTATAAATATTGTTGTAATATAAAAGAAGATCATGGACAGCCATTATTTGGTGTACAATTTAATCATCATTTAAAAGAAGGTGAACCAATGATATTTGCATCTGTTGGAAGTAACAGAGTTAGTATTTATGAATGTCCAGAAGGTAGTAATATACGTTTACGTCAATGTTATGCTGATCCAGATACTGAAGAAAATTTTTATACTTGTGCTTGGACATATGAAGATTCAGGTAAACCATTACTTGCTGTTGCTGGTTCAAGAGGTGTTATAAGAGTATTGAGTCCAGTTACAATGACATGTATCAAGCATTATATTGGTCATGGACATGCTATTAATGAATTAAAAATACATCCAAAAGATCCAAATATACTTTTATCAGCATCAAAAGATCATGCATTAAGACTTTGGAATATTAAATCAGATGTTTGTATTGCAATATTTGGTGGTGTTGAAGGACATCGTGATGAAGTATTATCTGCTGATTTTGATATGAAAGGAGAAAGAATAATATCATGTGGTATGGATCATGCATTAAAATTATGGTCACTTGATAAAACAGATATGCAAGATGCAATACGACAATCATATTTTTTTAATCCAACAAGAAATGGACGTCCATTTGATTCAATATTACAACATTTTCCTGATTTTACAACAAGAGATGTACATAGAAATTATGTTGATTGTGTTAAATGGTATGGTGATTTTATATTAAGTAAATCATGTGAAAATTGTATTGTTTGTTGGAAACCAGGTAGACTTGAAGATACACGTTTAAGAAATAATGAAACAAGTGCAACTGTATTACATCGTTTTGAATTTAAAGAATGTGATATATGGTTTATTAGATTTTCAATGGATTTTTGGCAAAAAACAATTGCACTTGGTAATCAAGTTGGTAGAACATATGTATGGGATTTAGAAGTTGAAGAACCAGGACAAGCAAGATGTTCATCATTACAACATCCAAAATGTACAGCACCAATAAGACAAACAAGTTTAAGTCGTGATGGTTCTGTTTTATTATGTGTATGTGATGATGCTACTATTTGGCGATGGAATCGTAATAATTAATCATTATCAACATCATTTTTCTTTTTTTTTTAAATAATAATCATATTCAAAAATAAAAAATTGTATGGAGCGATTTAAAGCTTGAAGATACACAAGTTATTTATAGCTACTTAACAAGTACATCAATAACACTTACTGCTCATGTTTAATTGTTGATAGTAATACAAGCATTATTATTAAATATTTTAATACCATTCCAGATTTACAAATGTTATTAATTCAATTGTATTACAAAGTACTAAAAATAATACAAGAATTAAAGATTTTCATCAAAAATATTTATATTTTAATTGTTTAAATTTTGCATTCTTTTCCATTTCAATCCAGAGACAGTTATAGTTTAATAATTATTGTTGTTATTGTTCAACATTTACCAATTTATAAACATTAAATAAGAATTAATATTTCAACAAAAAAATGTATTTGCATTTAATGATAATTCATCATCACAAGGTATGAAGATTTTTTTTTCATTTTAACATATATTATTGTTATACTAAAAAAAAGATTGTTGCTGGAATACATGCATTTGAAAGTCTTCTGTACTTGTAAATTTACTGTCTTCCATTTTTGGAAATTCTTCGTATGTTTTTTCATCTGAGTCTGATTCATCTGAATCCGATTCATCTGTATCTGATTCTTGACTGATTTTTATTTCCATTTGAAAAAGTGAACAAAATTTTTTTGTAACGGAAAAAAAAATAAAAAAAAAATTATAAACATTGTTTACGAGTTTAAGAATATTTAAAATTTAAAATTATGCAATTCTTACGTGTCAAAGTCTGGATAATCAGGCCAGCTGTCGGCTGACCGAAGTTTTGCTGCACCTTTGTCAGAAGATGGACTTATTTTTTTCAGAATGCATAAGTATTCTGCCACAAGAGGTAATTGTCTAGCCAAAAGAGCTTGTCTTTCCTTTCTCTGAGGTGATGTTATTACTGAGAATATACCAGATTCGGTCTTGCTGTAATTTGACATATATACATGATAATATATAGTAAAATAAAAAACTTGTGATTTATTGTCATTCTCATATTTATAAAATTAAAATAATTTACTTACTTCAATTCAACTTCATTTTTTCGTAATAATTCGAGTAATTCATTGTGTTTATCACGTTTTTTCATTATTCGAATTTTTTTTATGATACGTTGTATGGGCACTTCAGATGCTGTTTTTTGTTCTTCTTTTTCTTGATTTATAGCTTTATCAAAGACTTTCTTCATACGTTCCGATAGTTCCCCTTTGTCACTTAATATCTGTTGAACTTGACCAAGTGAATCAGCTGAAGAAAGACTTTTTTTTGTAACAAAAAAAAAAAAAATAATTATATACACATTGTTTACAAGTTTACGAATGAACTTAAAATTAAAAATATTGTAACTCTTACATTGCCATTAAATGTTCTTTATAATCTGCTTCCTCTTTTTTCATTTTTTCGGAGCAAGCTTTGACCCGTAGACCAAAATAGTCAGGACAACAGTCAGCCTTCTTGCTCTTCTTGAGACGCAATGATGGGGTTGAGTCTGAAACACTATAAAAGTCTCTTATAAAATTATATTATATATTACTAATTATTATATGAAATTATTATTATGTTATAAATTTTACATGTAGGTTTGCGATTATGATAAATGTTACAAGGTTATGTGTATATATACACATGTAAAATATAAAATAATCTAGTGAAATAAAAATTTAATTTATTTTTTTTTCTAATTTGAATTAGCTTAAAAAAAATTACTTACTTAACTGAAGACATGATATTGGATTGATCGATGACAATGGATTTATTTATTTGAGTGTATGTCCATTTACAGATAGCAATACATAAATAGTCTTCTTGAGAATGGACCATGAACGGCGACACGTGGATCGTCAGATATTTTGAAATATTTTAAAGTTGGACAAGTCTGGACAAGTCTTGTCCAAGTACATCTCAAATTGTCTCAGGTAAATAATAATAATTATTATTATTCAGTTTATTTTTGTCGAATAATAAATTAAAAGTCTTGGCAGGCATCAGTGAATTTACAAACAAAAATTGTCTCAGTTAAATAATAATATTAATAATAATAACAATAATTGTTTATAACAAATTAAAAACTATTATTTTTAAACATAAATAATTAATTTTTTTTTTAAATTTAATTTTTTTTTAAATTACCGACGAAAATAGTTCATGTTCCTGCCGCGTGGCAGTCAATTTCTGAAATTCTCATGACTTTCTCATAAAAAAAAATATTTTCTAAATATGGAAATTATTAGTAATTATATCATTAAAATTTAACATTTTTTAAATTTAATTGAAATTGAAATGAAGCGTAATTGAAGATGAATTTTTCATTATCTAGGATTCATCATTGTTGAAGAATGTTATGTAGATGATCTCGATGATTTTATTGCTAAAATATTGTCTCAAAAGGAGTAAATCAACACTGGCGAACACACTGACAAAAACCAGGAACAATGGAAAATTAATGTTGAAATTTTTCACAATTATTTGATTATCATAACAAAGATGCTACAACAATGCTATTAATAATAAATATTTATAATTATTTATAGATAAATTGATAATCTCTTTGTCTTTATAAAAAATGACAGCTCAAACTTGGATTTTTTTCGGTTTTTTAGCTTAATTATTGATAAAAATTACGTAATTATGTTTGTTTATACATTAAATAATTATAATAACAATGAAATAAAATGGAATTTACATACCATTTGTTCGGTATTTGCCGAATAAAAATTTTCCTTTGTCGGCTCCAACGCCATTGACATGTCCATTGAATTTCAATAAGTAGAATTTTACTTGTCGACAATTATAATTTTGAAAAAAAAAAAAATATATAAATCGATTAAAGAGTTTGTAATATTGGATTATACTACTATCTTGTCTAAAAACTGAATAACATGGATCTGTTATTGTCATAAAATATCTTTTATTTTTATCTTTACTTGACCATTATTATGATTAAAATTATAAAAATACTTGTCATCATTTAATGCTGATAAACTTGATGATTTTCTTGCTAATATTCACGTTTATATATTTTTATAACTCAAATACAAACATTGACATAATTATTTTTATATCAAACACACCAGGATCTTAATAAATAACAAGACTTTATGTCGGTTACCAAATTATCACATACATATTATGAGTGATTTTTTTTATTATTGATTATATTGATATCATTAATTATACATTTTTAAATAAAGAATAAGCAAATGTTTTCTAGAGTAATTTATATTTTAATATTCAATAAAAATATACATAAAATACTTATTGCATATAGCATATGAATATTTTAAGTGTTTTTTTTTTCTTTATATCTTTTTGTTTAAACGAAAATTCAAATATTCAAATATAAGTTTTTTAAAGTGATTTTAGTTAACAACCCATTGTTAACAACAAAAAAAATTTAATTGTATTTGCATTTAATGATAATTCATCATCACAAGGTATGAAGATTTTTTTATATTTCTATATGGGTTATTATGCTAAAGATTTATTTTGTTTATCACAGTCTAATTCATCCAAGTTTAATTCATACGACGAGTCTGATTCATCCAAGTCTGCTGATTCATCCGAGTCTGATACATCCATATCTGATTCTTGACTGATTATTATTTCCATATGAGAAAGTGAACACAATTTTTTTGTAACAGAAAAAAAAAAAAAAAACAATTATAAACATTGTTTACGAGTTCAAGAATATTTAAAATTTAAAATTAAGCAATTCTTACGTGTCTTCAAATTCTGGATAATCAGGCCAGCTGTTGGCTGTCGAAAGTTTTGCTCTGTATTCGTCAGTACGTGGATTCAATTCTCTTTTAATCCATAAATATTCTGTCAAAAGAGCTAATTCTATATCCAGAAAAACTTGTCTCTCCTTTCTCTCAGATTGTGGTACTAATGTGTTGAATACATAATAATCGGTCTTCCTGTAATTTGACATATAGGTACATGATAAAATAGTAAAATAATAAACTTGTGATTTATTGTCATTTTAATATTTATAAAATTTAAATAATTTACTTACTTCAATTCAGCTTCATTTTTTCGTAATAATTTTAGTAGTTCATATTGTCTTTCACGTTTTTTCATTATTCGAATTTTGTTAATGATACGTTTTATGGGCACTTCAGAAGCTTGTTTTTGTTCTTTTTTTTCTTGATTTATAGCTCTATCAAAGACTTCTTGCATATCTTCCGATAGTTTTTCTTTGTCACTCAATATCTGCTTAACTTGACAAATTGAAACAGCTGAAGAAAGACTTTTTTGTAAAAAAAAAGAAAAAAAAACAATTATACACATTGTTTACAAGTTGATGGATGAACTTAAAATTAAAAATAATGTAACTCTTACACTTCCATTAGGGATTCCACATAATCTGCTTCAGCTTTTTCAAAAGATGCTAAGTCATCGTCATCGATTGACGCGTATCCTTCACTGTCAGGCAATGATGGGGTTGAGTCTGAAACACTATAAAAGTCTCTTTTAAAATTATATTATACTACTGATTATTATGAAACATCATAAATTTTATATGTAGGTTTGCGATTGTGATAAATGTTATACAAGGTTATGTGTATATATATACACATGTAAAATATAAAATAATCTAGTGAAATAAAAATTTAATTCATTTTTATTTCTAATTTGAATTAACTTAAAAAAAAATTACTTACTTAATTAAAGACATGATATGGGATTGATCGATGACAATGGATTTATTTATTTGAGTGTATGTTCATTTACAGATAGCAATACATAAATCGTCTTCTTGAGAATGACAATGAACGGCGACACGTGGATCGTCAGATATTTGGAAATATTTTAAAGTTAGACAAGTCTGGACAAGTCTTGTCCAAGTACATCTCAAATTATTATTATTATTATTATTCAGTTTATTTTTGTCGAAAAATAAATTGAAAGTCTTGGCAGGCATCATCAGTGAATTTACAAACAAAAATTGTCTCAGTTAAATAATAATATTAATAATAATAACAATAACTGTTTATAACAAATTAAAAACTATATTATTTTTAAACATATATAAAATAATTTTTTTTTAAATTACCGACGAAAATAGTTTATGTTCCTGCCGCGTGGCAGTCAATTTCTGAAATTCTCATGACTTTCTCATAAAAAAAAATATTTTCTAAATATGGAAATTATTAGTAATTATATCATTTTATATCATATCTTATTGATATCATTAATTATACATTTATTTAAATAAAGAATAATAAAGCAAAAGTTTTCTAGAGTAATTTATATTTTGATATTCAATAAAAATATACATAAAATACTTATTGCTTATAGCATATGATTATTTTAAGTGTTTTTTTTTCTTTATATCTTTATGTTTGAACGAAAATTCAAATATTCAAATATAAGTTTTTTAAAGTGATTTTAGTTAACAACCCATTGTTAACAACAAAAAAATTTAATTGTATTTGCATTTAATGATAATTCATCATCACAAGGTATGAAGATTTTTTTATATTTCCAACATATATTATTATTATGCTAAAAGATGGGTTATTGATGATGTTTATCAAGCACCGATTTTATAAATTTTTGGGCATGCCTCTTCATTACAGTCTAATTCATCTAAGTCTAATTCATACGAGTCTGATTCATCCAAGTCTGCTGATTCATCCGAGTCTGATTCATCCAAGTCTGATTCATCCGAGTCTGATACATCCAAGTCTGATTCATCCGAGTCTGATACATCTGATACATCCATATCTGATTCTTGACTGATTATTATTTCCATTTGAGAAAGTGAACACAATTTTTTTGTAACAGAAAAAAAAAAAAAAACAATTATAAACATTGTTTACGAGTTTAAGAATATTTAAAATTTAAAATTAAGCAATTCTTACGTGTCTTCAAATTCTGGATAATCAGGCCAGCTGTTGGCTGACGAAAGTTTTGCTCTGTATTCGTCAGTACGTGGATTCAATTCTCTTTTAATCCAGAAATATTCATCCAAGAGATCTAATTCTATATCCACAAAAACTTGTCTTTCCTTTCTCTGAGATGGTGTTACTGCTGTGTTGAATACATAATCTTTGGTCTTCCTGTAATTTGACATATAGGTACATGATATAATAGTAAAATAATAAACTTGTCATTTATTGTCATTTTAATATTTATAAAATTCAAATAATTTGCTTACTCCAATTCAGCTTGATTTTTATGTAATAATTCTTCTAGTTCATATTGTCTTTCACGTTTTTTCATTATTCGAACTCTGTTAATGATACGTTTTATGGGCACTTCAGAAGCTTTTTTTTGTTCTTTTTCTTCTTGATTTATAGCTCCATCAAAGAGTTGTTCCATATCTTCCGATAGTTTTTCTTTGTCACTTAATTTCTGTTTAACTTGACGAATTGAATCGGCTGAAGAAAGACTTTTTTGTAAAAAAAAAAAAAACAATTATACACATTGTTTACAAGTTTATGGATGAACTTAAAATTAAAAATAATGTAACTCTTACACTTCCATTAGGGATTCCACATAATCTGCTTCAGTTTTTTCAAAACGTGCTACGTTATCTTTAGATAACTCGTATCCTTCACTTTCGGGCCATGATGGAGTTGAGTCTGAAACACTATAAAAGTCTCTTTTAAAATTATATTATACTACTGATTATTATGAAACATCATAAATTTTACATGTAGGTTTGCGATTGTGATAAATGTTATACAAGGTTATGTGTATATATATATACACATGTAAAATATAAAATAATCTAGTGAAATAAAAATTTAATTCATTTTTATTTCTAATTTGAATTAACATAAAAAAAATTACTTACTTAATTAAAGACATGATATGGGATTTTACACATATGACAAGATTGATTGCATTATTATGAGTTTGATGTCATTTATTTTAATTTTAGATATGATACAATACATATAATCAAATCTGATTTAGAATGACACGATACAACGTTGACACATTATCGTGCAGTTAATATTTTAAAATATTGTTCTTGACTATTCAGTCAAGTACAGGATCTATTATTATTATTATCTATTATTATTATATTATTATTATTGTTATTATTAGTTATTGTCAAAATTAATTCAAATTGAAAGTCTTATTGAAGTCAGCAGCATCATTGTGAATTACAATTTACAAAAAATGTCTCATTATAATTAATATAATAATATATAATAATAATTAACAATAATTAATATTACAATATATAAATTTAAACATATTAATTTATATTACATACATAATTATTTATTTTATATTTACATAATAATAAATTCTAAATACATGAAATATCTTATTAATATTATACTATAAAATATAAATTATTATTATTATTATTATTATTCAGTTAATTGTTCATAATATTAGATACATATTATTATTATTATATTAATCAAACAATAATTGTTTATAATTTATTAATACATATATTTTTTAAATTACCGAAATGGAAATAATTAATTGTTTAATTATGTGTATTCAGTTAATTGCATAACATACAGATCTAATTTTTAAATTTTTTAAAATCTATTTTTTAAATTAAAAATAGTTAATGTTTCAGGCGCGACAGTCAAGTTCTGAAATTCTCATGACTCTCTTATAAAAAAAAATATTTTCAGTCGGAAAAAAAAAAATATTATGTATTGACGTGCTCCTGTTTTACAGTGAAATTATTAACAATAAATAGCAACAATTAATTGTTAATTTATAATAAATCGATTCATTAACTCGCTGGCTACTATTTGAGTGCATAATTATTGCTGGATGTCACGTATTTTAGCTAAAAATTGATATTGTTTAAAACGTCAAAAATCGGCCGGGTCACAAAAGGACCCCATGGAATTTTATAATACAAAATGGCCGCAGGTAAATATTTTTTATTATTATTAGCTTTGTTTTTGTTTAACAACAAATAGTACGTATAAACAATAGTGAAATTATTAACAATAAATTATTTATGATGCAAAAAAGAATTTGAGGTTAGGTCTCTTTGTCGTTGCAAGTCAAGTGACATTTTTTGCAATAAATAATTGTTATACATGCAATATTATTTTATAAAATAATTAACAAACATTAATTGAACATTTTTGTGTAAAAAAATTACAGATTTTCTTGGATATGTCAAAAGTTATTAAACCTCGACAGATGCCATGACATTTACAACAAAAAATGACAGCAGGTAAATAATTTTTATTATTTTAAGCATTTTTTTTAACGATTAATTAATAATACGGATTAATAATAGTTAAATTATAAATGAATTAATTTATTATGGTGAAAAAGCAGATTTGGGGTTAGGTTTTCTTGTTGTTGTAAATTTATTTACAAATTTTGCGATAATTAAATTTTGAACGTGAAATGTTGATTGACAAAAATAATTGAATAAATAATAGCAACGAAAATTAAAATATTTATTATTATTTAATGTTATAGGTGCAAAAAAAAAGGATAATCAGGAATTATTTGTCAAAATGACATGACAAGTCAAAAGTCTTGGCTTTTTATTGAACAAGAAAAGGTATTGAATACTTTCATTTTTTATAATTAATTTTATTTATTTATTTAACTGTTTACTAAAATATTTTTGTTATAAAAATTACAGATATCCTTATATTTCAAGGTGGACAAACACCAGTGCATTTACAATGCAAAATGGCCCCAGGTAAATAATGATAATTATTATCCAGTTTGTTGTTTGTCAAACAATATACATTATTATTAAAAATAGACTATCGATTGTTGATCAGTTTGGTTTAATAATTTATTATTGCAGTTTCATCTAATATATATTTATGACAAAAACATAAGTCTTGCTAATATTATAACAAAATGAAAAACGTGAAGAACGAGTTAGTGCATTATTTAAAACAATTGAAACAACTGGCACTGTTTGAATGTTAAAATACAACATGAATAATATCAAGCAAATACATCATATGCTTTAATAATGATGAATTCCAGATAATGAAAAATTATTCTTCAATTGTGCTCTATTTCAACTTCAATTGAATTCACAAAATGTTAAATTTAAATGAATCTCAACATGTCGTGAATTATTTAATATGATTATATGAGCAAACTTTATCTTGCTTTTACTCATAAAAATCAACAACATGACATGGTGCTGGTGCTATTGATTTTAATGGTCGTTTTAATAGACCACTTATTGTTGTTATTGGTAAACATTTACTTGTTGTTTTTTGGCTTCATCAATGTTTACCAAAATATTTACTCTGATAAGTCTCTGTTGATGCTAACAATAGAAACACCACGTGTCCACCTGTGGAGCTTTAAGAACACAGTGCCTCTGTCCAAAAGAATGCTAAAAATTTTATCAGTGTCAACAGTGAGCTCTTCATTTGAAATTGATAAAACGTTTTCAAGTAATAATAATAATATACTCTATTTAAAAATATTATATTTATTATAATTTTTAAATAATAATTGAGTATATTAAATAGTTTATTATCAAGCCAATAACAAGAAAATATTCAAAGTGATTGATCTTTTTCAATGGTACTAAAAGTTGATATGATCAAAGAAAAAAAGACTATATTAATTTATTAAGTACTGTAAAAGTGATGGTGGTGATTGTTTTTAAAAACGTGGTGATGAACAGTAAGACTATTGTGTTGTGTTTGTGATCATTGAATCTGCTGATTGTTGCTGATGGTATCATCATAAACCACTACATGGTGTTGGAGCATTTTGATGACCATTGTGGAAAGATGAAAGTCCACTTGGAAGGAATCCTGTCCCATAGATCATCTGAATAGACGTTGGTCCATCTGAATGCTGCCTCCTAGACATGCTAGTCTTCTTGCCTTGCTCCTAGAACTTCTAAATAAGGTAAGAGTCCTTCTGGTCACTTTTTTTAACCAAACCCTCAGGGTAAAAGTGCGTCAACAGGCTTGTAACTTTAAAAAATTTATGTTATAATTCTTTAAAGCTACTTGATAATCCCCCAATATTTATATTGTATATATTTTTGTGACTTGTAGCTCACCTTGATCACTGTTTTTTTTTTTTGTTTATTTAAATTATAAAATTTCATGCACCAGAGTAAATGGTTTTAGTTGATTGATCAAGGTGTGCACATCAACCTGTCTATCTCAAACAGAGTAGATGGGGGTGAATAGGATGTGTTTCAGGTATTTGCATTTATAGGACACCAAATTATTTTTTCTAAGAGAAATTAGGATGTTTATTTTAATATCCCTGTTCAGGTTTATTATATATTTGCAATATTTAGATTTAAATAATTTCTTGTTGAACGCACTTTACCACAATAATTTACAAAGTTGTAAATTTTTTTTTTAAACTGAATTTAAATTTTAATATGCCTGCAGCTTTGAGCACAAGTAAATAATTTATTACTTTATTTTTATCTAACTTGTTTATCAAGTTTTTTTTTTTTAGAATTTTTAATAATCGTTATCATGCACATCAGTGTATATAAAAATAACAAGTAGTTTATTATTTTTTTATTTTTTTTTGTAAGTAAATATTTTATTTTTATTATAATAATTTTATAATGTTATTATTTACGTAATATATATGTACGTAATCAAAATTATTCAAATTCAAACCATTATATAGTTTCATATTGAAATTAAAAAAAAAAATATATATATCTACAATTGTCGCTGCGACAGCATTACGTGAGAGTAGGCAAACATTCAAAAGCAACGTCATAACACTGGATCACCCATTTTTTTTTGTGAATTTTGTTGAAAAATAATAGAATATAGTTTGACAGATTAATTGTTTATATAGTTGCTAATGCTGCACCAAGAGCAGCATCACCAGAATGACCCAATTCAAGTGGTAATTTAAACCAATGTGTTACTTCTTTTTGTAGTACAGGATTACGTACTAAACCAGAACCATTACCAACAATTTTCATGATACCTTTATCTTTTAATTGTTGTTCAGACATCATACTATAAATAAAATAACAATTAATTAAACAAGCATTAATTAGTTAATTAAAAACTTACTTGTGAATATTTTTAATAATTCCGGAACACAATGAACGAAATACTTTTCCTAAATCAAGTGTATCTAATGTAATACCAGTAACACTTGCTGTTTTATCTGGATTATATCTTTCAGCCAATAATAATGGTTCAATTTCCATGGCACTTATTGCAGTATCTTTATTACTTGAATTGATACATTTTTCCCACACTTGTGCTGTATAAAATAACACAAAAATATTTTATATAAATGAAATTAAAAGTATATAAATTTTGGCTTACATTGAGGAATTGAAAATCCCAATTCTAATGTCCATTGTTGAAGTGCCTTGACAAATGCTGCAAGTGTATTACCACCATTTAGAGAAGCAGCAACTGCAAGATATTGATCATTAAAATAAGGAAAATATTCAATACAATTTAACTGAGTTTTATTTATTGGATTGTATGTTGGATCAACATAAGTTAATTGTGCTGATGTTGATATATTTAATACAGCTTCATTTGGTCCTTTTAATAGGGCATAAACTGAACATTGAAGATCACCCAAAGCAACACCTGAAAAAAAAAACAAATAGTTATTTGTCTGTCTTGTTGATATTGATATATAATTAGGAATAATTTACCAATTGGTACACCAGCAGGAATTCCAAACCAAGAATGACTTAATTTACCAGCAATTTCACCTGGTTTTAATATTTTTTTTGGCAATAATTCAACTGGAAAATTTCCATCATTCATTAAATCAATTTCCCATTGACATTTATCAGTTAAAAAATATCCCCAACTTGCTGCATTTTGAGTACTCATTGTTGTTTCTTCATTTTCACAAAGTAAACTAACAACTAAATCTTGAACAGTTCCACATTTATCATATTTATCAAATTTTTCTGGTCTAAATAATGAAAAAAAAATATGTTAAATATCATTATTATCATTATGATAAATTATATAACATAAAATAGTTGATAAATAAAAAATTTATATACTTGTTTTTTGCAAACCAAAATAATGTTGCACAACCATAACCAGTATGAACTGGTAAATGACTTTTTGAAACTGGTAAAGTCATCAAAAAATTTTTATCACATCTACTATCTTGCCATGTGTAAAGATGTGATACGTTATCTCTATCAATGTCAAGTTTAAATGTATGTCCATCATTTTGATGATGATTTAAAGCTTCTGGATTTTTCCAAAGTGTTACACCATGCATTTGTCCACAAATACCAATACGTCCAACCTTTAAATTTACATTAAATAAATTAATTATTTATATAAATTATATAAAACAGAAAAAAATATTTTACCTGTTTTAATAAATCTTTTGGTAGTCTTGAAACACAACTGTGTATAGCAGATAGTATTTTTGGTACATCTTGCTTATTTCCTTCAATTCCCAAATCACTTGGTACATTTGCTTGTGTATCTTTTGATTGTTTAGCAACAATTTGTTTTGTTTTATTTGTAATAATAACAACTTTAACAGATGTTGTTCCCAAATCAATACCCAAAATTAATTCTTCACTTGATGATGACATTTTATCAATAGAATATTAAATAACAAAAATAATTTTAGCTGATGTAATTTAACATTCCTACCTTGAAAAAACCTACTGACAATATTTTTAAATTAATAATTATTTACTTGCTGAGGTAAATTGTCTCTCGTCACAATTTATCTGACCTTCTTTAAACGTGTATTTTTTTTATATCTATGTTTATTATCGAGTATTATTTTTTTCAAATAAATACATAAAAACATTCTTGATGAAACCGACAGAGAGCACAATATGCTACTGTCTTACTAAAAACATTCTATTTTATTAACATTGTTAATTCATTGTTAATTCAATAGACAGCGCTTGATAGTCTTTTTTTTTGTGACCCAGAAAGAAAATGGCAATAACAATAATAATAATAAACAAAAGATAAGTTGACTGATTGTGAAAATAAAAAGTCAACAATACTTGTATTATTTTTTTTTTTTTTTGTTTAGTCATATTGACGTTGTTATTTATCATCTAATAGTTTTTGTTTATAGAATAATATTTATAGTGTTTTATATAGGCAAAAAAAAAAAAAAATAGACAAAGTTATAAATTTTTTAATATAATTATAAGATAATTACTCAAATTATAGAAAAATAAATAGTTTATTATCATGGATATCATCTATTGCGTGATTTATTAATTAATTTTATTGTAATAAATTCAATTGTTAACCTGAAAAATATTTATAAATGTCAATGAAATTTGGATTACAAGTGTTTTTAAATAATAATTATATTTATCGATGGTAAGATTATTTTATTATTTTACATAAACTATTGTAGATTATTATATTATAATTATGATAATTATTATTATTACATTATTTTTATTTATTATTAGGCATTACGTATGATGACAGCAATAGCTCCAGGCCAATTGGATCCAGTTAATGAGATTGATCATGCAGCTGAAAGAGAAAAACTTCAGGCTAATCTTTTGGCTGCATCAAAATTATGTCATGTTAGATTTGGAGGTAAAATGGAATTAGCAACTGAGTCTGATCAATGTGTATCAAGACTTTGTCATGCATTTGAGATGATATTTCGTCATGGTTATCGTAATAAAACAAATGAAAAATTAAATTCAACAATACGTCAAGTATCAGAGTTAGTATCTGGTGGAATATCACGTAATTTAACAGATAATTCATTTTGGTCATGTATTAAAACCCAATTAACATGGCATGAACAAGAAAGATTTACTGTATTACGAAATATACGTACAGATTATGGACGTGGTAGAGCATGGTTACGTGCAGCATTAAATGAACGTTCACTTGAACGTCATTTACATGCAATATTAAATCCATCAGTACTGTCATTGTATTATGATGAATATGCATTTATATTAGATCAAGAACGTACATCTGTATTGCCAAATATTGCTGCTGGACTTGGTACGATTGTATTTGCAATACGTATTGATAATGATGAACTTGATAAACGTTCAGGTTTTGATGATACAACAATGGCTTATAGAGCATCACAATCAGAACCAATTATTAATTCTGTTATAAAAGATAATAATACTCAAAGACCTAGAAGAAAAATACCAACAAATATTATATCATTTGATAATGATGATGATAATGATAATGATAATAATAATGATGGTGGTGAAAGAAGTGTATCAACAAGTGCACCAGCAACATGTTTTAATTCTCCAACAGATTTAACAGTTAAAAAATTAAATGATAAAACAGAAAAAACAAATGTTCCACTTGTATTAAATGTTAAAAATAATTGGATACAAAAAAATGATATACTTGAAGAGGATAAAGTATTAACACCTTTAAATGACAATAGTGGTATGGTTAATTTAATGCCAGTATCACCACTTGATCAAACACTTGATGATATGCTTGTTGCATTACCAACTTATATTAATGATAATGATATTACTGAAAATGCAATTGAAGCAACTGAACCATTAACTGGAATTGATTATCATATTGATGCTGATAAACTTGATATTGATGCATTAAAAATACGTCTATTAGCAATGAATGAAGTACTTGAACAAGCAAGAGAAGATTCAATATCAAGTAGATTACAATTAGCTAGATTTCAACGACAACATCAAAATTATCTTGAACGACATGAAGTACAGCTACAAGCATTAAATAGAGAAAATGAATTATTACGACAACAATTAAGAAAATATGTAACTGCTGTACAATTATTAAAACGTGAATCAGATATAACAACAAATGTTAATGATGAAGAACAACAAATTGATGAAGATTATAATATTGAAACACAACAGTATCAAGAAAAACTTGTACAAGTTGCTGAAATGCATGCTGAATTAATGGAATTTAATAGTAGATTAACAATGCAATTAAGTAGTCGTGATAAACTTGTTAAAAGATTACAAGCTGAATTGGAATGCCTCAGGGGACCACTTAATGAAAATGATATACCAATTGATTCACAATATCTCATACATATATGGATACCATCTGCATTTTTAACTGGACAAAGTACAGATGTTCATCATGTTTATCAAGTAATAAATATTTTCATATAATTATTCCATATAAATTTATTGTAGATTTGTTTATTGGTTTTTTTTTTTAGATTTATGTTCGTATTAGAAATTCAGAGTGGAATTTATATCGTCGTTATGCACAATTTTATTCATTGTATAAAGATTTAAAAAAACATGATTCAGTTGTAACGACATTTGAATTTCCACCAAAAAAAACAATTGGAAATAAAGATGCTAAATTTGTTGAAGAACGAAGGTAATGAAAAAAATTAAATTTTCTTTAAATAAAATTTAATAATTAATTTGTTTTTTTTTTATTTGAAGACAAAAATTACAACAGTGGTTACGTCGTGTTGTTGGAAGATTGGCACAATGTTCACCAGCATTTACACTACGTCCTAGCAAACAAACACTCATTTCTTTAATGCCATTTTTTGGGTAATTAATTTAAATATATATTTTCATAATTTATATTAATTAATAATTGTATTTTTTGTACAGAGATTATCCCAGTGAAGAAGAGTCTAAAAAAAATAATACAGGACGAAATAATATTTCATCATCACCACAGTATATGGGACTTTAATATAGCTTTAAAAAAAATAATAATATTTGTAAATAAAATTATAAAGAGATTTAAAATTTTAATGTATATAGGTATATAATTGAGAAAAAAAATGATTTTAAAATTTAGACAAAAATGTTGATCAAAAATATAATAAATTAATTTAGAAAAATTACAGTATATTTAAAATTTAATGTAGTTAAAATAACAACAAAAAAACTAGATAATATTAATTAAAAAAAAGAAAGTTTTTATTCATGTGTAAGGCGACTTAATATTTAATATAAAAAGGTACACTTTTTGTTATTTTGTTTCTTATTTTTTTTTCCACCTTTCATTTTTATAAAGTATATATTTTTTTATGATAAAAATAAAAGTGCAATATTGATATATTAATTGTTAAAACATATACATATACAACCTTACATTATACAATTTTTTTTTCCATTTTTTCTCAATTTTACGTAAAAAAAAAAAAGGGTTATTAAGTAAAATATTAATTTTAATCTACTGTTTTTTTTTTAAATAAATTTGGGAAAGGAAAGGGCACAGTCTCAAAGGAATTCAGGTAGAGGATTAAATTCTACAATTATTTTTCTTTTCATTAAATCTATATTGACATATGAAAATAATATAAGAGGCATTTTTTGAATTCTCTTAGGGTTTGACAATTTCTTACGATATACTTGTATTTAAAAAAAAAAAAAAAAAAACATTTAAAACAAAAAATAAACAATTTGTTTAAATGTTGACAATGCTTATTATCATATAAACTTATTATGCAATTTTACAATTTAAATAAACGAAAAAAAAACAAAAAATTACAATACAAAAATGAAAAAAAAAAAAAAAAGAAACACTATACAATAATTTCTAATCAATATAGAAAACAGTAACATTAACATAATTAAGAATAAAAGGGAGATTGAAAAAAGTACATTTGAAATAGTAAAGAGTATTTGTATTAATTTTTTTTTTTTTTTTAATTACTTCATTCAATTTATATTACGTTTTTTAAATCAGTCACATTCAGGTCAAAAAATGTTACTATTTATTCTTTCTCCCTTATAGTATCATTTTTTTTTTTTTTTTCGTATCTATTAAAATACGTACATAATTTACACAGTACAAAATTTAAAATTAATTTGTTGTTATTTTTATTTTTGTTTGTTGCTAAGTGATCCAGACTACATTATTTTAAAAAATTTTAAAAGTACGGTTTTTATTTTTTAAATCTCCGGTATTATTTTTTTCATTTTATTTGCAAATTAATTTTTAAGATTATATTATTGTTTTTTTTTTTTTTGTTGTATTTCATTTATGGTATTTTAAATAATAAATTGATTAAATTATTATAAACAATTCCAGTATTTATGAAACTTTATAAAATCATTTTTTTTGTTTTTTCATTTTTTATGTATAAAAAATAATAAAATTTAGAATTTTACAGACAAATTAATTTACAAATTAATTGTCAGTAATATTCTATTGCTATGTCAGCAACGACAGGTCAAGAATTTTTTTTTTTTCGTTTTTTTTTTTTTTGTACCAAAACATTTTTAATACTGCACATATTTTTAATAATTTTTTTTTTTTGTCTTTTGTGCAATTTAAAGTTTTATATAAAAAAAAAAAAAAGCTGTATTTTTTTTTTTAATCGAAGAAAGTATATAGTAATTGACATAATAATTTTAATGGCATTATAAAGCTTGTCAGATTTTTTTTTTTTGTCATAAACTTTTCATTGGATATGTTAGTGTAAATTTACCGAAAGTATATATATTATTTTTAAAAATTTATTTCTTGTCATATCGAATATATTTTAATAATTTTTAGTTCGTTTTGAGACGGTGCCTAAAATAAAAAATTAATATTTTATTTAATTTAGAATTTTGTTGTTTTTGTATTCGTTTGGATGTCATCCAAGTAATAAATTTTTTTAAGATAATTTTATCAATTAATTTATACTGTTATGCATATTTTTTTTTTTTTTTTCTCTTTTTTATTTATTGCTAATGTTATCATAATTATTCAAAATAAATAGTCTAGACTATTGTGTGTCCATTACAGCTAAGTGTTTAATTAAAAAGTAAAATTTTATTATAAAATTATTATCTGTTTTTATTTAATTTTATTTATATATATTTTAATTTTCATACTGATTAAAGATATCCTTTTATTTATTTCTACCTGTAAAAAAAAAAAAAAAATAGTAATTCACACACTGGACACAACAATCTTAACGTTACACTTGTTCCAAGAAATTATGATAACTAAAATAATAAATAAAATTATTATATGCATAACAATATATTGATTTAAAATAAAAAGAAAATTGCAAAATTAATTCTATGCACAATTTAATATTAGTTTTTTTTTTTTTTTATATAGTCACGCTCTATAATGATAATCTGATAAAAATGAATTCAATTGAGCGTAAATAAAGCAATATAGAGCGTAGACCAGTGTGCCAGGTACTCATATCATATTTGGATATCAAATTTAATTTATTTTTTTTTTTTATTTAACAATGAAACAATGACTTGATGAGCTTATTATTATTTTTTTTCTTCTTCAAAACACACTAGATGTGTTTTATATTTATTTTAACAAGTCATATTATTTATAATTTTTATATTTTTTTTGATTAAACAACTTGAAAATAATGGCCAAAAATTTAATTGTGTGTCATCACAATTTTTTTTAAATAATTAAAATTATATATTTTTACAATCCTGACAACTGGTCCAACATACTTTAATCAATACTAAATATTGTCTGGTAATTTTACATTTGTTTTTAAGTTATTTACTCGTTTATTTTTTTTCATTGAAATTAATAATTGGGTTCATCCCCTCAAGCCGACCTGTCATTGCATGTTTTTTTAAAATTTTATTAAAAAATCTGTTATAAATAATATAAATGAATTGGACATTGTTAGTATTTAATTATATTTTTTTTTTTACTTAACTAAATATAATAACAATACCAAAAACTGTCACGAAAATGATATGTAACAGTTTTTGTAATATTGAATTTGTTTTTTTTTTTTTAAATATGTCATACTCTCGTTTTACAATGAATAAAGATATAAATAATAATTATTTAAATTTTCGTAAATTTTGAAAAATAAAAAACTTTTTTTTTTTTTTCTTTTTTTTGTTTTTAATAACAAGACTACAGTGAAAATAGTAACAGATCTTGAATATTAAATTATAAATTAATAATACAAATTATTTTTAAAAAGAAATGAAAAAACTTAAAATAATAATTTGTTTTTTTTTTTTTTTTTCTGATAAGGCTGTTAGTTAAAACATATGATAGAAGGCTCAAAAGAGGATGTAACCAGTGAGTTCACCTATGTACATACCTAAGCGTACTTATCTTTTTTTATTTATTTATTTGTTTTTTTTTTTGTTTTTTTTTTTTAAAAAGATATATATTTTTTTTTTTTTTTTTAAATCTTGTCATTTTTTCATCTCACAATTTTCGTTTCTCCTCTCGCAAACATTTTAAATTGCAATATATACTAAAAATTTATTCACATCATTATTTTGAATATTTAATTTGTTTCTTTTTTTTGCATTCTAAGTAAATTTTTGTATACAAAATTAAAGAGTTAGTTGTTTTTAGCAAAAAAAAAAGATTCTTTTTAATTTTCCATGTCCTTTTTTTTCTTATCTCTCCGTCTAGTCTTATCATTCCCGCAGAACACAATGTTTATTTCTAAACCCAAGTTTCCATTTATCACAAATTATTGTTCCTTGTATTTTGTCGTTTTAAATATAATTTAATTATTATTTATTTTTTTTTCTTATTTTCTGCATATCTTATCTCATTTTTTTTTTTTTTTTTTCTTATTTTTTTTCGTCATTCGACAATACTGTAATCGAGTACGTTTAATTAATAGAGAAGGGAAATTAAATCCCTCAATTGATTGTTTTGACTTACGTGCCATTTTTAAAAAAATTAAATATATATATATTTAAATATATATATATTTTTATTCTTCTTATACTGGGATAGCAAATTATGTTGATAGTAGTATAAACAAAAAAAAAAAATTGTTTTTACTATCAATATTTTTGTCGTTTGCGTGTTCAGAGAAGATAATTAATGAGTGAAGTAATAATTCCAAAGTCATAAGACTATGGATTAGGGGGTGGTGTTGTTGGTGTTGTATGAGATACACCAGCAGTTACAAGTGTTGGACTCGTTGGACTTTGTTGTAAAGGCAAAAATGCTGATCCAAGACTTGGTTTAAGCTGAAATGCTACACAAGGCTTTGGACAATAATCCAATTTGCTCAAATCTATCATTGGTCGTCTGCTATAATTATTATAAAATATAAAAAAAATAATATTAGCATATTATGTTGGATTTTTTTAATGAAAATATTTTTATATATGAATATTAAATTACCTGGGATCTTCGACGAATTTAAGATTAACTTTTTCACAACCATCTGGTGGTTCTCTTGCTAAAAACTTATTGATGTGTGGTGATGTACCTAAACGACTCTCTTGATCTGGGGTTGATCCACGACTGCCTCCTATTTAAATTATAAAACAAACAAAAAAAAAAAAAACATATATATTAATTATATATTTTAAATTTAAATAATTGCTACAAGTATAAATACATTAATTAGCAAATTCAAAAATAATATAATTAAAAATAGCAATAAGGCTTGTAATTTTTATATTAATTATTAATTATGAAATAAAAATTTAAAAGCCTTGCATTTGCCATCAACAACATATCCTAAAATAAAAAAAGTAATTTTCAATCTAAAAAAATAAAAATAGTTTTAAACATAAAATCAGGATAATCAAAAAATAAAATAATAAATTTCAATGAAAAGAAATCTATTGAAATCGTGCAATATTTAACTAGAAAAAAAAAAAAAAATAAATAAAACACGAAAATAGACAAACGAATTTTGATAATTCGAAGCGAACCTTGTGGCAAATCACTGGATGGACGAGAAGTATCCATGAGACTTTGAATAAGTGGTGATTCAGAATTCCTAGATGGTGGCCCTGTATATTTTTTAAATGATCCCATTATACCCATCATAATCAAAATCATTTATTAATTTTTATCCCATGATGAAAATATAAATTTTTAAATGAATAAATAAATAAAATAAAATTACCTGAAGAGTATGAACTGGACGGAAGCTCAGTGGCTGGTGTTTGAGTATTAACACTACGTGTTGCCCTCAAAAGATCAGCCAAAGGTGCTCTGTGACCTTCTGGTGTCATTTGTTCACGATATTTTGCATACTAATTAAACAAATAATTATAAATATAAATAATAATAACAAAAATGTTTTAAATATCATTGATAATAATATACCTTGTCCTCAATTGAATGATCAAGATCATTTGTATTTGATGATGATTTTAGTACGAGTCCTTCAATTTCTTGATTAAGACCTTCAATTGATGAACGCATTGGTGGTCTCATTGGTTTAACTGGTATATTCATTGGGCTTGCTTTAATACTCAAACTAAATTGATTTTGCATTGATGTTTGTGATGCAATACTAGGCAATAGTACAGTATGATCACCAGGTAAAGCTGGACCACTTGGTAATATTAAACCAAATGCTGTTGTTCTTTCTCTACTACTTGTACTTTCTTTATTTGTCCGTTGTAATCTTTAAAATATAAAAATTAATTAATATTAAAATTTTTCTTTCTATTTAAAGTTTAATAAATATTTTTTTTTACCTATGTCTTATGTATTTTTCCATTGGTAATTTTTCTTCTGTATTAACAGTTTGTATATCATTACCAGTTGTATGTCGATTTATAACTTTTCTTGTTTCATTATTATTACTACTATTACTACAACTACTACTTGTTGTAGAAGTTGTTGTTGTTGTTGTAGTAATAGTGCTAGTTGTACTTGTTGGCCATTCTTCAGTTTGTGTTGATTTATCAACAAATAAACTTGTATGAATATAATAAGATTCACGAGGCCATTGTCCTTTTAAATAAATTGTATCAAGTGATGCTGTACGACGAATATTTTGATTACCATTTAATCCATCACTACCACGTCCACTTAGTGTTTTTGATTTAGCTAATATAATATTTAATATATATATGTGTTTTTAATAATACAATAATATTTTAATAAATAAATAAATAATTATCAACTACCTTTATATGATAATGAGCCAGGACTTCGTTGACCAGATGATGCTGATGTATCTGGTGATATGCGTGCTTTCCATGTATTTACATTTGTTGGTGATACAGTTGGACTGTTATTATTACTTTTTCTTAAATTACTACCCTGTCTACTTTGTCTAAGTAATGAACTAACCGGCAGGGTAGCACGCATTGGCCCTTGTTTTGTTGTTGAGCATGGTGATGATTTTCTCATACGTTGTGTACCCGACATATTTTATCATATAGAAAATATATATCAATTTTTATTCACAACCCCTGGCCTGTTGTGGCCTTGTCAAATACACACCAACAACAACACCAACACTACACCGCCACTGTTAGTAGTTTGTAGTTGAAAAAACAAAAGACTATACAACAAAAAAAAAAAAAAAAAAATAACAATATATATAAATATTTTTATCAAATAAAAATATTATTATATATACAAATATATAAATATAAATATTTTTAATACATTTTATATATTATATATTTATGAATTAGTATAAATAAATAAAAATAATAATAACAACAGGAAGACTTCCCGTTAAATTTATTGTACACTGCACGAGGTGTTGTATCGCGTTGTAGCTTGTTGCAGTAGTAGTAGTAAGTGTAGTACTAGATACTTGTGATTGTACGTTTTTTTATTTTTTTTTTTTTATTTATTTATTTTTATTTATTTTTTTTGTGTGTGATATATAAAAGAGAGAACCAATCAGGGCCAACTACAGAGAGAGGAAAAAAAAAAAAGAGAAAGAATAGGGAAAATAAAAATACAAAAATAAATAAATAATATAAAATAATAAAAATAGAAAAAGATAGATACAATATAGGTATATAAAAAGTATTTAAAAAAATGTGTAAATAAAATTTTTAAAAAATATATTTTTAAGAGGTGGAGTTGGCTGTGATTGCTCCGACTTTGACGCACACCAAAAGGACGCTTTACCTCTTATTTATTCACCGGATTCCCCTTCATAATCCATCAACTAACAAAACACACTGCCACGCACTGAACAAAACACAAAAAAAATAATCATATATATTTTTTTATAATAATTGTCGATTATTGAATAGTATTAATTAATACACAATAATATTCACTCACAGTATATTCACAATTTTTTTATTAATAATTATTTTTAATTTAACGTTGAAAATTTGATATAAATAATATTATAAATATATATAAAAATAAAGCAACAAAAAAAAAAAAACTACAAGGCGTCTTGTCATTCATTCGGCCAAAGCGTTGGCGGAGGCATAGTGTGTGTTGTTATTATTATTACGCTTTTGGCTAACACACTTGCAAAGGTTGCAACTTGTTTTTCTCTCTTTTACTCTCCCCCTACTACTCTTTTTTTTTTTATTTTTTATTAATTTATTATCTATCTTTCTCTTGCTTATTATTACAACAAGTACTTTTCTCTGTCTTGCTTTTGTTTCGCGCTCACCTGAGTTGGCGTTGCGTGTTTTTTTTTTACGTTTATTTTTTTTTTTTCCTCTCTCTCTCTCTCAATACATATACATCACGTGATGACTACTCGAGTACATGTATGCATGGATAACTTTTGCTGCACCAATACAATCCCCCACACACGTTTTCTCTCGTACGACGACGAGAGAAGAGAGGAAAAAAAAGGCACGGACAGCTCTTTTCTCTCTCTCTGTCTTTATTTTCTTCTCTCAATTTACAATCTCTTCTTGCACTTACACAACAAATAGTCACGAATTTTATAACTCTTTTTTTTTTTTTTTAGAATGTAATTTGTGTATACAAAAAATATATTTAGAATTAGGGCTGGTTTTCAATCGAGTGATTGTTGGCGCTTTAATTCGCGCCATTATTGTCCACCATTTTCATGAAAATAAATCTTGCTATTTTAATCGCGGGAAATTTCAAATAAACATATAAAAAATATATAAAATAAATATTTAAAATTTGTTGAATTATGTTTTTAATGAAACAACAAATTTTTAATTATGTAATATTTAATTTTATAAATTTTTTTTAACATAATAACAATTGTTGACAATTAATTAATGAGTTTTTTTTTAAATATCTGTTTTATCGTTTGACGGTTGTACAGGCTGATCAAGGGTCATTCATTTTTTTTTTTTTTCTCCCCCCAAGATGACCAGCTTCCCCCCCTCAACCTCATTGCAACCATGATGGTGATTTTGGTGTGTGAAAATACACAATGATTGAGTGAAAATATTTACAATAATAAAAAAAAAAAAAATCTTTGATACGCATAAATTGTTAATTAATATTTAAGAGTGTTTAAAAATAATGGCTTCCTTAGTTGCGGATTACGGTACGTCTTCTGGTTCTGACAGTGAAGATGAAATAGCATATAATTCGTAAGTATTTATAGATTAATAATTAAATACTTGTCTCTATATTTTTTTTTTTTTTGTCTATGTGTTAAACTAATATAAATAATGAATTTATAAAATTAAAATATAAAAATTGTTCTTGTTCTTTGTAATTTGATATTTTCATAAAATTAGTTCACAGGAGTTGGATGAAAATGATGATGAAAATAATGAAAATGAAAAAGATGAAATGATGATAAATATAAAAAAAATAACAACAAATGAAATAAATAAACTTCCATTACCAACACCAGATTTTAATAGTACACCAACATTAAAAACATCAGTATTTTTAAATCCATTTTCAGAAGCTGAAAAAGCTAAAAGTGCAATACTTGAAAAACATGTTAAAATGACACCAACATTGGATGATACTAAAATGATTAATGGACGTAAAATATGTTGGAATTATCGTAAGGGTCGTTGTCGATATGGTCATAAATGTACATTTGCTCATGATTCTGATTTACATCGTAGTGTTGCTGATTTAGAAACAATACGTAATACTGAAGAAACAGTTATATGTCAAACACATTTTAATAATCAAATTAATAATCATCATGATGATGATGAAATTTATCAAGAAAATAATCAAATTATTAAAAAAAATAAAAAACGTCCAGGACTATCACAAAATTTGGTACCAGGTAAAAAAGTTATTAAAATGTACAAAGCACAAGCTAATCCTGTTGGACGATAAATTTATATTTTTATATTAATTTAATTAATAACAACACACAACAATATATTAAAAATCAAAGAATTTTAAATTGATAAATAAGCTGTTATTTATCAATGCTTCCAAAAAGTGCTTCATGTACAAATTTAAAAGAAAAATATCTGATTGAATATTTAATAAAATTTTCCAATTCAATGAAAAATAATATAAATTAATATTTGCACTTTTACCAAATATTATATTTAAATAATTATTTTTAAGAATATTAATATGAAAACAACAACAACATCAACAACAACAAGTGCATATGCTGTTAAAAAAAAAAATATATATATGAAATTTACAATTGTTTTTTTATCCAGTAACTGTGCAGTTAATTTTTTCCATAAAAATAAAAATTATCTTCCTAGTATTATAAACAAAAATAACAACAATAGTTAAACATTAACAATTATTATATAATAAAATTTAAAAAATGTTTAAACTTCCATAATAATTTTTTTACAAATGAAATAAAAAAAAAAATATTATTCAATAGTTATTATTATTAGCAACAATATCGTATGATTTACAATAAAAAAAAATTAATTAAAAAACGATAAATACAGTAAACAATTAATTTGAAAGTTTATCAATTAAATTTTTATAATTATTAAAAGACACTATTTTAAGAAATTAAATTCCGACAATTTAAAAAATAAAAACAATTAATTTTTTTTTATTTATTTTTATTAAATGAACTATTGAATATTTAAAAAATCTCGTTTTTTAATTAGTAATGTTATTCATCTAATAAAATATAACCACTGTTAAAAATCAATAAATTAATTTGATTATTTTTTTAAATTAAAATAATAACTTCCTTCAGTAATTTGTGATTCCAAGAATCAAGTTTTATTTGATTAAAATAATAATAAAAAGTTTGAATAAATAAATCTATTAACTAATTTTTATTCCTTACTGTTATAAGTATTTTATTTATTAAGTTTAACTTATTATAAAAATGTATGAAAACACAAAAAAAAAAACAAAGCACAAAACATTCTGTAAATCATTTTTTTTTGTTGAATAAAAATTGATTGATTAAAGAATTAAAATTGAGTATTTATTTTTTAAAAATAATTAATAAGGATAAATAAAATAAAAATGTTATTAACAGACGAGTGATATTTTTATTTCATTCAAAATCTTACATACGTTAAATCTGTTTAATTATTATTTTTTTTTTTTCTTTCATTATTTTAATTAACAATAATAGGTACGTGTGAAATGAAATTCAGTGCAATATAAATTAATTATTATTGCATACATAATTTCAATACTATCTTGTGATTTTATTTATTTTTTTGCATTTGTATTATTTTTATAACAAGCACTTTGTCTCGGTTCAAAGGCAAAATCCATTTTTTTTCTTTTAGAAAATAATTTAGTTTTTTATTCCGGTAATGAGGTAAACACAATGAAAAGCAATCACAGTCATTTGTAGTCGGAAAAACGACGCAATTATAAATTTTAAATGAAAAAAAAAAAAGAATTTAAAAAAAAAATCAAGCAAATGTTGTATAAAGAAAAAACTAAAACAAGAAAATAATCAAGTTTTTAAAAAAATAATATAAAATTAATGGTATTAAAAATTATTTACATGATTACTAATTCTTTTTTTCAAAAAATACCACTTTTAAGTACTAGTAATATTATTAAAAATTATTTGGAGATAATATTTGTTTTTTTTTTTTCTGAGCCTGCAGAATTTACGTTCTTTAAAAAAAAAAAAAAACAACTGTTCACTCTGAAATGTGCAAATTACTATTTTATTCTTTTCTTTTTTTTTTGCTCTTATAATTTTTTTTTTTTAATATTTAATATTGTTATTCACAAATAATTGTTTAATTGTTTTTTTTTTTTTTTTTTTCAAAAGAAAGAACGTTCGATCGTGCATCCGTGAAAATGAATTTATATATTTTCCTTTTTAATTGTTATAAATTATTATTTAAATTTGAAAGAAAATGTCAGTCAATGTTTGTTTTTTTTTTTGTGCCCATATTTATGATTTTTTTTTTTCTTTGAAATATTACATTTATCGTAATTGTTTTAATTATTATTATTATTATATTCAGTTTTGTTTTTAGTAGCAAAAATAATTTGACATTTTTTTTTTTACAGAAGAGTCTCGAATGTTAATATATAATTAAATTGAAAATATTTTTTATACAGTATAATAATATTTTAGAATTATTTGTTTTGTTTATTTGAATAAAATGAGTTAATTAATTTTTATTTTATACAAATTATATTGTTTTATCAATTGTAGAAATAAATATTTACCCTCAAAATTTTTAAAAATAATTTATACAAACATATAAGTTTTCAAAATACAATTGTTGTTGTTTTTTTTTTTTTATTGTGTTGATGAAATAGCTGATTTTTTGAGGATAAAATTACTGTTAAATTAATTGTTTTGTTTCTTTTTTTTTATGTCATTTGTCATGTCATTAAACACAACTATTTTTCGTTTCACGAATACACGATTTGTTTTTTTTTTTTTTACAATTTGATTAGAGCAAGTTGATTTATATTTTCGTTTTATTTACAAACTAGGCTTGACGATATTTCGTTTTATGTCATTCATTCATTTACACTGTTATATAGAATTTTTTAGAATTATAATTAATAGCATCATCATGAAAGACCCTGCTTATTAAAATTCTAATAGATATTATCATTATGATCAAGTATATTATATTTTCTTTTCAAAAAATGCATTCAAAAAAAATTCAAAAAAAAAAATTCAAAAAGAACTGTACAATGCCATTGATACTTTCGGTAAAATAATCAAAAAAATTATTCATATTAATTCGGTCAGATTAATTCGTAAGATTTTTACATAAAATTTCGACAAAAACAAATTTAAAATTGTAATAGGCATTGAGTATTAATCAATCCTTTAAGTACACATGATTTTTAATAAATTTAATGATGATTGTTAAAGAATAAAATTTTGTAATTACATGAATAATATTCATCTACTCGTCTAATAATAATTTTAACTGTTATTAATTAATGACAATAATAAATTTAAATATTTTTTTTTGTCAATTAAATTTTAAGAATATTATTGTTGAATTTTTTGCCATTGATAATACCATTATCATCAGCCTTATTTATCATATTATTATCGCATATTCCATTTTTACATTGAGAATCATCACCATTAATATCATTACCATTTGTATCATGTGATTTTTTATAACCATTTATACCATTGATACCATTGTGTATTTTATCATTAACACAATCATTTTTTGCATTACCATTAATACCATTTGTCATGGATTTTTTATTATTAATTGTATCATCAGTTGTTCCATTAATTTTTTCATTTAAATCAATTGGTGTACCATTTATACGATTAAAATTATGACAATATTTACTGTCTCTGGTGTGCCATTCTTCTCGAAGACTTAAATTAAACATACTGTAATCTGGATTACCAGTAACATCTTTTTCAATTGACAAAAAACTTGGAAGTATATTTTTTAAATCATCATTATACAAAGCTGTATAAGTTTCCAATAGCATAAGTCCACGACATCTGTAAATATTTAATTTATAATTAAAGAAAAAACAATTCAACAAACAAATAAATGAATCAAATAAAAAAAAAAATAATATAAATACCTTGGATGTGCTGGTTCTCTGTAAATATCAAGTTGAAAATATTGATTATTAATTAAAAAACATCTACGTTTTTTAAATATTGTAAAATGTGAATCATCACGTGATGATACAATATTTAAATAATCTCTATGATTAATTTGTGTTTTAACTTCAACAACTTGTCCACACATTTTTGGACGTCTTATTGTATGAATATAAGACCAATGACCTTTTTGTCCACGTTTACGTAATCTTGCTTGTTGACTTGATGATTTACTTTCTAAATAATGATGTACAACATCAAAATCTTGAAATGGAGGAAATTCACTGTCTGGTGGTAATGGTCCTTTAACAAGAAATTTAACCTTGCGACTACTGGCACGTAAACGATCACCAGTATCAATGCCAAGTTTTTGACATATACATTCAATCATACGACATATTTTTGATTCAAAATCTTGTGAATTATCAATAACATCAAAATAAGGATGACCAACCCATGCTGCTGCTGCTTTATAGTCGAGTTCACGAGCAAGTTCAATACCCTCAGAACGACATGCATGATCTTCAGTTGAATAAAATTCTTCAGCACCATTTACTGCTGATACCATATGTATTATTTGATTGTAACGAGTATCACGTAAATCAACATTATTCCAACCATTTGTTGACATCATTTGATCCCATTTATCCTTTGAAATAACTAACAAAAAAAATTAACAAATAAACCATTATAATTAATTGACAATTATATATTTTTTTTTCATTTATAAAATTTAATTACTTACATGCTGATGCATCCATTGCACCACGATCACAAATAATAAGACAATTTCTACTGCAAGTTTCACCCAATTGAAAAAATGTATTTTCAATTTGTATCATTGTTCTTAATAAATTTTCTTGAAATTTATAAGCTATTTTAAAAATAAAAAATATATTATTATTTAAAATTTATATAATATAAAACAAACAAAAAAACACAAAAATATATATTTAAATGAGAGCACCAATAATGATCATAATTCCAACAGGTATAATAAAAAGATTAAAAATAATAATATCAAAAAAACAAAAACAACAATTATATAATCAAGGATATTAAAAAAAAAAAAAAAAAAAAAACAAACAAATAAAGAATTGTGAAATAATTGCACAATAATAATATATATCTACTACCTACTGAAAAAGTTGTAATATAAATTGACATTACAAATAAATAAATAAAGTAATATCAATAGTAAAAGTAGTGATAGAAGTAGAATGAAGATATCAACCAATCAACCAAATAAGCCTTAAAGAAGGATAATCATATACCTAGGAATAGCTTATACATTTTATATTCTGAAAAAATACATTAGACAAAAAAAAAAAAAGAACAACCCCTTGTTAAATGAACCTTTTCAACAGCACTCACCAGTGCCAGAATTGACTTTGATTAATTCATGCCACAAGGCATGATAATTATTATTAGGAATGGTCCGATTATTGTTGATTTCTAACATCTTTGGAATAAACTTGGAATTATCATCATTTCCATCATCATTTCCATCACAACACATTAGATTTTTCCTTTGTATTGTTGTCACTTTATATTGTAAAATAAATAATAAATAAAATAATAATAATAAAATGCAAAACAATAATAATAACAATAATAAAAATAAATAAATAATAATGATAATAATAATTTTCAGTTTGAAAATTAGTTCAGGGGTAGTGTGTTATCTCTGGTTTTATCGATTTTTTATTTCCAGGACTTGCTCTATATTTTATCTTTTTCTATCCTCTCATAAATCATTATTAAATTTTAGATGCTTATTTTTATCATAAACGTAATTTATATTGTCAAAATTTTGTAATGTATATATGATTTTTGATCTTGAATATAAGAAAAATAAATTATTGTTACGAAATATTTTATATTTCAACTGGCAACAGTATCAACAGCATCAAAGTTTTAAGCTAGTCATCATTTTATTATGTCACATGAAATTTGTTGAATCATCAATCATCACTTGGACAATAATAAATAAATAATATTATTATTATTGTTTAAATATATACGTTTAAATAAATAGAAAAATTTAAATAAAAAAAAATATGTTATCATCCCAAAGAAGCCTCATTTTGTGATTGTAGTTCAAGGACATGAATAATCTATTAATTGAACTCACGTGTACAATGTTATGTCAGTGGATAAAAAAAATTTTTTAGAATATCCGTTCAATAATAATATCAATAATAATAAAAATATTAAAACTGCACGATTTTTTTTTTTTTAATTTAAAATGACATTTCATGACTGTATTTTAATTAAATATATGAATAATAATTTTTTTTTCTTTTATTATTTTTGTTGACAAAATTTATTAAAATTTATTTATTTTAGTATAATAAAAATTTATGAATTAAATAAATTACTATTTTTGTTTTTACAAGACAATAAATCTTTTTTTTTTTTTTTTTTGAATACAAAATCAAGACTAATTTGTCATTGTAAAAAAAAAATAATAATATAAAGCTATTAAATAAAATTAATTGTTTTTATCAAATATCCTAAATCAATTGTATTTTTTTTTTTTTTCTTCTTTTAAAACTATTGCTTAGTTATCTTGGGTACAGGTTTAGAAAATACCCTGGCAAATGGCCATTATTTATTTATTTTTGCACAATCAATGCTAAAACGCATTATGTATGTTGATCTTTTTTTTTTTTTTTTTTAATTCAATTTTTTATTTATTTTTATATACGCCAGCAAATTATAACGTCATAAGGCTTGAATTTCCTCTTAATCACGTGTCATGAAATGACAAAAAAAATAAAATTTAATACTCATCAAGTTCATCGAATTTGACTAAATAATATCCTGTTTAAAAAAAAAATAAAAATAAAACATAAAATCGCTAATTTCATATATTATAACTTAGTCATACTTGAGACTTTTTAATTGTTTTTTTTATATTTCTAACATCTGTTTTTATTTTATTTTTTTAATTAAATTAAATCATGTATATACATGTGTAATTATTTTGGCACGCTCATGACAATATGTATACTTTTCAAAGTCACATCTATTTATTTCTTCAACATTAAGCTGACCAATGAAATGAAAAAAAAAAAAAAAATTCAATACAGTCAAAATCCAAGTGCATGACCTGCACTAATTTATTGCATCATTAACTCAATGAATTACAATATAATTACCTCATTTTTTGATTAATTAAAAATTCATTTTCACCTAAAATTATTTTAAAACAATGGATTGCCATATTTTTTTAACTGAACTGAAATTAAAATATGTATTGAATGATTATTAAATCAGACAATTGAATAATAATAAAAAAAAAAATGCTTAAATTAGGTCATGGTCACCATACAGACATATCAAATGTAAATAAATAAATCAAGTTTCCAAAGACATCATACAGTAATTTGTAATTGAAACTGGATACTACAAGTTTTTTGATTTATATAAAGATTAATTATTATTTTGTCTAGAGTCATATTTTATCATTTATTTATTATTGTTTAATTAATTATATATGAAACATTGTTAAATTTAAATCAACATGTGAGTCATGTTGATAAATTAATTTATATTTTTATTTCTTATTGATAATCATGATAAAAAAAAAAAAAAATAAGATGTATTTTTAGTATATATTGAAAATTGATTTATTGATTATATTATGACACAGCAAGTTGTCAATCAATAGTCATTTTTAAATGATAATTTTAACAATCTATTTAGATACCGTGCAAATAATAAATCATTGTCTTTTTTTTTTTTTGTCTTGAATTATAAAATATATTTCAAGTTCACGATTATATTTATAGAATTTATACAGAAATGTCAAAGTTATTTTTTATATTATTTATCAACGAGACACATTGATAAATTTTTTGCGGCAAATAAATTTTTTTTTTAAAGAAAAATGCCGGAACTATGATCATTAAAATATTGGTAATATGAAAATATGATCAAATTTAATATAAAAAATTAATAAAATTTTAATTAATAAAATTTTTAACTCACCCTCGGCTTCTGTAAGGTCACTGAACTTTATGCCACCACTGAAATATCGAAAAAGCAAACAAAAAAGAGTTGAGATATTTAGTTAAATTAAATGTTAATTTGTTTATTTTTTAAATGAAAATGCTATATGCTAATGATAATGATAAAGAATTATAATTTAGACAAATGTCAATGACATTTGTTTAATATTTATTATTTGAATAAAAAGATTATTTATTTTTCGAAGATGCAATATTTTTGTTAGCGAATAATATAGCATACCTGAGCAGCACGGTCGCTGTTTCGGGAACACGGAACACCTGAAAAATAAGACAACCACCACTCTATCGAATCCGAAACGCACGAGGTGATACTAATCACCCCAAAAAAAGTTTTTTTTTTTTTTAAACAAAACAAGTTAATAAACTAATTGAAAAAAAAAAAATGATAAAAAAATAATCATTAGCTCTGTTCGTTTTTTTTTTTTTTAAATTAATTGACAGTTATTATTATTAAATAATATTTTGAATTAAAAAAAATGCATAAAAATGTTATAGGAAAATAGGAAAATTATTATTAATTTTAAATGATTATCTACTGAATTAATAATATTAAATTATATACCTCAAAATTGTATCTAAAAAACGAGCAGAGTTTTATTATTTTCAAAAAAAAAAATTGTCTGTTAACTTTGTTTTTTAATTTATTTAAATTTACTTCATGAATTTAATTAATTAGTTTATATTTTTGAGACCCACCTTCCAGCCCATGTTTTCAAAAAACGTACATAGACGTGTTTGACCAGTTGTCTTGCCTCCACATGGTCCTAAAAAAAAAGCAATCGAATCAATTAGTAAAGTAATTAATGGAAAAAAAGATAAACTAAGCAATTAAATAAAATAGATAAAATAGATAAAATATAGATAAACAAATAGGCAAATTTATAGTTAAAAAACATCAACAAAAATAATTTAAATATTTGACCTTGCCCTTGATTTATACACAGCGTATTGAACGCAATATTAAATATAGATAAAAACTACCTTATATTTTTTTTAATAAAATAAAAAAAATAATCTTATGGTTGGTTATTAAAATTAATAATAATTAATAAATAATTATCAAGGACAGAATATAATTATTCAAGTGTATAATTAATTTATTATTTATATGTAACTAAAACCTAAACAGAAATAAAAGTAAAAAAAATCACACAACTATTATTTTAAAATATCATGACAAGTACATTATGATAATTAGAGTGGAATTAATTTATAAATAAATCAAGTGTATGAAAAATATTTAAAAAAAAAAAAAAATTATATTCAAGAATCTGAGAATATTTTAACTGGCCTTGTTCTTATCAAGATATATTTTTTTTTTGATTACGCATTATCACATCTGTCTGAAGAAAAAAAAAAAAAAGAAAAAATTCTTAAAAATTTACTAAATTTATACTCCACTAATGTTTGCTATTAATTTAATTTATTTTTATACTTTTAATCTAAATTAAAAATAGAAATACATTTTTATTATTTATTTTTTTTTTGAATCATAATAGCTTAATGGAAATATTTTTTTTTTTTTTTTTGATATTTAATCCAGACAACAATGTGATAATTCATTCTAACTATTCGATTGTTTAAAAAAAAAAAAAAAAAATATACTACGTATTGATGATAATAAAATAAACAAATATATTGTTATATTAAATAGATAAAAAAAAAAAAAAATTTACCTCCAGTCAAAACGACCTTGTAGACACGTTTTTGCTCCATTATATTTTTAGTTTCCTGTTTTTTGGTCACGTCTTGGGAAATTGATTTTTTTTAATTTCTTCTTTTCTAGCTTCCACGCGGTGCTTGTGTTCTCTACAAGCAAGTGTATTCTCTGTTGAATGTTGCTAATTAATAAAATTGGCAATAGCAGCTTGTTGTGAACAATATAATATTGTTTTTAATGATGTTCAATAGTATTTTATTATTTACTACATCAACACTTGACAAAGCATGTTGAGTTTTTTAATTTTTTCTGTTGTAATTGTCCACGTTGAATACATTGATTATGAGAATTTTTTAAGAGCACGTTGTTGTTAGAATATATAATAACGATGTTTTGTGAACTGTTTGCGAACTAATGCAAGTTTGCGGTTTTGCGTTAACTAATGGAGTCTTTATGAGGAGGAGAGGAGGGTTTTAAAGTCTTTTTAAAGATCCAAGATTTCGATTGGACAACACATTTTACTACACAAACATTTTTTTACACACACACATATGAAATTTAACTTTAGTTGATAAATACTAGATGGCCATACAAGTTTAAATCTTAATTTGTTTTTCAAATATATATCAATTGCTCATGACACTGAGCAATGCGCAGTAAAAAAAAAGAAAGGGCTTAATTAAAAATTTTTTATAAATTCGATAAAATTGCTAATTAACTAAGCTATTAAATATTTTAAAATGCATATAATATGTTTTTTTTTTAAATCTTATTTATTTTCACTAGCATCATTTAATTTTTATAAAATAATATGAAAAAAAAAAAAACAGAAAAAAAAAAATTAATACAAGCTCTGATATTTGATAATTGTTATAATTTTATATAAATTTAATCATCCTCCAATCTTTCAATAAATTTAATTGGAATTCCATAATCCAATAATTGATCTCGCGTTCGTTCTTTTAAATCTTTCTGATAAAAATTAATTGCTTCCCAGCATATTTCTGTTAATTTTGGTATTTTTAACCAAATTGAATGAACTTTTCTTGTTCGTTTTGGCTAAAAAAAGATATAACTAATTAATTTAGTACAATTATAAAATAAATATAAATATCAACTTACTGGATCACTATTGTCTCCGACAATACCACCAAATGTATACATTTTTCCAAATGGTGTAAGACCAACAGAATGAAAATAAACACGACATGGAAGTGAATGACTTTTTAGCCGAGTCCATTGACGACGTACTAAATCAAGTCTCCACATATCATCAAAACGACGAAAACCAGTATAACCACCAGAAATAACAACTTGAATATTTCCAGTTTCATCATCAGTATATTGAACAGCTCCATGACAACGTCTTGCTTGTGGTACTTCTGAATTACAATTAACATCTCCATGTGTATGTATAGATGTCCATTTATTTGTTGTTAAATTAAAAGCTGGAATTTCCTAATTTATCAAAATGAATAAACACAAGTAATTAATTAAATCATTTAAAAAATATAATTTAACTTACTAAAAATCCAAATGATTGATTAACAGTACCACCACCAAGTACATATATCATTTTACCATCATAAGCAAGTTCATGTCTATATCTACCAGCTGGTTCCATTTCATCACTACCAGAACATATATATACTGTTTCCCATATTCCAGTACTAAGATTACATCTATGAATATGACATTCATAGCCATAACCAGTTGTACCACCAACCGTATATAAATAATTATTATGACAAATAAGTGCTTGACCATATTGTGGATTTGGTAATGATCCACTAACTTCAACTTTACGAATACTACCATCATTAATATCACAGACATATAAATGATTACTGCAACTTTCACCAAATGGTACAGCTGTACCACCAAATATTATTAATTTATTACCACGTAAAATAACAGCTGTTGATGCTAATTCAATTGGATAATTTTTTTGTCCTGACATACGTTTCCATTCACATGTTGATAAATTAAAACGCCATAATTCTTTAAATAATGGCTTACTTTCAAGCCATATATCATCTTTTGACATTTCAGGATCATCAATACGTATTTGTGGATTATAACCACCATATGAATATAAATATTTTTCATTACATACAACTCTATGACCACTACGAGCACGTGGACATTGTGAACTTGATGCTTGATGAGTTTTAAATTGATATGGTTTAAATGAATACATTGTTTATTTGTTTTCTATTTGTTTTCTTTTTTTTTTTTAAAACAAATTAATTTGTCAACAGGTTAATTTCATCTGTAAAATATATTTAAAAGTAAATTATAAAAATTCATTTTATTTATAATAAAATTTAGCTATAATTTATATAAATTTTGATGATGCTTACAAAAAAAAAAAAATATAAAAAAATATATCCATCAATACTTAGTGGAAAATGTTTATTTAAACTCACTTTTGAATCACTTTAAGAACTTCTTAAATTTATTTTAATAATCAAGATTAACAGTATGATTATTTGTGATTTATAAAATAATAAAATATATTTTTATTATTTTAATTATTTTATTTATTTATATCGTATATATTTACAAAGAAAACATTATTATTATTATTTATTTTTTTTTGAGACGTTAAGGGTGATTTACATTTGCATAATTAACACTTTTTTTTTTGCCCACTAGATGGATATCCCTAGGAAAAATAGAGTCCCTAAAATACCCTAAAAAAAAAAAGTGTCCAATTGAAAACTACCCTTTGGAAATCAACAACAAATTCCAATTTTGTCCATTTTTTCATATCATTTGTTTGCCTTATTCAATTTTTGTCAGGTAAAAATAAATTAAATAATTATTATAAATTAAATAATTAAATTTTCATCTTTTTTTTTATTATTATTTAGTTTTGTATAATACTAATTATTATTATTTATAATTTAACAGTTTTTATCGGCATAAAAAGATAAAAAAAAACGTGCAAAATAATGGCGTTGAATCCACAATATGAGATGATTGGTAAAGGTTTTGTTCAACAATATTATTTGCTTTTTGATGATCCAGCACAAAGAGCAAATTTAGCATCAATGTACAATGTAAGTTAATTAATAATTAAAATTTATTATTCAATAATTAATTCATGAAAAAGATATGAACATAACCTAACTCTTTTTTTTTTTTTTCTTTGTTAATGTCATAGGTTGAAACATCTTTCATGACATTTGAAGGACAACAAATTCAAGGATCTGCAAAAATTATGGAAAAACTTACAGTAAGAATATTTCTTATGTTTATCATTGTTAATAACAGCAATTAGTTAATTTATTTAATTATTTTTTTTCATCATATAGAGTCTTTCATTTCAAAAGATTAGCAGAGTATTGACTGCTGTTGATTCTCAGCCAATGTTTGATGGTGGAGTTCTTATTAATGTATTAGGCCGACTTCAGGTAAATAAATTTAATAATAAATTAATATTTTTAATGAAATATCAAAGGTGCTAAATTAGAAAAACTATATATTAAGTTGTAAATGAATTAGCTGATAATTAAATAATTGGGTAGACTGATGAAGATCAGCCTCACGCGTACAGCCAGACATTTATCCTGAAGCCAATTGGCAACAGCTTTTATGTGCAGCATGACATCTTCAGACTTGCGTTGCACGACTGTCTCTAGTGGTAATGTGTTTATAAAAACGGTTGCTGTTATTGTTGATTATAAATCATTTAAACATTATCCTTATATCCTTTTAATTATCGTATCAACAGACAATACAACAATCACTTACCTAATTAGCACCTGGTATTTGTTTTTTAATTAATTAATACACTATTAAACAAGCATGAATTTTATAATCCTTAATCTTACTTGAATTATTATTAATAGTGGTAATTTATTTACAGGCTGATGAAGATCCACCACATGCATTCTCACAACAATTTGTTTTGAAACCTTTGGGTAATTCATTCTACTGTCAACATGATATTTTCCGTCTTAATATTCATGACACTGCATAAAAAAAATATACTAGTTTCATTTAAAAAAAAATATTATAATTAACAAAAATAAATACAGTCAATGACATCATCAGCAACGGTATGTTCAACAATATTCAATAACATTTAAAACAAAAAAAAAAGCTGATATTTTCAATTGAAATAAATGAAAATATAAATATTTCTTAAATTTAATTTTCATTATTTGCTTTTTTTTTGTAAACTCTTTAAAATACATTATTATAATTATTATTATTCTTTTTTTTTTTTTTCTTTTTCCTTTTTTTATACGAAAAATTAATAATAAAATTCATAAATTACAAAACGAAAAATGTAGATTTATGAATTCTTATATAATTGTTTTACCGAGTATACAATAAATTTATTTTTGAATCAAAAAAATATATATTTAAATAAATGATTAATTAATTTAATTTTAATTCAAGTAAATTAATGAGATATTTTTTTTAAAGATTACCACGTTTTGCTTGTTCAATTTCAATAGCTTCAAAAAGTGCTTGAAAATTACCTGCACCAAAACCCTGAAAAGAAATTAAAAAAAAAAATATATTTCCTTATAATTGGCAATTGATATTAATTAGTAAATTACTTACATGATGATTTCTACGTTGAATAATTTCAATAAATAGTGTTGGTCTATCTTGCATATTTTTAGTAAATATTTGAAGTAAATAACCATTTTCATCATAATCAACAAGAATTCCAAAACGTTGTAGTACTGATATATCTTCATGTATTTTAGTTTCACTTGTTTTTAATTTATTTCTTAGTAAATCATAGTAACTATCTGGTACATATAAAAATTCAGTTCCTCTATTTTTTAAATTTTCTACAGCTAAAATAATATTATCTGTATTTAATGCAATATGTTGAATTCCAGGACCACCATAATACTCAACATATTCTTGTATTTGTGATTTTTTTTTTCCTTTTGCTGGTTCATTTATTGGAATTTTAATTGTTTCTTCGTAATTTGTCATGACAATTGAACGAAGAGCTGAAAATTCTGTATGTAATTGTGTATCATCAACTGACCAAAATCTGTGAAATTGAAGACATTCTTCGTACCATTTGGCAACTGATTCCATTTTTTTATCAGGTTGATTACCAACACAATGATCAATAAAATTAAGTCCAACTCTTGGTCTGTAAATAAATATTCTTAGTCTTATTCTTAAACATTTTTATTAAATTAATAACTCACAGTAGATTTGTGATTGAATCGGCATTTGCATCAATATATCCAGGAAGAAATTTTCCTCTGTACTTGCTTCTATCGATAAAAGTATGCAATGTATCACCAAACTTGAAAAGTAAATTTTTTAATCATTAAAAATAAAACATAATTATAATATTATTTATATTGTTTTATCAATTATTAAACAGTATTTACAGTTTGAACAGTTGCCATTTTTACAACTCCAAAATCATCTTTTTCTTCCCATATATTTTTAATTAATTTAGCACCATGTTTTATTGCAAACTATACAAAAATAAAAAATTAATTAATCAATTTATAATAATACACGGTTTTATAAATAATTATTAATTTACCTGGACAATAGCATCAATATCTTCAACACAAAAACTAACATCTCTTACACCATCACCGTGTTTTGAAATATGAAAAGCCATGTCTTGATCATCAGGCTCATATGCTGATTCAAATATAAATATAATTTTATTTTGTTTAACAACATGTGAAGCAAATTTTCTACAACCAGTCTCAAGACCTTTATATGCAAGTGGCTCAAATCCAAGTCTTGAACAATAAAAACTTGCTGCTTGTTTTGCATTACCAACCCAAAATTTAATTGAATCAAAAGACAAAAATTTACCAGCTTCTGGTTTTGTTCCTTTATCTGTATATGTTGTCTTGATAAAATAATTTATTATTAATATTTTATTTATATAATTTTATACATCTTACCATTTTTAATTTGTTTTTTATTTTTTGATCTGATTAAAAGTTGATGATTAAGGTGTTAAATATTACTGAAAGAATTTTATTTTCTCAGTTAAATATAAAGGCTCGTCAAGTTTGGAATTTTATTTCATTGGCTGAAATCAAGAGGCTTGTTTTTTTATTTATAAATAAATAATTATAAAAATGATCATAAATTAATTGTTTAAGTAAATTAAATGAAAACCGGTTTAATCAAAAAGTTGTTAATTTATTTTTGTTTTTTTTAATAATTATCACAAATTTAAACAATTTATTTTTTATATTGCAATGTTATTTTATTATTAAAGAAATAATAAAAAAAAAGAATGATATAATTAAAAAATCTATTTTATAACAATTGAAAATAGATATGAAAATTATTTTTTATCAAGGTATTATTTTCATTATATATTTGAAAAGAAAAATAGCTATTATTATCATTATTAATGATATTGTTTACCAGTAATATTGAATTTATTAAAAAACTTGTTTTTTAAAATTAGGATAATAAAATTGAATATATCCTTGGAATGTCATTGCATTAAATTTGCAAATTAAATTGTATAATAATGGTGATATTAAAATACTGAATTTAATATAAATATTTTTCTTTTTTTGCTACTACATAATATTATGACAATGATTATTAATTATTTGAGTATTTTAAAAATTTAAAAACATAAACAAATATTGAATGAAAATAAAAACTAATATTTAATACATATTTTTTTTCTTTTGATAAATAAAATAACAATTTGTATCATTGGTCAGAACAAAAAGAAAAGATTAATTTATGTAACACACAACCGATAAATAAAATGTGTTACAATATAATTATTCCATGATCACGTTCTAATCTACGTTTGGCTTTTAGAGGAACAACACCCATAAGATCAGCAGGTGTTGGTAAACTTCCACATGTATTTGGTGGTATAGCTTGTTGATAAAAAATTTCACTTCTTCCACTTTGACTACCATAAACGACAGTATCCTCTGTTCTAACAATAATATCAGTAATATTACTTGATTTTTTAAATCTATCATGTAATGATGAAACAATATCAAGTTCAGTAACACCCCATAAACCAGAACGATGTGTTGTATCCCATTGTGAATCAATACCAAGTACACTATAAAGTTCTTTACTATTACTTGATGGTTGTGGATCAAGACAATACTGCAAACGTGATTCTAATCTTTCTAAATTATTCATACATGCTTGCCATATATTATGAATTAAATCTGGATTATTAGCAGTACCATCAGTCATCAGTAACATTAAAACCATACTTTGTTTACCACATATAAATAATTCAGCTTTTTCATAACAATCATCATTATTTTCATTTCGATTGAAATCACACTCATCACCATCATCATCAACAGTATCATTGCTTTTATTATTATTATTAATATTTAATAATGTTGATGAATCATAATATTCATTTGGTGTATTTATTTCTTTACTACAAAAATCACTTGTTTTTTCATCAGTAATTAATAAGCTTAATTTTGACATTAATGGTGTTAATTGTATACCATCTAATTTCTTTTTATGTGATACATCAGATGATTCTGTTGTTATTTTTGAGTTATTATTATCAGCTGGTGCATTTAAACTTTTTAATGGTAAACTCATTGATCTACGATTTATTTCTTGACTTTTTTTTTTATCTAATTTTATGTCAGTTGGTTTTTTTGTTTGTACAACAGATAAATCATTATTAATAATAATACAATCAAAATCTTTAAAATCACTATCATTATCATTATCAAAATTTATTTTATTTTTATCATTTTTATTTATATTTAAATTTTGTTCTTTAACTAATGACTGATAATGCAATGAAATAAAATGATCATAAAGAGTTTGTGATATTGGATTACCATCTTGTCTAAAAACTGGATAACATGGATCTGTTATTGTCATGAAATATTTTTTATTTGTTTCTTTACTTGATAAATCATTTTTATTATGAAAATGCTTCTTATCATTTAACGTTGATAAACTTGATGATTTTCTATGCCAATATTCATGTTTAATTTTTGAATCTAATTTATTTCTAGTTGTATTTTTTAATTTATTAATACGTTTACATCTTAATGCCTCCTTAACAACATCTGGTATGTCATCAATATTTTTATTATCATTATCTGTTGATAGTTGTGTGTCTTCGTTGGCACTACATATTGATACTGCTGTACCATGAAGTATTCTATTGATATCTTTTAATGGTGTTGAACATACCGATGGTGTAAGAAGTGGTGGTGGTGGTACTGGTGCAGTATTTTGATAATTCTTTTTAATGTCTCTCTTATCAAAATTTAATGATGATTTAATTGGTAATGTTGTTGGTGGTGGTGGTTTTTTAATTTTAATTGAATGATCAATAATATTAATATTATTGTTATCAGTTTCACCTTCTTCTGGTACAGTAAATATTCTTGATGTATCACGTTTCATACCAGATGATACTGGTAGTGATGATTTTTTAAATGTTTTTCTTGTTGCAGGTGTATCAATAAATGTATTGTTTGGTTTTTTAATTATTTCTTCGTTGCTTGGGTCACTTGTCTTTTGACGTTTTATAAATACACGTAATAATTGTACACCAAGTGGTAAATGAAAATCAGTTATTATTTTATCACCAGGTGTTTTTATTCTATATGGATCTGTTAATACAAGTTGTTTTGTTAATTCAGCACTCAATTGTGTTGCAACAATTTTATTATTGAAAAACATTGCACCACCAATAATACCAGGATTTGTTTCTTGACAATATTGTAGTATTTGCATTGAATCTAAAAAAACATTACTTGCTGTTTTTGGAAGTTTTATCATTGGCATACTTGAAAAATAGCTTGCTGAGTATTGAAGTATTGGTAAATATGTTTCTAGCATTTGATAAAGTTTTTCACTCAATTTATTACGATCATTATTTAATGATTTTGCTATTGTATCAAAATCACAATGGAAAAATTTAATAATTGACTCTAAACAATTTGCTCGCCTTTGTAATATCCAATCATGTATATTACGATCGGTACCAACAGCAAGTACATATTGACCAAATTTTTTAATAACAAATTTACCACCTTGCAGTGATATGATCTTTGGTGATGAAAATGATATTGTTAAAAAATGATGAACACCCATTAATTGACCAGCTAATGCTAAACGTTGTGTTGGTGATACCCAAGCTGGATGAAAATACATGACAGCATCAGCTGGATCATCATCCTCTTTACGACATCTACTTGTGTCGTAAACAAAAACAATCATCATTTCTCTGAAACAACAACAATAATAGCCAATCAAATGAATTATCTAAATTAAACAAAGACAAACAATTAAATGGTTTAACATACTTTGCCATAATGAAGATGATGAGTATATAAACAATAAAAAATATTATTATGTTTTTATTGGGTTGATAAAATAACCCCAATTTATTTCCATAATTCAAACACCAATATTGACATTACTATTTTGTTTATTATATAAAAACAATTGCATAATAAATAATAGCACTGAAGCAGGATCTTAATAAATAACAAGACTCCATGCCGATCAACATATTATCACATATATTATTGCATTTTATGAGTAATTTTTATTTTTTTTATTTATATTGATTGAATATTGAGGACAGTTTCTCTCTCTTGTGTGATGCTGCGTAGTACAAAAAATCGCGGCTTTCTGCAATTGTACCAACTGAGTTTTCAAAAGTTATTTTAGTTAACAACGACGCCGTTATATCCTGCTGGCAATAACAAAAAGAGAGAACAAGAAAAACACTTGTTGTTTTTTTTCTCTGTCATACTTATGTGTCACTTTTTTTTATTTATTTATTTAAACAAACATACCAATGCATAAATATCAATACACAAACTGTACATTACAGTACATTAAACTGCATTAAAACGTCAAGTGCGTGGGTAGGTTACAATATATACTCCCTCGAAAATAAAACTTGATTTTTTTTTTTAAATAATTTAATTTAATATCATCGACAAATGTTAATGATAAAAAAACATCATACATCCGGAATTTAAGTTATCAATGATAATACAGTCAACACACATACACAACAGGCTGATAAAAATTTAGAGTATTTTTAAAGATAACTATTTAAAAAAAAAAAAAAAGAGTAAACATGTAAGTACACATCATCAAAATTAGCTTCAAAATATTAATAATAAATTTATATTGTATACAATTCAATTGACAACTAGACAGTGATTATTAAATGTACTTATCTTTTTTATCTCCAGAATTGTTATCTTCAAATTTAATATTATTTTCAACGGATATGGCATCGTTATCACTGCCAAGAGTTTTACATCCAAGAAAGACTAGTTTAGATCTTCAACGTGAACATTTTGAAAAATTTCAGGTAAATTTTATTATAAAATTTATCATAAATTATGCTTTAAATATTATTTACTATTCATTAATACAATAATCATATAGTAATTTCAATTTATTTATTTTTAAAAATGATAAAAAAAAAAAAGTAGACACGTTTGATTTATTCATAATACCTCAATGAGTCATTCAGCATTAGTCATTCAAAACTTTGTACTATTTTAGAAATGAATGTTATTGCCCTCCAGGCATGTTGAAAGAGTATAAAAAAAAAAAGACAAATATGCTCCAGTATTATTTTTAATAATCTAAACATTGCTTGTGATTATTTAACAGCTTGATTTTATCATTTTTAATGAATGCTTGCAGTTTTAATAAATGCAATTAGCATACAAGCATTAACACAGTTTTTTTTTTTCTTTTCATTATGACACATTGAATGCTCTGGCAGATCAACAAACCGGTTGCCTAACGCTTCATCACAACTTCAATTGGCATCGTTAAAAAAAAAATTAATGACAAATATTATTTAACATAACAACAAGTAATACAACAAGTGTGTTAATAATATTTACTTGAGTTATTATTGTTTAATTGGCATTACTAACAATGTCGGGAATTTCACCGGTTTCAGGAAAGCAATTGCAGCAACAGGTAAAACAACAATGCTTTTATTTTTTCATAGATAATACAACAAGTATAAATAATTAATTTATCAAGTGTTTTTTATGAATTTATTTATTTATTTATTTCAGAGTATCAGTATCAGTAAAGCTGTTAATCCAAATGAGACACCGGTCAAGGAAAAACATGTTCGAAGTATCCTTTTACATATTTAATATAATAAAAATAAAAAATAAAACAATTGACCCAATTGATTGTCTACATATTACAGCAATAATAATAATTTTTTTTTTTTCTTTTGTTTAATTTAAATTATATAAATTCCTTAACGTAATAATTTAGGTGCTATTATTGGGACATATCAAGAAAAAAGTGGTTCTGTTTTTTGGATGTTTATATTACGTCAACCATTACAAGAAAATCGTATTGTTGCATGGAAATTTTGTCATGTATTACATAAAATATTACGTGAAGGTCATCCACGTGTTATTATTGATTCACAAAGACACAAAAATAAACTTGAAGATATTGGAAAAATGTGGCAACATTTAAAAGAAGGATATGGAAGATTAATACATTTATATATACGTTTATTAATAACAAAGTTAGAATTTCATAATCGTAATCCAGGTTTACCAGGTAATCTTCAAGTAACAAATGATGAACTTGAAAGAATTGGTGAAAATGATATAAATATTTATTTTCAAATGTCAGTTGAAATGTTTGATTATATGGATGATATATTAAATTTACAAAAAGCTGTATTTGGTTCATTAAATACATCAAAATCAAATTCAATGACACCATGTGGACAATGTAGATTAGCACCATTAATACCATGTATACAAGATGCATCACAACTTTATGATTATTGTGTTAAAATATTATTTAAATTACATAGTGCATTACCAGCTGATACATTAATTGGTCATCGTGATCGTTTTTTTAAACAATTTCAAGAGCTTAAAATTTTTTATACAACAATAAAACATATGCAATATTTTAAACAATTAATAACAATACCAGGAATGCCAGAAAAACCACCAAATTTTTTAATACAATCAGAATTAAGAACATATGTTACACCAGTTGTTGTATTACCACAAGAAGAACCAATTGATGCTGATAGTACTGTTGATAGTCTTATTGATACATCAGATACAAATTCAATTGTAAGTGAACAATTTGATGGTCGTATTGATAGAGATAATATGTATCAACATGAAATTATAGCTGCACAAGAAAATGAAAGACAAAGAGATGAACTTTTAATGTTAAATGAATCACTTGTACGAGAACATCAACGTCTTGTTGATGAGTTAAAGCATCATATTAAACAATTTGATTCACAAATAACATTGAAGGATCAAGAAATTGATAGACAAAAACAATTAAATGATGGCCTGGGTCAACAAAATGCTGATTTAATATTGAAACTTCGTGATTATGAAGGTATAGATTATAATATTAATGTTTTATAAAAATTAATTGATAATATAATACAAAAATGTTTTATTTTTTACAGATAAAAATCGACAAGTTGATGAAAAATTTAAAAAATTAAAAGAAGTTTATGCAAAATTACGTGAGGAACATATTACTTTAATTAGAAAGGTAGTTTTTTTTTGTTTTTTTTTGTTTTGATTAATTAGACTATCATGATTATTTTTAAATTGTATATTAATATTTTTTTTTTTTTTATTAAATTATAGAAAGCAGAAATTGAAAAGCTATATGGAATAACAAAATTAAATCATGAACAATTAGAAAGACGTAATCAAGAAATTGAACAACGTCATAATGAATTACTTCAGGGTCAAGCAACTGCTGAACAAGAAGTACAACGTGTATCACAAGCACGTTTAGAACTTGATACTGTTAGAAAAGATTTTGATAAAGTTAATAATGAAAATTTAGGATTAATTGCTAAAATTGATTTTATAAATCAATTAAAATCAGTTGCTGAAGGTGATTTACATGATATACTTGCACAAAAAGAAGAACTTGATTTACGAATAATTGAAATACAAAAAGAACTTGAACGTACACGTATACAAACAAAAGCTGATTTTGATTCTACATATTATGAGTTAATAATAACTTGTATGACATCAAGTGAATCAATAATAAAAAATGCTAAAAATGTCATTGAAAATCCAGCAATGTCAGCGCTAACATGTACACCAGATTATTTAGAAAGTTTAGTTGCTCCAAGTCTTCAATCACTTGAAGATTTACTTCATGATTTTAAATCATATAAAAATGATACAAAACATGCTAAACAACTTGTACGTTCTGTAATAAGTGTTGCTTATAATCTTTCAATATATCTTATACATGCAAAATCAACATCAAATATATCAACTGATATATCATTGGGTGATAAACTTGGTGAAGAATGTAAACATTTAGCAACAGAAATACTTAAAATGTTGTTAAATATTAAAGAAAAATCTGATGATACAATTGAACAAATATCTGCTGTTAAAACACAATTAAATGCAATATCATCAATGTCAAATTCATTATCAAAAGCACGTGGTAATGTTGATGAACTTGGTGATCTTGTTGAAAATGAATTACAAACAATGGATAAAGCAATTGAAGAAGCAGCAAATCGTATACAACAAATGCTTGCAAAATCAAAAGCCGATGATTCAGGTTTAAAACTTGAAGTTAATGGTAAAATATTAGATTCATGTACTGAACTAATGAAATGTATTAGAAAATTAGTTAAAAAATCACGTTTATTACAAGTTGAAATTGTTGAACAAGGTAAATTTACAGCATCAGCAACTGAATTTTATAAAAGAAATCATCAATGGTCTGAAGGTTTAATATCAGCAGCAAAAGCAATTGCAATGGGAGCAAATTTTTTATTAGAAGCTGCTGATAAAGTTGTATCAGGTAATGGAAAATTTGAACAATTAATGGTTGCATCACAAGGTATTGCTGCATCAACAGCACAATTAGTTGTTGCAAGTAGAGTTAAAGCTGATCGTAATAGTAATAATTTAGCAAAATTATCAGAAGCATCAAGAGAAGTTACACAAGCTGTTGGAAGTGTTGTTGCAATTGCTAAAAGTTGTAGTCAACTTATTGAAGAAAATGATGATTTAGATGTATCAGGTTTAACTCTTCATCAAGCCAAAAGACTTGAAATGGAAGCACAAGTACGTGTTCTTGAATTAGAGCAAGCATTGGAAACTGAAAGATTGAGACTAGCTGCTTTACGTCGTCATCATTATCAAATGGCTGGTGAAGAATAATGGTTGGTAGATTTTTTTTTTCTATTATCAGTCCAATAATTTATTGACTCACTAAAAAAACAGCCATATATTTACAAGTTATTATTTTTATTTTATGATAGAATGGGAGCATTCAAGGGGATTACGTCAGTAAATATTTACGAAAACTAACATCATTATGCTAATGGATGGAAAAATATTATTAATTTTGCTAACACATAAGGGAGTGTTCGAAATTAATAACTTGCGTATCTTGTACATGCCTTAAAGCACAATCAAAAGCACTCCGATTCAAACTAAATCCATGAAAAAAAAACCAAAAAAAAAAAAACATTTAAAAAGAGAATAATAATTACATATGTCAATATTATTTTTTTTATAAACACGAACGTAATCAATATACAATTTATATATTTATTCAAGTAAATTTATTAATATTATTCAATAATTTTTATAACAACAATATATATTTTTCATTGAACTATAATTAAATTAATATTTTTTTTTTTTTCTACTGTAAATCTATTTATAAAATTGTAGAACTTGTTGACGAAATAAAATTAATAACAATAGTCATAATATACATAAGATCAATTGAATGTTGGTTTTTCTTAAACATCGAATACCTCTTCACTCATTTTATATTCCTGTTCAAATAGAATTTTTTTTTTTGAAAAAACAGGGAAACAGGAAAGACAGAAAGTAAACCATGATATAGAACAAATACCTCTTCGCTTATTCTATGTTCCTGTTCAAATGAACATTTTTATTCTTTATTATTTCATATTTTTTTTTTTAATATTAATTTATTTTCTGAAATAACAGGGAAACAGGAAACGCAGGAAGTAAACTATGAATTAAAACGAATACCTCTTCGCTCGTTCTATATTCCTGTTCAAATGGCAATTTTTTTTCTTTATTTTTTCATATTTTTATTACAGAATTTAAATTTTTTTTGAAAATAACAAGAAAGCAGGAAGGACAGGAGGTGAACCATTAATAAATCGAAATACCTCTTCGCTCGTTCTATATTCCTGATCAAATGGCAATTTTTTTTCTTTATTTTTTCATATTTTTATTACAGAATTTAAATTTTTTTTGAAAATAACAAGAAAGCAGGAAGGACAGGAGGTGAACCATTAATAAATCGAAATACCTCTTTTCGTTTTCGTTCTATATTCCTTATCAAATAAGTTAATAAATCCAAATACCTCTTCGCTCGTTCTATATTCCTGTTCAAATGGCAAGTTTTTTCTTTTTTTTCATATTTTATTACAGAATTTAAATTTTTTTAAAAACAAGAAAGCAGGAAGGACAGGAGGTGAACTGTTAATAAATCCGAATACCTCTTCGCTCGTTCTATATTCCTGTTCAAATGGCAATTTTTTTTCTTTATTTTTTCATATTTTTATTACAGAATTTAAATTTTTTTTAAAAATAACAAGAAAGCAGGAAGGACAGGAGGTGAACTGTTAATAAATCCGAATACCTCTTCGCTCGTTCTATATTCCTGTTCAAATGGCAATTTTTTTTCTTTATTTTTTCATATTTTTATTACAGAATTTAAATTTTTTTTGAAAATAACAAGAAAGCAGGAAGGACAGGAGGTGAACTGTTAATAAATCCGAATACCTCTTCGCTCGTTCTATATTCCTGTTCAAATGGCAATTGTTTATTTTTTCATATTTTTATTACAGAATTTAAATTTTTTTTGAAAATAACAAGAAAGCAGGAAGGACAGGAGGTGAACTGTTAATAAATCCGAATACCTCTTCGCTCGTTCTATATTCCTGTTCAAATGGCAATTTTTTTTCTTTATTTTTTCATATTTTTATTACAGAATTTAAATTTTTTTTGAAAATAACAAGAAAGCAGGAAGGACAGGAGGTGAACTGTTAATAAATCCGAATACCTCTTCGCTCGTTCTATATTCCTGTTCAAATGGCAATTATTTTCCATATTTATTTTATATTTTTATTACAGAATTTAAATTTTTTTTGAAAATAACAAGAAAGCAGGAAGGACAGGAGGTGAACTGTTAATAAATCCGAATACCTCTTCGCTCGTTCTATATTCCTGTTCAAATGGCAATTTTTTTCCTTTATTTTTTCATATTTTTATTACAGATTTTAAATTTTTTTTGAAAATAACAAGAAAGCAGGAAGGACAGGAGGTGAACCGTGAATAAATCCGAATACCTCTTCGCTCGTTCTATATTCCTGTTCAAATGGCAATCTTTTTCCTTTATTTTTTCATATTTTTATTACAGAATTTAAATTTTTTTTGAAAATAACAAGAAAGCAGGAAGGACAGGAGGTGAACCGTCAATAAATCCGAATACCTCTTCGCTCGTTCTATATTCCTGTTCAAATGGCAATTTTTTTTCTTTATTTTTTCATATTTTTAATACAGATTTTAAATTTTTTTTGAAAATAACAAGAAAGCAGGAAGGACAGGAGGTAAACCGTGAATAAATCCGAATACCTCTTCGCTCATTTTATATTCCTGTTCAAATGGCAATCTTTTTCCTTTATTTTTTCATATTTTTATTACAGAATTTAAATTTTTTTTGAAAATAACAAGAAAGCAGGAAGGACAGGAGGTGAACTGTTAATAAATCCGAATACCTCTTCGCTCGTTCTATATTCCTGTTCAAATGGCAATTTTTTTCCTTTATTTTTTCATATTTTTATTACAGATTTTAAATTTTTTTTTAAAAATAACAAGAAAGCAGGAAAGACAGGAAGTAAATTGGGAATAAATCCAAATACCTCTTCGCTCGTTCTATATTCCTGTTCAAATGGCAATTTTTTTCCTTTATTTTTTTATTTTTTTATTACAGAATTTAAATTTTTTTTGAAAATAACAAGAAAGCAGGAAGGACAGGAGGTAAACCGTGAATAAATCCGAATACCTCTTCGCTCGTTCTATATTCCTGTTCAAATGGCAATTTTTTTCCTTTATTTTTTCATATTTTTATTACAGAATTTAAATTTTTTTTGAAAATAACAAGAAAGCAGGAAGGACAGGAGGTGAACCATTAATAAATCGAAATACCTCTTCGCTCGTTCTATATTCCTGATCAAATGGCAATTTTTTTTCTTTATTTTTTCATATTTTTATTACAGAATTTAAATTTTTTTTGAAAATAACAAGAAAGCAGGAAGGACAGGAGGTGAACTGTTAATAAATCCGAATACCTCTTCGCTCGTTCTATATTCCTGTTCAAATGGCAATTTTTTTCCTTTATTTTTTCATATTTTTATTACAAAATTTAAATTTTTTTTTTGAAAATAACAAGAAAGCAGGAAGGACAGGAGGTGAACTGTTAATAAATCCAAATACCTCTTCGCTCGTTCTATATTCCTGTTCTAATGGCAATTTTTTTCCTTTATTTTTTCATATTTTTATTACAGAATTTAAATTTTTTTTGAAAATAACAAGAAAGCAGGAAGGACAGGAGGTGAACCATTAATAAATCGAAATACCTCTTCGCTCGTTCTATATTCCTGATCAAATGGCAATTTTTTTCCTTTATTTTTTCATATTTTTATTACAGAATTTAAATTTTTTTTGAAAATAACAAGAAAGCAGGAAGGACAGGAGGTGAACTGTTAATAAATCCGAATACCTCTTCGCTCGTTCTATATTCCTGTTCAAATGGCAATTTTTTTTCTTTATTTTTTCATATTTTTAGATGATTGAAATTTTTTTTAAAAATAACAAGAAAGCAGGAAGGACAGGAGGTGAACTGTTAATAAATCCGAATACCTCTTCGCTCGTTCTATATTCCTGTTCAAATGGCAATTTTTTTTCTTTATTTTTTCATATTTTTATTACAGAATTTAAATTTTTTTTGAAAATAACAAGAAAGCAGGAAGGACAGGAGGTGAACCATTAATAAATCGAAATACCTCTTCGCTCGTTCTATATTCCTGATCAAATGGCAATTTTTTTTCTTTATTTTTTCATATTTTTATTACAGAATTTAAATTTTTTTTGAAAATAACAAGAAAGCAGGAAGGACAGGAGGTGAACTGTTAATAAATCCGAATACCTCTTCGCTCGTTCTATATTCCTGATCAAATGGCATGTTTTTTTCTTTATTTTTTCATATTTTTATTACAGAATTTAAATTTTTTTTGAAAATAACAAGAAAGCAGGAAGGACAGGAGGTGAACTGTTAATAAATCCGAATACCTCTTCGCTCGTTCTATATTCCTGTTCAAATGGCAATTTTTTTTCTTTATTTTTTCATATTTTTATTACAGAATTTAAATTTTTTTTGAAAATAACAAGAAAGCAGGAAGGACAGGAGGTGAACTGTTAATAAATCCGAATACCTCTTCGCTCGTTCTATATTCCTGTTCAAATGGCAATTTTTTTCCTTTATTTTTTTATTTTTTTATTACAGAATTTAAATTTTTTTTGAAAATAACAAGAAAGCAGGAAGGACAGGAGGTAAACCATTAATAAATCGAAATACCTCTTCGCTCGTTCTATATTCCTGATCAAATGGCAAATTTTTTTGAAAATTTTATTACAGAATTTAAATTTTTTTTAAAAATAACAAGAAAGCAGGAAGGACAGGAGGTGAACTGTTAATAAATCCGAATACCTCTTCGCTCGTTCTATATTCCTGTTCAAATGGCAATTTTTTTCCTTTATTTTTTCATATTTTTATTACAGAATTTAAATTTTTTTTAAAAATAACAAGAAAGCAGGAAAGACAGGAGGTGAACCGTCAATAAATCCGAATACCTCTTCGCTCATTTTATATTTCTGTTCAAATGGCAATTTTTTTTCTTTATTTTTTCATATTTTTATTACAGAATTTAAATTTTTTTTAAAAATAACAAGAAAGCAGGAAGGACAGGAGGTGAACCATTAATAAATCGAAATACCTCTTCGCTCGTTCTATATTCCTGTTCAAATGGCAATTTTTTTTCTTTATTTTTTCATATTTTTATTACAGAATTTAAATTTTTTTTGAAAATAACAAGAAAGCAGGAAGGACAGGAGGTGAACTGTTAATAAATCCGAATACCTCTTCGCTCGTTCTATATTCCTGTTCAAATGGCAATTTTTTTCCTTTATTTTTTCATATTTTTATTACAGATTTTAAATTTTTTTTGAAAATAACAAGAAAGCAGGAAGGACAGGAGGTGGCCCGTAAATAAATCCGAATACCTCTTCGCTCGTTCTATATTCCTGTTCAAATGGCAATTTTTTTTCTTTATTTTTTCATATTTTTAATACAGATTTTAAATTTTTTTTGAAAATAACAAGAAAGCAGGAAGGACAGGAGGTAAACCGTGAATAAATCCGAATACCTCTCCTTTCGTTCTATATTCCTGTTCAAATGGCAATCTTTTTCCTTTATTTTTCATATTTTTATTACAGAATTTAAATTTTTTTTGAAAATAACAAGAAAGCAGGAAGGACAGGAGGTAAACCATTAATAAATCGAAATACCTCTTCGCTCGTTCTATATTCCTGATCAAATGGCAATTTTTTTTCTTTATTTTTTCATATTTTTATTACAGAATTTAAATTTTTTTTGAAAATAACAAGAAAGCAGGAAAGACAGGAGGTGAACCGTCAATAAATCCGAATACCTCTTTGCTCGTTCTATATTCCTGTTCAAATGGTAACTTTTTTCCTTTATTTTTTTATATTTTTATTACAGAATTTAAATTTTTTTTGAAAATAACAAGAAAGCAGGAAGGACAGGAGGTGAACCGTCAATAAATCCGAATACCTCTTCGCTCGTTCTATATTCCTGTTCAAATGGCAATTTTTTTTCTTTATTTTTTCATATTTTTAATACAGATTTTAAATTTTTTTTGAAAATAACAAGAAAGCAGGAAGGACAGGAGGTGAACCGTCAATAAATCCGAATACCTCTTCGCTCGTTCTATATTCCTGTTCAAATGGCAATTTTTTTTCTTTATTTTTTCATATTTTTAATACAGATTTTAAATTTTTTTTGAAAATAACAAGAAAGCAGGAAGGACAGGAGGTGAACCGTGAATAAATCCGAATACCTCTTCGCTCGTTCTATATTCCTGTTCAAATGGCAATTTTTTTTCTTTATTTTTTCATATTTTTATTACAGAATTTAAATTTTTTTTAAAAATAACAAGAAAGCAGGAAGGACAGGAGGTGAACTGTTAATAAATCCGAATACCTCTTCGCTCGTTCTATATTCCTGTTCAAATGGCAATTTTTTTTCTTTATTTTTTCATATTTTTATTACAGAATTTAAATTTTTTTTAAAAATAACAAGAAAGCAGGAAGGACAGGAGGTGAACCATTAATAAATCGAAATACCTCTTCGCTCGTTCTATATTCCTGTTCAAATGGCAATTTTTTTCCTTTATTTTTTCATATTTTTATTACAGATTTTAAATTTTTTTTGAAAATAACAAGAAAGCAGGAAGGACAGGAGGTGAACTATTAATAAATCCGAATACCTCTTCGCTCGTTCTATATTCCTGTTCAAATGACAACATTTTTCCTTTATTTTTTCATATTTTTATTACAGATTTTAAATTTTTTTTGAAAATAACAAGAAAGCAGGAAGGACAGGAGGTGAACTGTTAATAAATCCGAATACCTCTTCGCTCGTTCTATATTCCTGTTCAAATGGCAATTTTTTTTCTTTCTTTTTTCATATTTTTATTACAGAATTTAAATTTTTTTTGAAAATAACAAGAAAACAGGAAGGACAGGAGGTGAACCATAAATAATATCAAATACCTCTTCGCTCGTTCTATATTCCTGTTCAAATGGCAATTTTTTTTGAAAATTTTATCACAGAATTCAAATTTTTTTTTTCAAAATAACAAGAAAGCAGGAAGGACAAGAGGTGAACCATAAATATAAACAAATACCTCTTCACTCATTCTATATTCCTGTTCAAATGGACATTTTTTTTCTTTATTATTTTATATTTTTTTTTCAAATACTCATTTTTTTTTTTGAAATAACAGGAAAACAGGAAGACAGAAGGTTAACCATGAATAAAATTCAATTTTTTTCCCTGAAATAACTAGGAACATATGAAGGGCAAAGAAGTAAGTTTTAATACAGATAAAATATATTACAAAAATAAATATAAGTCACTCCCTTATTTAACGGACAAAGATATTTATTGTATTGAACATTAGATTACATTATACATTTCTTACACATTTACAAATTGTTTTTTCTCTCATTCATCTCAATCATTTAGCATTGGATCTTTTTAATGATTTTTATTTTTTTTCTTCTCTTATATTTACGTATCCAATTATTGTATGTTTGTATTATTCTATTTTTTTTTTTTGACTCATTAACAAATATATTTTTTTAGGCAACAAATTAGTGCTTGTTGTTATTTAATACAACAATTCACAATTCGAACACATTTTTTTTAATAATAAAAACAAAGCAAATATAATAATAATATTTGTAATTTTTTTTTTTTTCTTTTTCTTTAAATTTAACATTTATAATACATGCAGTAAAAAGCATGTGTGCGTTTGCACATTTATCGCCTTCAACAAATATACATTTGGCTGTGGTTCTATGACCTCAAATGCTTTCTTTTCTTTGTTTATTTTATTATAATTATTCTAATATTATTATTATAACTATTATTAATTTTACATACTTAAATTTTTGTATTACTTATAATTCTATTTCAAGCATTCGTTACAATCTTTTTTTATTTTCTTTCTTTCATTCATTCTTTTAAAAACTTTATTTTTTTGTTGCACTTTGTCCGCAAATTATAGCTCTTTGTTTATCATCTCTTTTTTTCTTTGTATTTAAATTTTATGATACATTCATATATTTTTTAAATATATATATTCTAGTAAATAAAAATTAAATCTATTTTTCTTTTATACATTTTATCACTTAAACGATTGATTATCTTTCATTAGTATTCTTTTCTTTTTTGTTTTTTTAATTTTTTTCTTTTTTACACTATATACATTTGTTTTTTTTTTTTTTCAATTAAACTTAAATCAGAAACATTTCTATTATTTTATACTAGGCAATGCTTTTTTTTTTTTTTTCTTTGTAATATAAAGCCATTTTTGTATCTAACAATAATGCTGTTTTATATTTGAACATATATGTGATCTTTAATACGTTACAATGAGTCAATACTTTAATATATATTTTAAAATTTTAATTACATAATTAAATTGTTTTTTTTTTCCCTTCCATTAAATTATTATTAATTGTTGTTTTTGATTTTTTTTTTACTATCAAAGATTGGATTAAAATTTAATCTACAAATTTTTTTTTTTATAACAATATTAATTCGATAATAATTTTGAAAATATTATTAACAAAAGTTTGTTTAATAAAATATAATTATGCAAAAAAAAAAAAAAATAATAAAAAAAAATAATATTAATATCAATAATAATGTGATTGTAAAATTATGATGTTAATGAACACATTAAAAATGGAGAAAAAAATATAAATAAATTTCCATTTTGTTCATTGTTTTTTTAGTATGCGACAATAAAAGATTATATTTTATAAAATCTTTTAATACGCTTCATGGCCACATTGGCACGTGGAACATGGCAAAAAGCCAATAAATTTGATGAATCGATGCTGCCGCCAAGCAGCCTCTATACTTGCCATTGACACTATCATTTGCCGAAAGATCAATCACACAAAATAATCAATCAATAGATATGTTGTTGTTAATTTCTATTTATATTATTTCCTATTAATTTTTTCTTCTTCAAATGATATTATTTTTTCATTCACATAATAAATTTGATGATTAAAATTATCATTTTATTATTTAAAAAAAAAACAAAATCAATAATAAAATGACTTATCCTTCAGCAAGAATTTCAAGTAATAGTCTTTTTAAACTATCAAGTCCAGTTAAAAAACCACAATCAGGTCCTTGATGTATTGTAGAATTTGAATGACATGGTAATAATGGATTTGGTGTTATATTATGACCAAATGTTGTATGAGCAAAATCAATCATTCTAACATCAACAAGTGCATCATCTTGTGAATCAATTTCTGTATCATTTTTAACTCTTAAACGTTTTGTTGAACATTTTAAATCTTCTTTATGATCTTCATTATCATATAATCTTAATCTGTGACGTGAACGTGTACGTTTTAATGTACATTTACCACCAATATCAAGATCCGAACTAATATCATCAGAATTTGTTATTGTATGTTGTCCAACACAACAATATTCATCACCACTTCCACTACTATTACTACTACTACTTGAATCACTAACATCACTAATATTTGTATTTTTATTTGTATTATTATTATTATGATTACTATTATTACTATTATTACTGTTATTACTATTACTACTAGTACCATTAAATGTTGAACCAATCCAATTATCATATGCTTGACTTGGTACAACAGTTGCATTTAATAAATCACTTGGTGGATCCATAAATACTGTTTCTTCATTTATTGGATAAAAACCAGTTGTATTTTTAGCACCACGTGCTGCTGCTTCACCAAATGCACGATGAAGTGCTGATTGACTAACTTCATCATTACATAAATGATAATCATTTGATGCATTACTTTGTGAACCATCTAAATAACCATCTGAATCTTGTGCAAGATTTTCAATAAAACTTGATGATTCATTTGATTCTTCTTCAAGACCAAGTGTTGTTAATGGTGATCTTGAACGATTTGTAAAATCATTTATTTGATATCCTTCATAAACAATTAATAATGAACTGAAATTAAAAAAATTTATTTTTACATTTATTATATTTTTAATTATTATTTTTATATTTTTCATTTTTTATTATATTTATATTATTTTATTTTATTTTTTATTGGACTTGACCGTGATATAGGATGATGATAGGATTCCCTCAAAGTACACTTTCAGCAGTCCCGGGGTCTGTTGAATATATTACACGATATTTGGCCCTATTCATTCTTTTTTTTTTTTTTATTATACTAAAAAGGTTTTTTATAAATTGACAATATCTCGTGAACGATATTTACTTTATACCAAAAAAATTTAAATATTTATTTTTACGTCCTCGAGATATAAGCCTTTATACAATTTTTATCATAAATTACTAATTTGATATTTATTTTAATCTTGCTATTATTTTCGCATGATTTTATTACGTAAATTTAACATGATTATTATAATAATAAAATAATAATAAAATTACTTACCACGAATAAAAACGATAGCTGCTTTGTCTTTCAATTGCCCGACGTAATAATTCTAATCGGGCAATAACACGTTGTATAACAAGAGTTCGAAGACAATAACCATTATGAAAAAAACGATATAATGCACCCTTAAATCCTTCTTCATTTAATTCTCTTCCCCAATATTTATCTCGCTTAGCATAATGATCAGTATCTGATTGATAAACCTATTATCATAAACAATTCAATATAATAATTTTATAATAGAAAATTTAAGACTATTATTATTTAATTTTAACTATTAATTTATTTATTTTTTTGGAATTTGTTGTATACCTGCATTCCGCATAATCTAACTCCCAGTGATGCAGATGTACTTGCTGCACATTTTGCAATTTGTTTACTTCTTTTTTCAGCTGATGCATCATCACCGTGTTGTCTTGTACCCATTTTTAAATCCAAAATACAAGGATGTGTATATTGTGATGTTATATTTTCCAATAACAAAAAATCTATATATTTTTATTTAGTCAAGAAATCATCATTTGTATAATTTAAATATAAAACATTTATTTTTCTTTTTTTTTTTTTTTATTGTAAATATGAGATTTTTAAATATTATTATGTATAAAATTTAAAATTAATATATCCCATTTTAAAATAACATTGTACTAAATATTTAAATTATGTTTTATTTTTTTTTCTATTTAAAAGATAATAAAATTATAAAATTTATCAAAGGATACATTGTTTAGACGTTCCATTATCCAAATGTGTTCCTGGTTTAAGTACATCAATTGTACTATTTTTTCTATGTATCTTCATTCTGAAAAATAAAAAATCAACTAAAATTAAAATCTATTAGATAATAATTTTTAAAAAAATAAACAATTTAAACAATTATAATTACAAAATAAAATATATAAAAAATATCAAGTACTTATACTGTATTTTATTATAAATAATTATATGATTAATTAATTAATTATTTGGGCACTTATCCCACATAATATAAATTTAAAAAATTTATTTTAATTGCCAATAATTGACACATGGAATTAATTATTTGCGCACAATATTATGACTTTATAAATGTTAATATAAAATTATAAAATTATTTATTATTTAAAAAATTAAAATTAATATACAAATTTAATTTAAATAATATAATTAATTTATTATCAAATTTTATTTTATGCAAAAAAAGACAATATTTTTTTTTTTGTTGATTTTATTTTATTAAAATCATTTTTTTTTTTCTTTTCTTTTAATTTACAAGGGATATGAATGAAAAAAAAAAATATATAATTTTATATTGTTGTATTTCCATTATTGTCATTTTAGCCATCATGAAAGCCAACTGGTCCTGTGTAATTTACAATATCCATTATTTTGTACTGTAAATTGACTTCAAAAAAAACAATTAATAATTTAAAACTATTAACATAAATACACACAAAACATACCAACAATAATTATCACTAGAAAAAAAAAATAAAATAAACAAATTACATAATTAACTTATATACAATATTAATAATAATAAAATTTTTTTTATTTATTATATTAATTTTTTTTTACCTAAGCACATCATCACGTTTACGTTTTGATGATGCTTTGCCAACAGATGATTTTGTTGACTGATCTGGATCTCTGAAACTTGGACTGTAACGTTTCTCAACTTCACCACAACTACTGGAGGCCTGAATAACACCTGAAACATTAATCTTATCATTAAAAAACATACTGTAATTATTAAATATTTAATATTTACTTTTTTTTTAATCATAATTTATTTCAAGAATATTTTTCACAATTTGTTTTCTTGGAAAAACATTGATATATATATGTTAATAATTGGAAGGTATAAATTTAGTTTCTTTTTTTTTTTTTTATTGTGATATAAATTATTATTTTATTTATTTTATATTTGCAAAATTATGTGTTATCAATACTTTTATTTATTTATTTTTTAATGAAACACAATATTGCAAACATAAAAATAAAATATTCATTGATTTTTTATATTTTTTTTTACAGACACTGTTAATAAAATAATACAGCCTCTGGATTTAATCACTCATATGATATCTAGGAAAAATCATATTCAAGGAATACTTACCATCACGATGAATATGCGTCTCCTAGATCTCGCACTCTCTCGTCCTCTTGTCACAGATCACAATGAGAGCGACAAGCGATCACGATTATTTAAACGATGTGTAGAAAAAAAACGAAAAAAATAAACAAAATAACGAAAAAAAAAAAATAAAAAAAAAAAAAACAAAAAAACAAATATGACAAATTAAATAATATTTATAAAAAAGAAAAAAAAGAAAAATAAAAAGGTAACAATAATATGGGGAGGGAGTTAGTAAAATTTAGATGAATATATTTTCAACAAAATAATAGCAAAATTTAAATTAAATAATTGATAAATAATAATATTTATAAAGCTAATTGAAAATGAGTATAAAAAAAAAAATATTTAAACAATTAATTATTTGAATAAATAAGGAAATAAAAAAATATAAAATAATGGACTATATAATTAATCAAGATATATTTATTTATTTTTTCCATTAAAATATCATTATGATGATGATGACGATGACGATGATAATCATGATGACAATAAAATATATACGCCACTCAAATTATTGATTAATGAGTAAATTTAAAAACAAAAAAAAATTTCTTTGAAAATATATTATAATGAATCAAATGAAATTGGGTATATAAAATTTGGATAAAATTTATACGTAGTAATGAAAAATTATAAAAAGAAAAAACACACAGTAAATTAATAAATAAAAAAAAAAAATTTAATAAATGATTATTAAATAAATAAAAATTTTTAATCTATTTAATGGATTTTTTCTTTGTTGTTTTTCTTTTACAATTTTTTTCTCTTTTTCTTTTTTTATAAATAAATATATATGTAATTTATTTGTGTATTTTTTATAAATTAATTATATTATTAATATTAAATCTATCTTACCCTTAAATTGTGGAACAAACATGTGTATATCTTGAGGAATGTTTCGATAAAAATCAAGCTCCCTTCGATTTAATGGTTTGCATATTGTATTTTGATTGAGAAGTAACAAACGTGTATGTCCTCCAACCTGAAACAATTTATAATAATTAATAAAACAAATAAATAAACAAATGAATCAATAGATAAATAAATATATTATTCAATTATAATAATATTTTTTTTTATAAACAATAAACATTCATTTCCTAATTTTAAAAAAATATTAAGTTAATTTTTAATCTAAACACAGTTTTAAAAATATAAAAATATATTCCTCTTTCTTTTGACTACCTCAATCATGAATGATAGTAAAAAATTATATATTCAATGGGGAATATAAAAAGAGGAGTCTTGTCATAAAAATACGATGGGTTATTTTTTATTTAAACTTTTTAAGTAAGAATAAATATGTAGGTCACTGGGTATATGTATGAAACCTTGTCCCAAATAATACTCACAGTCAATTGTACTTTTCTTATTCCCTTTCTTTTTTTAACATTACTTACTATTATTATCATTATGATCATAATAAAAAAATAAACATCATTGTTATACTGTTATTTTACTTAAATAAAAAACAAAAACACCAACAACAAAAACCAACAAACACAAAAACATCAATGAGCTAAATTATCAAAAAATAATAAAACAAAAAAGAGCAACTTTTATAAATAAAAATTATAAAAATATTATATAAATTATTATAAAGCTCACACACACACACATAATTTCCTTGACATTTAAGATCAAAGCTGTGTGTCATGTGTTTTGTATTATCTGGATAATTTGCATTCACCTTGAAAATAGATGAAGTTTAAGGTCATAAATAATCATTAATTTAAACAATATAATATATATTTTTTTTATTAATAATAATATATACAAAAATATATAATTTTAATGTAAAAAAATAATTATTAAATTGACAGTATTATAATAAATTTTTATTTAGAAATTTTAGTTATCTATCAAACAATTTTATTAGTCATTTATTTTTTGCCATGACGTTGAATGATACTCATCAAATGACGTCAGTAAATATATTAAACATAATAAGCAATATAAAAAAAATATAAAATAATTATGTCAATAGTTAAAATTTAATGTTTATATTAAAAAATATTTATTTGTAAAATTTAACTACCTGTTATTGACATCATATGTATTTTTAAATTAAAAAAAAAAATAAAAAAATTAATTAAGAACAATGAACTCTATCTTTATATATTTATTAATGACCAAGTTTTGAAATACATATTAAATCTAAAAGTTGACTGATAAAACAAACAAAAAAAAATGACTAATAAAATTGATAACATTTCAGTTGAAAAAAAATGATAATTATAAAAATAATTTACCTGATTATTGAGTGGATGAAGTGCAACTTCTTCGTCGTGTTCCTGACGAAATCCTGCAATAGCAGATGAAGTTGTTGATGTTGTTGTTGAGGTTGAAGAGACTGGGGACGTGTTGGTACTGAGACATTGTGGACCAGTCTCTCCCATACCCCAAGAACCTGTCAGGTATACCATACCACGTTTAACTTTAAAATATCAAATACTTTTTTTTTTATCTTTTATTTTTCACTTTAATTTAATTATTATTAAATAAACACTATTTAAAAATTGATAATTATATTTATTTTTGTTTATATAAACTTTTACTGTATTCACTCTTTTTTTATTTGTCGTTTTTATGTCAATCAGCTGATACTCATACACCGACTTTTCAACCAATTAAAAAGCAATGATAACAATCGATTTTTTAATGACAACACACACAGTGAAAGTTGACTAAATTACATCAATAGCTTGAAAGATGAAATGTTTAAATATATCATCAAAATAATTAACGATTAAAAAAAAAAAAAGTTAAATAAAAACAAAAAAAAAACAAAAAAAAAAAACTGTCACTTACTGATGTTTTATCAGTCACTCAGACACTTGCACAATAAAAAATAAATAAATGATAATAAATACACATGGAAATTAAAAAAAGTATGTGATCCATTCACTTATTTATAATAATTTTTTTTTTGATCTACACTTGTACAATGGATCTTTGTTGGACACTATGGAACTGTGACATGCGTCTGGGTTATCACATCAGCTGTAAATATGGGTGGGGGTCACCCTAGAAAAAAAAAAAAAAAAACAAAATTTACCAACAAAAACAATGTTTAACACTATTTAAGCTCACAAACGTAGCCATGATGTGTGTGATTCATTTTTTTTTATTTTTTTTTTTTGTTTCCTTGTATATTTTTTTTTTTTATCGCTGAATAATGATGATTATGGATGACGACGATTCTATCAAAGACGCTTGTATACAAATAATCAAAATATATCAACTGAATTTATTTGTTTATAAAGATAATTGTTAATAAACTATCGTTTATTATTCAGTATGTTTTTAAAGTATATAGATAATTTTTTTTTCGTAATTTATATGGATTGTATGGATCCAAAAGTTTTTTATGTCTGCTGAGGTTCTTTTTATTTTTTTGCCCCACCATAAAATCTCTCTCTCACCATAAACCAATAAAGTCATCATGAAAGGTAACTTATATATAATGTTCTAGAATGAATTTGATTAGTTGTAAAATTACACGATAGAGTATTTTATAGGAAAAATCTACTTGATCAACTGAGTCTACGTAGGGACTTTTTACTAGGGAAAATGGCTATTCTGTTGGTGAATTATCTGTACGTAATTTTCAAAAGTATTGATAAGCTTTTAATCAATATCAATAGTATCAATAATTATTTAATAAACAAAACATAAAATTCAAAGCATGTTGGAAATATTTCTACGATTTTCTCCGTCTTTTTTCGCGCTTAGAAAATTTCTCTCCGCTATAAATTTCGAACGAAAGAATCGAAATGTTGAACGGACCAATGGGATTGATGTGAGAGAGAAAGATATAGTTTTAACAATATGGCGTCAATGTGTCAAATTTAATAATAACAATAATAATAAAAGTCTATTGAAACTTGACAAGTTGTATTTTGTTTTTTTATCAAAACATACTTGATAAATATTCAGTGTTTAGGTGTATTTAAATTATTATTAAAAACAAATAAATATGGCAGATTCAAAGTACGCTGATCTTCCTGGAATAGTAAGATGAAATTTATTAAATTAATTGTTATTAATGTTGTCTAACTGTAAGTCTAGGTGTGGTTGATATTATTATTGATGTTTTTTTTTTTTCAAATAGGCTTATAACCAGGTTGATGTTTATGAGACAACTGATTTACCAGAAGCTGAACAATTTACAGAATACAATGAGGTAAATAAATATAATAAAAAATATATTTAACTAGTTTAAATAAAATGGTATTTTAACAGGATGAATCTGAATCAATTGAACGACTTCATATCAATGCAACTGAGGCATTTGGCAAGTTTAAAGGAAAGCATGTAATCACAGAAGGAGTTGATTTTTCAGATAAAATATCACGAAAAACAAGAACTGGGTAAGTTTTTTTTTTACCAAAATTGCTGAAACAATTGATAAAGATATATTATTTATTTTATTTTGATAGATTTGGAGTATGGGAACTTCCTGGAGAAGGTGAACAAGAGACTCCAATTCAAAAATTCCAAAGATTACAATGTGAAATTAAAGAATTGTATGATGAAGTTGCTGAAATAAAGGTATTTTAATTTTTGGCAATTAAATAAAAAGACATCAAATTAAACTAGTTATATATGATTAATTAATTGTGTTATTTTTTATAAAATAGGAAAAAGCAAAAGACGAAGAAGAAATAAAAAATTCAGCAGATATAATGGCACAAGTTGATGAGGCAGGCAAACAATTAAACAGTATAAAATTAGATGATTGTTTTGGTACTGATTTAGTTGTAACATTGTCTGATCCTCAGGGTATTAGATTAAAACAATTAAAATCACAAATTGAACAATTTAAACATGCTGGTATTAAAGATAATAATAATGAAAAAAATGAAAAGCCAGAAGTGATAAATGATAATTGTCAAAATGGTGTTATGAAATATGAAATGTTATATTTACCAGAAAAATCAAGAATGCAAGAAGTTGCAAGAGTTGCTCAATTGGAACAAAGATTAGCTAAATTAGAAAATTTACTTGGTTCAAGTGATGAAAAATTAGCTAAATTTACACAAAATCTTAAATCACAAGGTATTCTAGAATCTGTTCAACAACTTGCTGCAAAATCAGCTCTACTTGATAGCAATCAAGTTGATGCAATGGAAAGTAGAATTGCCAGTTTAACAAATAAAATGGATAATATTGCACATAAAAAATCAACAATGCCAGCTGATTCTGAACGTGATCAAAAAATAAGTGAAATGTATGATATTGTTAAAAAAACTGAAGCAATGTCACAAATTTTACCACAAACTGTGGAAAGACTTATTGCTCTCAATGCAATTCATCGTCGTGGTAAGATTTTTTTATATTATTATTGTTATTTTAATAGACCATATGATTATTAATGATAATTTAAAATATTTATTATAGCTGGAGAATTTAGCAAGTCTTTGACACAACTTGAAGAATTACAAAATCAAATTTCAACAAATTTAGAAAGTAATAAATCAGTGTTAAAGGGTGTACAAGAAAGTTTTGCAGGAAATTTAGAAATGATTCATAAAAATATGGCAGCTTTAGAAATACGTGTTGAAAATTTAAAAAAATAATTATTATCTTAACTTGCTTGGTCTCTCTTTGATCAGTTACTCTGCAAAAGAAAAAATATTCATAAAAACAAATAATGAATAAAAAATAAAAACTAATATTTAAAACATATTTTTTTTTCTTTTGATAAATAAAATAACAATTTATAACATTGGTCAAAAAAATGGAATAATTTATATAACACACATATTTTAATAGATAAAATAAAAATAGTTAAATGGCAATTCAAGAGGCAAGATGATTAAAAAATTGTGTTACAATATAATTATTCCATGATCACGTTCTAATCTACGTTTGGCTTTTAGAGGAACAACACCCATAAGATCAGCAGGTGTTGGTAAACTTCCACATGTATTTGGTGGTATAGCTTGTTGATAAAAAATTTCACTTCTTCCACTTTGACTACCATAAACAACAGTATCCTCTGTTCTAACAATAATATCAGTAATATTACTTGATTTTTTAAATCTATCATGTAATGATGAAACAATATCAAGTTCAGTAACACCCCATAAACCAGAACGATGTGTTGTATCCCATTGTGAATCAATACCAAGTACACTATAAAGTTCTTTACTATTACTTGATGGTTGTGGATCAAGACAATACTGCAAACGTGATTCTAATCTTTCTAAATTATTCATACATGCTTGCCATATATTATGAATTAAATCTGGATTATTAGCAGTACCATCAGTCATCAGTAACATTAAAACCATACTTTGTTTACCACATATAAATAATTCAGCTTTTTCATAACAATCATCATTTTCATTTCGATTAAAATCACATTCATCACCATCATCATCATCAACAGCAGTATTATTGCTTTTATTATTATTATTAATATTTGATAATGTTGATGAATCATAATATTCATTTGGTGTATTAATTTCTTTACTACAAAAATCACTTGTTTTTTCATCAGTAATTAATAAACTTAATTTTGACATTAATGGTGTTAATTGTATACCATCTAATTTCTTTTTATGTGATACATCAGATGATTCTGTTGTTATTTTTGAGTTATTATTATCAGCTGGTGCATTTAAACTTTTTAATGGTAAACTCATTGATCTACGATTTATTTCTTGACTTTTTTTTTTATCTAATTTTATGTCAGTTGGTTTTTTTGTTTGTACAACAGATAAATCATTATTAATAATAATACAATCAAAATCTTTAAAATCACTATCATTATCATTATCAAAATTTATTTTATTTTTATCATTCTTATTTATATTTAAATTTTGTTCTTTAACTAATGACTGATAATGCAATGAAATATAATGATCATAAAGAGTCTGTGATATTGGATTACCATCTTGTCTAAAAACTGGATAACATGGATCTGTTATTGTCATGAAATATTTTTTATTTTTTTCTTTACTTGATAAATCATTAAAATTATGAAAATGCTTGTCATCATTTAACGTTGATAAACTTGATGATTTTCTATGCCAATATTCATGTTTAATTTTTGAATCTAATTTATTTCTAGTTGTATTTTTTAATTTATTAATACGTTTACATCTTAATGCTTCTTTTACAACGTCTGGTATGTCATCAATATTTTTATTATCATTATCTGTTGATAGTTGTGTGTCTTCATTGGCACTACATATTGATACTGCTGTACCATGAAGTATTCTATTGATATCTTTCAATGGTGTTGAACATACAGATGGTGTAAGAAGTGGTGGTGGTGGTGGTACTGGTACAGTATTTTGATAAATTTTTTTAATGTCTCTCTTATCAAAATTCAATGATGATTTAATTGGTAATGTTGTTGGTGGTGGTGGTTTTTTAATTTTAATTGAATGATCAATAATATTATTGTTATCAGTTTCACCTTCTTCTGGTACAGTAAATATTCTTGATGTATCACGTTTCATACCAGATGATACTGGTAGTGTTGATTTTTTAAATGTTTTTCTTGTTGCAGGTGTATCAATAAATGTATTGTTTGGTTTTTTAATTATTTCTTCATTGGTAATGTCAATTGTCTTTTGACGTTTTATAAATACACGTAATAATTGTACACCAAGTGGTAAATGAAAATCAGTTATTATTTTATCACCAGGTGTTTTTATTCTATATGGATCTGTTAATACAAGTTGTTTTGTTAGCTCAGCACTCAATTGTGTTGCAACAATTTTATTATTAAAAAACATTGCACCACCAATAATACCAGGATTTGTTTCTTGACAATATTGTAGTATTTGCATTGAATCTAAAAAAACATTACTTGCTGTTTTTGGAAGTTTTATCATTGGCATACTTGAAAAATAGCTTGCTGAGTATTGAAGTATTGGTAAATATGTTTCTAACATTTGATAAAGTTTTTCACTCAACTTATTACGATCATTATTTAATGATTTTGCTATTGTATCAAAATCACAATGGAAAAATTTAATAATTGACTCTAAACAATTTGCTCGTCTTTGTAATATCCAATCATGTATATTACGATCGGTACCAACAGCAAGTACATATTGACCAAATTTTTTAATAACAAATTTACCACCTTGCAGTGATATGATCTTTGGTGATGAAAATGATATTGTTAAAAAATGATGAACACCCATTAATTGACCAGCTAATGCTAAACGTTGAGTTGGTGATACCCAAGCTGGATGAAAATACATGACAGCATCAGCTGGATCATCATCCTCTTTACGACATCTACTTGTGTCGTAAACAAAAACAATCATCATTTCTCTGAAACAACAACAATAATAGCCAATCAAATGAATTATCTAAATTAAACAAAGACAAACAATTAAATGATTTAACATACTTTGCCATAATGAAGATGATGATGATGATGAGTATATAAACAATAAAAAATATTATTATGTTTTTATTGGGTTAATAAAATAACTCCAATTTATTTCCATAATTCAAACACCAATATTGACATTACTATTTCGTTTATTATATAAAAACAATTGCATAATAAATAATAGCACTGAAGCAGGATCTTAATAAATAACAAGACTCCATGCCGATCAACATATTATCACATATATTATTGCATTTTTATGAGTAATTTTTATTTTTTTTATTTATATTGATTGAATATTGAGGACAGTTTCTCTCTCTCTTGTGTGATGCGCGGTTTATTGCAATTCTATCAGCTGAGTTTTAGTTAACAACGACGCCGTTGGACGCCGTTATAAAAAAAGTGCGTATGTATGCCCCTCTAGATTGCTCTAATTTTTTCAAACATGTCTAAACATGTCGTTATTATTATTATTATTTTAATTGTTGTGTGCACACACGTTGGTTGGTAAATTTTGCTATTTTATTTGTTTTTCATTACAAAAGTATTTGTGTATTTTATTGTTATTTATATTTTTAATTGTGTAGTTGACTAGATAATTATTAGTACATATAATTCGTATTAATTATAAATAATTAATCAAATAGTCGTGACATACAACAAAAATAATGCGGGCTAATAATATAAATATTAACGAAACAATAGTCATTGATGGTGATGATGATGATGAAGGTGATAATGATGTAATTACTGTGGACAATGTAGTATCCACATCTCCAGTATTTAAAAAAAATCCTTTTTCTGTCTGGGCGAAAACACCACCAAGTCGAAAAAATGAACTTGAGGTTATGGCATCAAATACTTTTAGTCATGTAAAAAAAAAATTAAAAGTTAGTGATGGAATACAAAATGATACAATTATTGTACTCACCGATGATGATGATGATGACGATTATGGCGATGATGGTAATAATAACAATGCACAATCACAAACATTTTCTCATCAATCACCAGTTATCATCAATGATTCAGAAAAATCACCAATTGAAAATACACAAACAAAACAAGCAAAACAAACAAATACAAAAAAAAGACCACGAAAAAAAAAATTAATACTCACAGAATCATTCATGTCATTTGATAATGAACAAGTACCAGATGGTAACAAGAAAGAATCACCAAAACAACAAAAAACTTCAAAATTAAATAACAAAAACAATGATAAAAACATAGAAATAGTTGATGATGAACAAGTACCAGATGGTAACAAGAAAGAATCACCAAAACAACAAAAAACTTCAAAATTAAATAACAAAAACAATGATAAAAACATAGAAATAGTTGATGATGAACAAGTACCAGATGGTAACAAGAAAGAATCACCAAAACAACAAAAAACCTCAAAATTAAATAACAAAAAAAATGATAAAAACATAGAAACAGTTGATGATGAAATTGAGGTTGTATGGCATAGTAATCCTACTGATACAAATCAAGCACCAACAAATAATGATGCTTTATTTTGGTATGATCCAGTTGGTACTTCAAGTAACTTGGAAGTTTTGGGTTCTTGGGATACACCATTCACAGAAAATCCTATACAAAACGATCCAATTACTAGCAATATTATTTATCAAAATTCATTAAACAAAAGTGCTGAAGTTCCTGGTAAAAAAACTTGTAACAATAAAGCTTTAACAACACCAGTAAATACTAACAACACTAATGCTTGTCTAAATTATATAAATGGATATGCTGTATCTAGTGTTAGAGAAACTCGTCAAAACAAAGCTAAAACAGTTAATCCAACTAGCACTAATGTTTCTATCAATAATATAAATAGACATGATGTACTTACTGTTAGAGAAACTCGTCAAAACAAAGCTAAAACAATTAATCCAACTAGTACTAATGTTTCTATAAATAATTTGAATACAAAAGCTGCTGCTAGAAAACCTCGTAAAAAGAAACCTACAGCAGCTAATCCAACTAGCACTAGTGTTACACAAAATAATTTAAATGATAATACTAAAACAACTGTTAAAAAAACTCCTAAAAATAAAGGTAAAAAAAGAGTTAAAAGAAAACGTCAAATAAGTGAAACATATGTTTATGATTCATCTGATGAAATCGATGAATCAAAACAAAATGAAAATGAAAGTTTAAATACTGAAAAATCTATAAATGATGATAATAATAAAATAACTAAAAAACAAAATTTAAATAATGATAAACTACGTGTTATTGTTGTTGATGGTTCAAATGTTGCAATGGCACATAGTAACAATAAATCATTTTCTATAAAAGGTATAGAATTAATTATTAAATATTTTACATCTAGAGGACATAAAGTTAAAGTATTTTTATCAAGAAGAAGAGATAAAGGTAAAGATAAAAAATTACTTGATAAATGGTACAAAGAAGGTATTGTTGTATTTACACCAAGTAGAAAAGTTGATACCAAAAGAATAACACCATATGATGACAGGTTAATAAACATTTGTTAATTAATTATATTAAAAAAACATTATAATTATGTTATTTTTTGTTTTTCAACAGATTTATATTGGAATATGCAACTCAGATTGATGGAATTGTTGTAAGTAGTGATCAATTTCGTGATTTGTATGAAGAAAAACCAGAATGGCGTAAAACAATTAAAACAAGAATATTACCACCAACTTTTGTTGATGATTATGTTATGTTTCCACAAGATCCACTTGGTTGTAAAGGACCATCACTTGATAAATTTCTTCGACACTAATGGTATAATGTGTATATATTCATTACTTTTCAATTTAATTTCAATTATTATAAATTATAAATTTTCTATGATTATTATTTAATCAATTATTTTAATTTGTTTTTCGTTTTTTTTTTTTTTTTTTTTTTTTTTTACTGATACACAGATTGAAAAAAAAAAACAATGTAAATCTAAATTTAAAAAATTGTGTTCATATTTACATTTTTGTTTTTTTTCTTCAACAACTATAAATATTTTGGTAAATTTTTCTTTTCATCCAGGGTGTGTTTATCGTAAATCAAACTTACTTTAAAGCTGCTTTTTTTTTTTTCAATTATTTACGATACTTGTGATGTTAAAAATTAATATAATATCATTTACATGTGTTAATTTTATATATTGATAAAAAACAAGTTATTTATTAACGTAAAAAAAAAAAAACAAAAAAAAAAAAAACAAATAGAAAAATAGAAAAATGTACAAAATGTATTTTTAAAAATATAGTTTACAATAATTTATGAAAATATTAAATAATGTTTATTATTCCCAAGAAAGTTTATGACACCATTTACGTGATTGACGAATAAAATCCATACTTTCTTGTGCAGTTTCACGAGCCATACGTTGCATTGGTGTTATTGATGTATCATCACAATTAGCACTTGACAATACATTATCATATCCCATTGCTGAATTTAATGATGATTTTGAAAATAATTTATTTAATACATAACTATCATCATCAATAACTTGTTCATCTTGATTATTATTTGTAGTAAATCTTTTACCAACAAGATAATCAACTTTTTCACCTTCAAAATTAGCTGATATATTTTTTTTTTTAATAATTATATTTGAATTTTTAAATAATTTATTTGATTCAGTTATTGAACCATCAATTGGTTCATTTAAATTAAATAATTCACTTAAATCAGATGTTTGAAATATTCTTTTTTGTCTTGGATCATCTAATACTTTTTTTGATAATAATATTTTAAATATTTGACGATGATATATTTTTTCTTCAATAGTACCAGCAGTTATTAAACGATAAATTGTAACTTTTTTATTTTGTCCAATTCTCCATGTACGTTCACGTGCTTGTGCATCTGTTGCTGGATTCCAATCTGGATCATAAATAATAACTCTATCAGCACCAGTTAAATTAATTCCCAATCCTCCAACTCTTGTTGTTGATATAAATACAAAATAATCTTCATTTTCATTAAAATTTCTAATACATGTTTGTCTTTCACTCATTGGTGTTGTACCATCAAGTCTAATATATTTATAATTTTCTTGTTGTACTAAATTTTCTAAAACATGCATCATTTGACGACTTTGGGTAAATATAACAGCTCTATGTTTTTGACGTTTCCAAATTTTTAATAATGATCTAACAACTGTCATTTTACCAGATTTTTTCCAATTACCAAATTTACTAAGATCAATTTCTATATCATCATCATCTTCATCATTAATAATTTTATCAACATCAACATCATCATTATCATTACTAAGTGTAAATAAATCTGGATGATTACAAATTTTTCTTAATGATGTTAATGCAACTAATAATTTAGCTCTATGATGACCATTTGTAAAATTTTTTTCATGCACCATTGTACGTATATTTTCTGATATAAGATAATTTTTATATAAATCACTTTGTTCATCAGTTAAACAACAAAATAATACTTGTTCATTTTTATCTGGTAATTTAAGATGATGTTGTACATCATTTTTTGTTCTTCTAATCATATATGGACTAATAGCATCTTTAAGCATTGTTGCAATATGTAATGCTGTTGCTTCTTGTAATGGTGTTGCATTTGAATAACCACCACGTGTTATTGGTCCAGCACAATGTTCAATAAATGCATCAATTGTACCAAGTTTACCTGGTAATATAAAATCAAATAATGACCATAATTCTTTTAATGAATTTTGCATTGGACTACCAGTTAATAATAATCTATGTGGTGTTGTAAATTTTTTAACAACTTTTGTTATTTTAGCTTGTGGATTTCTTATTTTATGTCCTTCATCAAGTATAACATAATGCCATTGATATGGTAATAAAAATTCAGCATTTCTTAATACACCACTATATGATGATAATAATATACCACCACTTTTTAAACTATCTAATAATTCATCTGTATCACCATTAAATGTTGATGATTGATGAAGACTAACAACTCTTAAACATGGTGACCAATTATGAAAATGTTCAACCCATTGTTCTAGCAATGTTGCTGGACATATTATAAGTGTTGGTCCAAGACCACGAAATCTACTACCATCTGATAATAATTCACTACAATCAAGTCCAGCAAGAAATGCAATTATTTGTACTGTTTTACCAAGTCCCATTTCATCACCCAATAAACCACCAAGACCACGTCCATGTAATTCCCAAAGCCAACGTACAGATACTTTTTGATATTCATATAATTTTTTCCATATTAATTTTGGTACTTTAAATAAATTATCCACTACTTTTAAATCACTTTGTTTTGTATTTAAATAATTTTTTTTATTTTCAATACGTTTTTTCCATAATGATTCATCACCATCATCAAGTATTCTTTTTTTTAAATTATTATCTTTATATTGATCATCTTTATTTAAACGTTTTCTTTTTTTTGATAATTTTTTTTTAAATTTTTCATCATCTGAATCAATTTCATCAGCACTTGGTATATATTCACTTCCACTGTCACTTGAATTTTTCATACAATTATTTATTTTTTCATCAATAATCTCTGCTTTATTTTCATTGACAATTTTTAAACTTGATGATTTATCATTTGTTGAATCAATATTCTTGGATTTTCGTTTAACTTGTTTAATACTTTTTTTATTTTTTTGACATTCAATTGAAGTTGTTTTAACTGTATTTTTTTGTATTTTTAAATTTTTTCTTTGTGCACCAACTTCAGCCTGTCTTTTTAAATACTTTTCAAGATCCAAAAGTCCACTTACAGAATTAAAAGTATTTCTAAAACATACAAAAATAAAAAAACATTAATACAAAAATTAAATAGATTAATTAGAAAATATAATAAATTAATAATTACTTTATAGAACTTGGTTGTGTTTTTTTTTTAAATTCAGCTTCAAATGGAGTAATTTCTCCATTTTGTACCTGTTTATCAATAGCTACTGTATTATTATTTTTTTCATCAACAATTTCACCATCTTCAAGATTACTTGTTCTGGATTTTGAAAGTTCATCAATCTTATTTGCTATTTCTTGTTGAATATCATTTTCACTTTGAACCTTGACAACCTGAAAGAATTTTTTACAAATTAAAATAACAATTCAATTATCAACAATGACATAAATTTATAATTACCTCTGGAAGACACCAATCAATTAATTCACTAGTCATTTTGTTTATATTTAATTATAACAATTCATGACAATATGTAAATTATCCTCAAAATGATTTTTTTTTATCACACAAATAACTTGACACTTTAATCAATTAATTAATTAAATATTTTCTTTAATTTTTCATATTGTTTATTGTTTTAATAACTTGTAGAATATTATTTTATTATTTACTGTTGTATATGACAAAAAAAAACAAACAATAATTATTAATGTAGGGGGGGGGGGTCAGGGGGCTATTCAACCGACATTATCGACTGAGAAACTTACTTACCAACACAATTAAATTAATTATAAACAAAATAAAAAAAATATAATTAACAATTTTTTCTTTATAAAAAAAAAAATCTATTAATTGTTTATATCAATTTATTTGGATTGTTTTTAATATAAATATGAGCTGAAACAAACTGAAAGGGATTTGTATTTTTTATGGGATTTAGAAGTTGAAGAACCAGACAAGCAAGATGTTCATCATTACAACATCCAAAATGTACAGCACCAATAAGACAAACAAGTTTAAGTCGTGATTGGTCGTGATGGTTCTGTTTTATTATGTGTATGTGATGATGCTACTATTTGGCGATGGAATCGTAATAATTAATCATCATCAACATCATTTTTCTTTTTTTTAAATAATCATATTCAAAAATAAAAAATTGTATAAAGTGATTCAAAGCTTGAAGATACACAAGTTATTTATAGCTACTTAACAAGTACACCAATAACACTTACTGCTCATGTTTAATTGTTGATAGTAACACAAGCATTATTATTAAATATTTTAATACCATTCCAGATTTACAATTTTTAAATGTTATTAATTCAATTGTATTTAAAAGTACAAAGAACAATACAAGAATTAAAGATTCTCATCAAAAATATTTATATTTTAATTGTTTAAATTTAGCATTCTTTTTCATTTCAATACTAAAATAGAATTTACATACCATTTGTCCGGTATTTGCCGAATAAAGGTTTTCCTTTGTCGGCTCCAACGCCATTGACATGTCCATTGAATTTCAATAAGTAGAATTTTACTTGTCGACAATTATAATTTTGAAAAAAAAAAAAAATATATAAATCAATTAAAGAGTTTGTAATATTGGATTATACTATCTTGTCTAAAAACTGGATAACATAGATCTTTTATTGTCATAAAATATCTTTTATTTTTATCTTTACTTGACCATTATTATGATTAAAATTATAAAAATACTTCTCATCATTTAATGTTGATCAACTTGATGATTTTCTTGATAATATTCACGTTTATATATTTGTATAACTCAAATACAAACATTGACATAATTATTTTTATATCAAACACACCAGGATCTTAATAAATACCAATGACTTTATGTCAGTTACCAAATTATCACATATTATTGCATATAATGAGTGATTTTTTTTTATTATTGATTATTGATATAATTAATTATACATTTTTAAATAAAGAATAAGCGAATGTTTTCTAGAGTAATTTATATTTTGATATTCAATGAAAACATACATAAAATACTTATTGATTATAGCATATTATTATTTTAAGTGTTTTTTTTTTCTTTATTTCTTTTTGTTTAAACGAAAATTCAACTATATACTAAGTTTTTTAAAGTGATTTTAGTTAACAACCCATTGTTAACAACAAAAAAATTTTACATTGTATGAAAATTTAATTGTATTTGCATTTAATGATAATTCATCATCACCAGGTATGAAGATTTTTTTATATTTTCAACATATATTATTATTATGCTAAAAGATAGGTTGTTGATGATGTTGATTAAGCATCTTTATAGGAAGTATTAATCATTCAAATTTTTTTTATTTCTTTTTGAAAGATTATTTAATTGATATACCAGATAAACTCATTAGACTGTCTTCAGTTTTTAGCGTTTGTAGATATTTTTTGTAGCATGCCTCTTCATCAAAGTCTGATTCATTCGAGTCTGATTCATCCATATCTGATTCATCCATATCTGATTCATCCATATCTGATTCATCCATATCTGATTCTTGACTGATTTTTATTTCCATTTGAGAAAAGGAACACAATTTTTTTGTAACAGAAAAAAAAAAAAAAAAAATTATAAACATTGTTTACGAGTTCAAGAATATTTAAAATTTAAAACTAAGCAATTCTTACGTGTCTTTTCTGGAGACAAATTCTGGACAATCAGGCCAGCTGTTGGCTGACCAAAGTTTTGCGCGGTCTTCGTCAGTACGTGGAACAAATTCTTTTGTAACCCATAAATATTCTTGCAAGAGATCTAATTCTATATCCAAAAAATCTTGTCTCTTCTTTCTCTCAGATTGTGGTATTGCTGTGTTGAATACATAATATTGGGTCTTCCTGTAATTTGACATATAGGTACATGATAAAATAGTAAAATAATAAACTTGTGATTTATTGTCATTTTAATATTTATAAAATTCAAATAATTTACTTACTTCAACTCAGCTTGACATGTTCGTAATAATTTTTCTAGTTCATATTGTCTTTCACGTTTTTTCATTATTCGAATTTTGTTAATGATACGTTTTATGGGCACTTCAGAAGCTTTTTTTTGTTCTCTTTCTTCTTTTTTTATAGCTCTATCAAAGACTTCTTCTATATCTTCCGATAGTTTTTCTTTGTCACTCAATATCTGCTTAACTTGACGAATTGAATCAGCTGAAGAAAGACTTTTTTGTAAAAAAAAAAAAAAAAAAAACAATTATACACATTGTTTACAAGTTTATGGATGAACTTAAAATTAAAAATAATGTAACTCTTACACTTCCATTAAGGATTCCACATAATCTGCTTCAGTTTTTTCAAAACGTGCTACTTTATCTTTAGGTACCTCGTATTCTTCACTGTCGGTCCATGATGGGGTTGAGTCTGAAACACTATAAAAGTCTCTTTTAAAATTATATTATATTACTAATTACTATGAAACATCATAAATTTTACATGTAGGTTTGCGGTCGTGATAAATGTTACAAGCATGAAGACTAGAGAGACTAGGTCTCGAGTCTTGGTTACAAGGTTATGTGTATAAAATATATACCCATAATACAGTAAAATAAAAAACTTATTTATTGTTATTTCTCATTTTAATTAACTTAAAAAAATTTACTTACCTAATTGGAGACGACATGATAAGTTTCTTATGGATGATGTCTTTCTTTTCTTTTTATTTACCTCGAAATGCGAAATGAACTATTATAGACAAAAAAACTATTTAGAGGTATCTAGTCTTCAGCGTGCTTTTAGACTGTATTAGAACTACTGTAGACTACTACTTGCTACTACTACTGTGTACTACTGTAGATAGATGTGGATAGATGGATAGATGAGATAGATGAGATAGATACGATATATACATAGACCAGTGCTGTCTGTTGGGTAGGTATGAAACCCAGACTAGAGATCTAAAAGACTTTTTGCATATCTTCAGATAGTTCCCCTTTGTCACTTAATATCTGTTTAACTCGACGAAGTGAATTAGCTGAAGAAAGACTTTTAAATAATTTTTTTTATTTTCAATACGTTTTTTCCATAATGATTCATCACCATCATCAAGTATTCTTTTTTTAAAATTATTATCTTTATCTTGATCATCTTTATTTAAACGTTTTCTTTTTTTTGATAATTTTTTTTTTAATTTTTCATCATCTGAATCAATTTCATCAGCACTTGGTATATATTCACTTCCACTATCACTTGAAGTTTTCATACACTTATTCATTTTTTCATCAAAAATATCTGCTTTATTTTCATTAATAATTTTTAAACTTGATGATTTATCATTAACGACATTTGTTGAATTTACATTCTTGCATTTTCGTTTAATTTGTTTAATACTTTTTTTATTTTTTTGACATTCAATTGAAGTTGTTGTTTTAACTGTATTTTTTTGTAAATTTTTTCTTTGTGCACCAACTTCAGCCTGTCTTTTTAAATACTTTTCAAGATCCAAAAGTCCACTTACAGAATTAAAAGTATTTCTAAAACATACAAGAATAAAAAAACATATTAATACAAAAATTAAATAGATTAATTAGAAAATAATAAATTAATAATTACTTCATAGAACTTGGTTGTGTTTTTTTTTTAAATTCAGCTTCAAATGGAGTAATTTCTCCATTTTGTACTTGTTTATCAATAGCTGCTGAATTATTATTTTTTTCATCAACAATTTCACCATCTTCAAGATCACCTGTTCTAGATTTTGAAAGTTCATTAATTTTATTTGCTAATTCTTGTTGAATATCATTTTCACTTTGAACCTTGACAACCTGAAAGAATTTTACCAAATTAAAATAACAATTCAATTATCAACAATGACATAAATTAATAATTACCTCTGGAAGACACCAATCAATTAATTCACCATTCATTTTGTTTATATTTAATTATAACAATTCATGACAATATGTGAATTATCCTCGAGATGATTTTTTTATGACACAAATAACTTGACAATTTAATCAATTAATTAATTCAATATTTTCTTTAATTTTTCATATTGTTTATTGTTTTAATAACTTGTAGAATGTTATTTTATTTACTATGTTGTATATGACAAAAAAAAACAAACAATAATTATTAATGTAGGGGGGTGTCAGGGGGGCTACTCAACCGACATTATCGACTGAGAAACTTACTTACCAACATAATTAAATTAAACAATTTTAAAATATAATTAACAATTTTATTTAAAAAAAAAATCTATTAATTGTTCATATGAATTTATTTAGATTGTTTTTAATATAATGAGCTGAAACAAACTGGAAGGGGACAACCAAACATGCGCAAAGTGTGTTTATGTTTTTCATTAATTCCTGGTTATTTGACAGTAAATTTACAACACACACTAATTCATCTGACTTACACATTGTGTGTTTGTGTGTGAGTCTGCCATCTTACATTCTAAGGCAATTGAGTTTTTACACCTTGTAGTTTGTGCTCTTTTTTTTCTTCTTTATAAATGTTAATATTTTAAATACCTATATAAAAATAAATAATTTTTGTATTTTAAATAATAATTATAAATAAGTGTTAAATTACGTATATTGTGTTTGAGTTATTAGTTTTTTTATATATTTTTAAAAAATAAAATACAATGGGCAGAAAAAAAAAGAAGCAATCTAGACCATGGTGCTGGTATCCTTTTTCAACAAAATATATTATTAATAATTATTTATTTATTATTTATAAAATATTCAATTTAGATGTGCTATTAATTTTCTATTTTTTTTAAAAAAGAAAAACAAAAAAAAAATTATAAATTTATGAGTAAATATGTTGAGATGATAGTTTTTTTTTTTAATTGTAAAAAAAGAGTTAAATTTAAGACAATTTAGTTCTATAATTGGTCACTGGAGTTGCGTCAGAGCAGGAATTCAAGTGATTATAATACGTAATCGATGTTAAAGATATTAATAATGCATTTAAAATGATTTTTATTAATATAATAAAATGTTAGGCATTATATTTGACAGATGACATTGTTTATACAATATCAAATGTATTTTCACTTAATGATTATTTTTATTATTAAAATAATATAGGTACTGTAATAGAGAATTTGATGATGAAAAAATTTTAATTCAACATCAAAAAGCTAAACATTTTAAATGTCATATTTGTCATAAAAAACTTTACACTGGTCCAGGATTGAGTATACATTGTATGCAGGTAATTGAAAAAAAAAAAACTTTTATATTACTAATAGATATATATATATAATTTTAATAATATGATTGTTAAATAAATTTTCATTATTTAGGTACATAAAGAAGCAATTGATAAAGTACCAAATTCGCTACCAAATCGTAGCAATATAGAAATAGAAATTTATGGAATGGAAGGTATACCACCAAATGATGCAAAAGAACATGAAAGATTAAGAAATGGTGGTCGTCCTGGTTCACCAAGTTCTGGTGAAGATGAACCAGTACAAAAAAAAATGAAACCTGAAGGTTTATTAGGTTCAGCACCTGGTGCAATGTCAACAAGTACTGGTATGATGCCAGGTGTTATGCAAGGAATGCAAAGACAACATCATGGTATGCCACAAATGGGACAATATCCACCACCTATGCATCATCATATGATGGGACATATGGGTCATATGGGACAACCATTTATGGGACCTGGGTAAATATATATATACATGTTGACATAACTTTATGTTGTATAAAAATAAAATAATTATTTCATTTATTTTTCTAGAATGATGCAAGGAATGCCAGGTATGCCACCAGTTTCAAATGCATCAATGCCAGGTAGACCATTATTTCCAAGTGCAATTGTATCATCAGCAGCAACATCAATATCAAATAATTTATCAATGCATGGTTCAAGTATTACATCAATGGCTGGTAGTTCAATTGGTCCAGTTAAACCAACATTTCCAGCTTATGGTAGTAATGAAAGTACTGTTTCATCAACAAATAATACAACGAATAATAATGAACAAAAAGTTAATTTAATTGCAACAACTGGTGCTGCAAGTAAAATTATACATCCACCAGAAGATCTTAGTCTTGAAGAAATACGTGCAAGGTTACCAAAATATCAAAGACGACAAAATGATGATGCAAATAGAAGTCAAGAAGTAGCAAATCATCAAGCTGCTGTTTTACAACATCAACAAGCTCAACAGCAAGCCCAACAACAACAACAACAAGCTCAACAACAACAACAACAAGCTCAACAGCAACATCAACAACAACAACAACAACAACAAGCCCAACAGCAACATCAACAACAACAAGCCCAACAACAACAACAACAAGCTCAACAACAACAAGCACAACAACAACAACAGCAGCAACATCATCATCAACAACAACAACAAGCAGCAGTTAATGCTGCAGTAGCATTCCAGGATCAACAACAGAGACAACAAGCTGCATTATCTGCTTTACAACAACAACAACAAAGATTTCAGAGACCACCACAAGCTGTAATGGTATCAGCATCTGGTGGTATGCCTGTATCATCAGTTGCATTAATGGCACCTTTAATGAGACCAACAATGACACTTGCTGCACCTGCTCTTATTCATGGAGGTAACATGATGCGACCGCCCCCCATGGGCCTGCCACCAGGTAAGTCTCTTTATCCGCGAGATCACGTTTACACACTTATCACTCGGTATTTATATTCCTATTCATTTTTCATTAAATTTATTTAAAAAATAATGTTTTATTACAACATTTTTTGTTTTTTTTTTTTTTTTTTCATTCTAGAAATATTTTTACCTCATAGTTAATTACATACGTTTTTTTGTCATTATCCTTTTTCATTAGAATTAATATATTATCCTATTATTTTTAAGGGTATATTGTCTCCTATTTTATTTATTTATTTTTTTTTTCTTAAATGTTCAAACTCAAAGTATTATTGAGTGAACAAAAATGAGCGTGAGAAAGAAATGTTTTTATTTATTTTTAAATTTTTTTTTTCCAATAGTATGAAATGACATAGGGAATTTAAATTGTATGAAAGACAAAAAAAAAAATATTTAATGTTTTTTTTTTTTTTATCATAATAATTTAAAAAAAAAAAAAAAGATATAAATGAAAATTTGATATTTTACGAGATTGCTGAATTGTTTTTCATTTTTTTTTTTTTTTTTTTTGTTGTAAGCAATTATTTTATTTATTTATTATAATAATTTTTTTTTTTTTCTATAGTAATTAACGTATTGTATCGATAACTAAATACTTTTTTTTGACGTTTTAACGGTGCGTTTCCAGGGCGCCCAGTCACTCCTCGGTGAGTGTTGAATGATCCCAGTCTGGTTACTAAAAACGTGTTTTATTCTCAAGTGCAACAAGGTTGGTCCTTAGCAAAATAGCATGCGGTGACATTGCCTATTATTATTTATTTTATTATTATTATTTATTTATTCTCATTAATATTATCTCATATACTGTTATTTATTATTATTAAAAATTTCAAATTATTATCATCACTGTTATCATCATTACATGTATAATAACTAATAATCAACAAAATTATTTTTTTAATTTTATTAATTTTTCATTAATTTTTACTATATTTATTTGCATTTTTAAATTGCTAAAAAATTTTAAATTTTATTTATTTCAAAATGACGACAATACGTAATTATTTAAATTATTTTTTCCTTTTTTTTTTTTAAATACCGTGTTTATAAAATTTAAAAAATACACACATTAATTAATAATAAATAAAAAAAAAAAAAGTTATTTAAAAATTGTCACAAAGACTGGACCAAAATTTTAAATAATGAAAATTTTTTCTTTAAATAAAAAAGAAATTTCTTTCTTTTTTTATTTCTATATAAAATTATTAATAATTTTATCATTATAATTTTGTGTAATTGATTATTTTCAAAGTAATTAATAACTCAATTAAATTAACATTAATCATATACTCATTAGTAATTTATTTTCTACATGAAAAAAATAATGAGAAAAAAAAAAAAATAACATTTAGATATTTCGTGGCAAAACGTGGTACAGTAAGTAAATTCATTTTAACAGTTATCAAAGTAATATTTATATATATTATATACTACATACTACCTAATCATAAACACATATTTGAACAAAAAAAAAAATACAAAAATATTAATTAAACAATGTGTGATGATTTAATTTGAAAAAAAAAAGAGATGAATTGAAAGGGTGGCAGCCGCGGAATCATCACCGATAAAAGTTTGTTGAAAATTTTTTTAATTAAAATTTCATATAATGTGAAAAATATTTATTTATTTATTTTTTATTGTAAAATTAAACATACACATACTGACATATAAACATATAAATAATAATTGAATTTTGGTGTGGTAGCACTTATTTTATTTTTATCGAGTTTGTTGTGAAAATTGTAACTGTATTTGCGGCACAAAAATTTTTTTGCATGCTGTACGTCTTCATATAGCTTTTTATTATATACGAATTTTATTTTAAAAATTGTGCAACATAATTTGATGCAATTTATAATATACGTTGGGTAGAAAACCCATAGGTGGGCTATCAAGTAGATAATATTATATTAATATTTATTTTCCTATAATATAAAAAAACAATTTATTTATTTTTTTTTATAATTCCTAAATTTATATTCCTCAATGACATTCATTCGTTTTATATCGAATTGTCATATATTTTTTTCAAATCCTAATTATTTTTTATTTTTAATCACGGCTGTCGCCCCAAGCCATAATATTTAATATTTAAAAAAAAATATTACACAATTTTACAAAACGATAATTTTACTATTTAAATAAAATGCTGTATATATTTCAATTTTTTTTTTTTAAATTAAAAAATAAATTTACCGTGTGTGATAAGGGTACAAGGGTGATTATACGAATGAATGATCAATAACATTTTTAAATGATACAATGATGTATGTATATTTTAAATCTAAAAAAAAAATTCTTTTCTACAAAGCTAATTATTTAATTTAACAAAATAAATTAAAGCTTTGTAAAATGTTGATATATATGAAAATTCGGACAGAGCTTTACATAACTCTGGACGTAAGTATTGTAAAACTAAAAGAAAAAAAAAAAAAAAAAAAAGAAAACTCGCTAAATATGAGTTGGCAAATATTCATCAATGTTTTATTTTTTATATATATAATTTAAAAATGAAAATAAATATAATGTATTGATTGATATTTTGTCGTATTTCAGGAATGATTGGAGCATTACCACCAGGTGCAATGCATCCAGCATTTGCAACACCAATGGGTTTTCCTGGAGGGCCAATGTTGGCACCAATGATGCATCCACGCTTCAGATGATCGCCTCCATTGGACGGGTCTAATCAACAATTACATTTTGTACTGTGGGCCCGTCCATAAAACCAATTTTAAATCGCGTGAGTTCAACACACACACTATGGATGTACAGATTTATAAAGAAAAAAAAAAAAGTAATAATAATAACTATAAACCAGGGCCAATGCCAATTAAAAAAAAAAAAAAAACAAATCAAGTTACAACAAAGATCAATAAGCATCCCAAAGAATTCTACTACTCATCAAAGTTCATGGAAACTAACACGAAGTTAGCATAATTTTTGTTTTTCTTTTATCTATTAATATTATATTTATATATTCAACATTTTCACGTGAAATTAGATAATAAAATTAAAAAAAAAAAACTCTGATAACTGTTGATTTATAATATTATTTTTTATTTTAAAACTTTTGTTTCTTTTCTTTTCAATTTTTTTGTATATTTTAAAATTTAAATTTTTAAATATTCAATTAGTTAGATAAATAATTCAAATCAATTTCTTTTTCTAGAGTTTATTGTAAAGCTATAATTATTATTATATAAAACTCTTTGAAAAAGAATAAAAAAAATTTTATTTATTTTTTATTTTTTTTTCAAATTAACTATTAGAATTACTAGGTGGAAAAAAAAAAAATTCTTCTTGGCAATTATAATGTAGCTATAATGAAAAATACATTTTTAAATTTTTGAAAATCAAAGTTTTATTTTGTCTAATTAAACGTAAAATGTTTAATATATTAATATATTTAATTTTAGACAAAGCAACGCCTAAGATAAATTTCAAAACGAAGCATAATATTTAGACATATTTTGTTTCAAATTAATTTTAAATTTAATAATAAACCTGTTTATATTTCCTTGATAATTAATTTTTTTTTTAATATCATTAATAATGATTGGAAATAATAGGTAAATTATGGCACTTTACGCTGTTGTAATTATTATTATTTTTTGAATATCAAAAACTATTGAACACCAATTAAATATAAATACTATTAATAAATTTTTTAAAATATACACAGCGTAAATATATTGCCAATTTAAAATTATAGTCTGTTATATTTTTTATTTTGTGAAGAGCTGATGGCCAGGTTTGCAGATATGATTTTTTAAATTTTTTATATAAAAATACTCAATAAAAAAATAATATTATTAATAATATACTCATACGGAGAATAAAATTTTAATTAATATAAAAAATTATAAAAATCTATTCTGCAAGCTATTTGATTCTTTTCAAGGAACATTTTGGTCATGCATGAGTGAGTGGTAAGTACGAAGAGTGCTCACAAAATAATATTAAAAAAAATAAAATAAACAAAAGTTTAAAATAATAAACAATCGGGATTAATTTTTCTTATATATTAAACAAATAGAAAAAAAATACAAGAGCAAGATAAAAATATACATTCAAGTATAATTTAATTTTGAAAAATTTTCTTTTTTCTTCATTATCATCAAGCCTTTTTGGTAAATTAACTATATGATATTTGATGACCCTTGATTTCTTTTATTAAATTTTTTCACAAACTCAATGCCACAAGTTAATTTTTATACTACAATTATGAAATTTGGCCAAAGAGTTTAGAAAAAAAAAAAAAAGTTAACAACAACTCTACACTACGCTTTACATTATTTTTTTTTCTTTTCTTTTCTTTTTCTCATTCAAAAAATTAATTTATATATTAATCAAATATATTCACGTATTTTCCGTGTCATTAGCCTGCAATTATTCCATAAGTAAAAATAACAATGAGGATGATAAAAAAGCTACAAGGCAAAATAAATAACAAATAATAATAATAAATGATAAAAAAATCTAAAAAATTAAACATCAATAACCGTGCTGTTAACACGTGTACGTACAAAAAAATAATAATAATTAAAGTATTGTTATTATGTCAGTTTATTTATCAGCGATTGTCTTTCTGAATCATCATTGTAAGTAAAAATAATAATATTTTTATATGTTAATTAACACTTGACTATAAAAATTAAAATTAATAATAATAATAAAATAATTTTGTAGATAGTTTAAAAATTATAAAAATAATAATAATCACACTATCGTAGAAAAATAAAAAAAAAAACAAAAATAAAATAATTATTATATAATATTTAAAATGAAAAAAAATTTTTTGAAAATTTAAATTTAAATTCAGAATAACAATCGCAATAACGAATTTTTAAAATTTTTAAAATTATATTATTCATTGAATGTCATATATTGTCAAAATAATTTTTTATTATTTTTTTAATTAAAGACGTTCTTTGAAAATTTAAAAAAAAAATTAAAAAAAAATAAATAGATTAAGGGGCTATAATCTACCATTTTAGAATTGATTAATTAATTTATTAAATATTTTTTTCTTTTTTTTGTGATAATAATAATAATAATTTTAAAGAACAAAATTTTTTCTTTTATACTATTGAAATAAATAATTGAAAAAAAAAAAAAATTAATTAATTAATTTTTCTAAAATGTGCAGGTCAGGGTCACATTGTTTCAACCAATCACAGTTGTAATTGCTGTTGGACCTTATCGGTCCCTTGCCAAAAGGCAGGCGATTGTTTGGTCCTACCGTCATTAAATTGCCAATTTTCATTATTTAAAAATCCATATTTAATTAATTAATTTTTCATTATGTATATATGTGAATTTGAATTGATAATTATTTTTAATATATCAATAATTTGGATTTATTAATATGTGATTGACAAAGTTGACGTGTGGCTGGACTGAGAAACAAAATAATTATAAATCATAAATATGTATGCTTAATTGGCTCTGTGTGTAATACCGATTCTACAAATATCGTATTATTTTTGCGCTAAAAGAAAAAAAAAAAAAAAAAAAATTATCTCAATAAACAATAATAAATTGCCTGAAATAGTGTGATGGTGAATTTAGTAAAGTGGGCAATGTAAACTCCACATGCTTTGAAAGAAAAAAAAACAAAAAAAAAAAAAAATTATAAATCATTTTTACTTATTATATTATTAATAAATAAATATCTATTTTTTTTTTTTTTTTCTTTTTTCTCTATTTGGTTGATAAAAGTCTGGTAATTTAACTGGTGTATTGTTCTATTTATCTAAAGTGTTCTGTATTTTTTAATTTTTCTCTGATTTTTTTTTTCTCTTCTTTTTGTTTTGTTATGAAAAAAAAAAAAAAAATGAATAAATAAAAAACGCAATAATGTCTTGGTAGCAGCACAAAAAAAATCATTGTTTTCAGCATCAGAAGATTTGTATATGGAAAATTTAAAGAAAAATAAAGTGAAAAAAAAAAAAAAACATTTAATATATGTAAATAAATTTGTACAGTTTTTTCATTGTTTCCCAAATAATTTTAGAAAAAAAAATTTACCATCTTATCCGTATTATATCTAATCTAAATAATAGAAAAGTCATCAAGAAAAATCATTTGAAAAAAGGGTAATTTAAATTTTAATAGTTCACCTTTAAATTGCGACAGTCGCATTTTTATCGACATGGAAATACACCCTAATTGATTGTCAACGTCGCCATTTTAATTGTCTATTTTCACAAACGTCAGATAAACAAAATCTATAACAGCATCATCCACGTTTTAATTGAATATAAACAACAATCATTCATACAATCACAACAATAAATAAACAGGTAATCATCAATAATAATCTAATTCATTAAAAATTATTACAACATCTCTTGTTGTTTTTTTTGCTAATTTATTTGTTATTTATATAGAATGGGTGAAAGATATAATATTCACAGTCAATTAGAGCATCTTCAATCAAAATACATTGGAACTGGTCATGCTGATACAACAAAATTCGAGTGGTTAGTTAATCAACATCGTGATTCATGCAGTTCATACATGGGACATTATGATTTATTAAATTTTTTTTCAATTGCTGAAAATGAATCAAAAGCACGTGTTAGATTTAATTTAATGGAAAAAATGTTACAACCATGTGGACCACCACCAGAAAAACCAGAAGATTAAGCAAATTTATATTTTTAAGACTAATGAAAAAAAAAAATATAATAACACTCATTATTAAAAACAAAAAATTTAAATATTATTATTAATAAAGATTGGTAATTAAATAATAAATCATTTTTTTTTTTTTTCTATTTCTATAAAAATAATTATTTATTTATTCTTTTTTTATATTTATTATTTTGCTTTTTTCATTAAAATTATTAACAACAGATTTAACTAATCTTTGTTGTATAATTAATGATATATCTTTACTTTTATCAGTTAAATTATTTAATATTGATTGAATATCATTTAAATTAATATCACCAATAAAATGAAGTTCAGCAATTTGTTCATGTTGTGGTAAACATGCTTGCATAATTAATCCATGTTTTGTTATTTTATCATTATCATTAGCACAAATTGTTTGATTTAAACATAATTCTTCTTCGTCAATTGTTGGATCAATAAATATTTTATCATTATAAATACCAGCAGTAACAGCTGTTACTAAACCAAACATTGGTATACTTGCATTAGCTAATGCTAAACTTGCTGCTGTTATTGCTGTACTTAAACATGAACCATCATTATCTAATACAAGTGCATAAATATCAACTTGAAAATTTGGAAATTCATGTCTACATACTGATGGTTCAAGTGATCTTTGCATTATCATACTAAATTCTTTTTCTTCATTATCTTGTTGATGTATTTTACGTTTTTTACATGAAAATGATGCATATTTAAATTCACAATATAAATTACCTTGTAAACTGTAACCACTTTTATTTGGTATTTCACGTGGATCAAATACAGTACATATTACTTTTGTTTTACCAATTTCAATATATGCTGATCCTTTTGCTTGACTAACAATTCCAGCTTTTACAACTATAATAAATAAATTAAAAAAATTTTTTAATTATAATAATTAACAACAATTAAATAAATAAATAAAAAAAAAAACATAACCTACACATTTTTCTTATTTCAGAATGTTTTCTTCCATCTTCTCTTTTTAATAATAAATTTTTTCGTTTTTCAGTTTCTTTTGATGATGAATCCACATAAATTTGATATGGAATTGACACTTCTGGTCCATTTATTCTTTTTTGATCAATCGGCATTTTTATTTTTCAATTAATAATACTCAAATTAATTATCAGCTTAATTTCACACAATTGTTATTGTTCAACAGTTTTGCCAACTTGTCAGGCTCAATGACGGCCATTTGCATTTCAATATTTTGTTTTTTTTTTTTTTTTTAATAATACAGTGGCGCCATTTTGTCAAACGTTAATTAACAAAAACATATTTATAACAAAAAAAAAAAAAATATTATTGACGTAAAAAAGTGATTGCACAATACCCAAGTTAGGTATTTGTTTTTAATTTAATTTATTTAATTTTTAAGCTATGCTTTAGCTTTTGCAATTTAAATAATATAAAATATATATTTTCAAATTAAATGATAATAAAATCATTGACAAACATACTCTCGTAATAATTGATTAAAACTAATTGACACGTGTGTATTATTTGTTATTATTGTTTTAAAAATTTTTGCTCAAGTGCCAAAAATCATTAAACAATTTTTTTTAGACATGATAAAACTGGCGCCAGTATTATTTACAAATAGATATTGCAAGACGTCAAAAAGAAAAAACAGTTAAATAATAAACATCAGTGTTTTTTTAAAATTTAACTCGTGACTTGATGAAAAAATAATAAAGCAAAAGAAAAAAAAAATAACAAGACACAACTGTCAATAACAGTGAGAATAAAATTATTTTAATTTTCATTGGTAACGTATTTAAACAATCATATTATTTAAATAAACAAAATATAATTATTAAAATATATTCCATTTTTTTTGTTTTTTCATTTGCAAATATATTATCATAAATAATGAAAATGACGTCTCACAAAAACAAACTAAATAAAATTAATAATCAAAAAAATATTTATATAATTATCAAAATAATTAATTAAAAATTTATCAATTGTTTAAATATTATTTTTTAATTTAAATACCCTCAAATATTTTATTTGCTGCAATTTTTCAATAATCAGTTTAATTTTTTTTCATCTCCAGATTATTGCTGATATAAATAAAATATAAAAAAGTAGAAAAAAAATGGGATCATTATTGAGACGTAGTTTATTATTATCAATAAATAATATTAAAAATAATAAAAAAATATGGATATCAAAAAGGCTACAACAAACAAATGCAGCATTTAATTCAACAAATGAAACACAACAACAGGTAAAGCTCAAAAAAAGAAACAAACAACAACAATAATGATTTTAATAATTAATTTTTGTCAACAGTCATCAAATAATGTAACACCAATATTTAGAAATGCCATAAAATATGGTGATAAAATAGCATTAAAAGATTTACAAGGTGATTATACATATCGTGGTCTTTATTTAAGTTCACGTCAATTTTCACTTGAATTATCATCAATATTAAATGGTCATGAACAAGAAAGAATATCATTTTTAATGCCAAATGATGCTAGTTATGTAATTGTACAATGGGCATGTTGGATGAGTGGTCATATTGCTGTACCATTAAATACATCAAGTCCACAATTATTACTTGATTATTATATTAATGATTCAGATTCAAAATTAATAATAACAACAAAAGAAAATTTACCAATTATTGAGCCATTATTAAAAAATACAAATCGTAAATTAATAATATTTGATGATACATTACGTTTATTAGCACAACAACCAGATAATAAAATAACAAATAATAAATTAAAAATTCAATTACCACCATCAACAACAACAACAACAACAGCAATAAATACCAATAAAAAATTTATTGATACACAATATGATGATTCATATTATAATGATAAAATAGCAATGTTTGTATATACATCTGGTACAACTGGTAAACCAAAAGGTGTTGTTATGACATTTAAAAATATACAATCACAAATTAATTCATTAATAAATGCATGGAAATGGAATGATAAAGATATTATATTACATACATTACCACTTAATCATATACATGGTATTATAAATGTACTAATGTGTCCATTAACAATTGGTGCTAAATGTATATTATTACCAAAATTTCAAACAAGTAGTGTATGGAGTTATTTACTTGCAATTAATATGCAAAATAATGATAGATGTAATATATTTATGGCTGTACCAACAATTTACATGAAATTAATTCATGAATATGATCAATTATTTACTAAAAATAATAAAATTAAAGATTATGTTTATAATGTATGCAGTACAAGAATAAGGTAATTATATTTTTTGTTTATAAATTTACTTTAAAGCTTGATAAAAAAATTTTTTTTTATTTGTTAAGATTAATGGTAAGTGGTTCAGCCCCACTACCAAAACCAATATTCGATAGATGGGAAGAAATAACTGGACATCGTTTATTGGAAAGATATGGAATGACTGAAACTGGAATGGTACTGTCAAATCCACTTGAAGGTCAACGTATTCCAGGTAATTTAATATTCATAACTTTCAAATTATAATATCCTTCAATTTATTATTATTATTTTTATAAATTATTTAACAGGAAATATAAATAATATATTATTTTATTTTTTTTGTTTGATTAATATAAGGTACACATGGAACTCCATTGCCTGGTGTTGAAGTTAGAATAACAAAAAATAATAAAAATAATAATAATAATGATTCTGATGTACTTGTACAAGGTACTTGGCATGGTAGTAGAATTTTAACAAATGAAAAAGGTGTATTAAGTGGTGAATTACAAGTCAAGGGTGATAATGTTTTTCGTGAATATTGGAATAAACCAGATGAAACTAAAAAAGAATTTACAAAAGATGGATGGTTTAAAACAGGTAAAATAATATTTTATTTAATTTTCATAATTATTTAAATTTAAATTTAAAAAATACTGAATATATTAATGAAAATATTATTATGTAATAATTTTATTTTTTAAAAATTAGATAAATTTGAATTGTTAATTTAATTTATTTCTTTTTTTAAAATTTATAATAGGTGACACTGTACAGTATGACAATCGTATATACAGTATCCTGGGTCGTAGCTCAGTTGATATAATAAAAACTGGTGGTTTCAAGGTCAGTGCCCTGCAAGTAGAAACTGCAATACTCGGTCATCCTGATATCATTGACTGCGCAGTTGTTGGTTTGCCAGACATCACGTGGGGACAAAAAGTAAGTTGAAGGTCAATTTAAAAAAAAAAAAAAAAATACAAAATACAGAAACAAAAAAAAAAACAAACAAACAATGATTATATTTAAACAAAAAAAAAAAATATTTAAAACAATGAAATTTTTTTTCTAGTTAATTGATTAAGAAACATATATTATATATTTTGTTTTTTTTTTCTTAATTTTTGCTTTAGGTAGCAGCAGTTGTGGTTGCCCGCGAGGGAACTGAAATTATTCTGTCCCAACTACGTGAGTTCGGCAAGAAGTTATTGCCTGAGTACGCTGTTCCCACGGTCTTGAAGGTAGTCGATAAAATTCCAAAGAACAACATGGGCAAGGTTAACAAGCCCAACTTGTTGGCTGAAGTTTTTCCAAAAAATCAAATATAATTATTTTATTGTATATATTTTTTTTTCATTTTATTGTTTGTTAATTTTATTTTAATTGTAATTATCAAAAAACAACTCTTTGAGGCAAAAAAAAAAATAATCAAAAAACACATAATCAGTTATTTAATAATGACAAAAAAATTAAGTAGTTTTAAAATATTTAAAATTTTACAAAAAATATTTTTATTTATTTTTTTCTTTGATTTGTTTTAAATATTAGATATATTAATTTTAATAATTGTTACTTATCTTTTTTTTTTTTTTGGCTTTTCTTGAGAATAAAAAGAAGAAAAAAAAAAATGAAAAATTTATTATTGCACTGAAATTATTATTGGTAATAATAACAAGTCGGCTTTCTAATACTTTTGATGTGTTATGTAAAACTTGTTTGACCCAGAGTTTCACATTTCACTTACTCTTAAATATTTAATTTAATTTATTTTTCATGACAAATTGAAATTCATTATTTTTTTTTTTTTTTTGCATTAATAAATTTATCAAATAACAAAAATTGAAAAATGAAAAACAAATTAAATATTATTTAAAAAAATATATTTTGATAGTGTAAATTATTTTTAGCTGTCAAGAATAACAAAATGAAAAACAAATTAAATTTTATTTAAAAAAATATATTTTGATAGTGTAAATTATTTTTAGCTGTCAAGAATATAAAAATAACTTTTTAAATATTCAATAAATACAAAAATAAAATATATATTTATTGAATAGACTCGTGTGCAGCAATTTAAAATTTAATCAGGTTGTTGACAAATCAGTGACTCGTTTATAATATCTAAAAATAGATTACATTCAAAAATAAATTTATAAAAAATTATAAAAGCTATTCCATCATCATCTGATGTATCTCTATCAAAAAAAAACTTGTACACTATTATCATGAAAAATTTCAAGGACTCAAGATTATTATCCTTCAACAAAACAAAAACAAAAAAAATTATACATGTAAATGAATTTATAAAATAAAAAAAAAAAAAAAAAACCATATGATATATAAATAAACGAAATCATTTAGAGCAAAAGAAGATATGAAGAAATTTTCTTGGGCGACGAGCAGTCTGCCACAATCGTAAGAGTGCCAACAAGAAGCATGAACAGAACCTCGACACACGAAACAAGTTGATACTGTCTACCATCAACATTCATACCTATACAAGGTAGACACTTTGCCAACTCAGGGAATGTTGTTTTTCCACGTTATTTCATCTTATTTCTTCTCATTGAAAAAAATTTAACAAAAAAAAAATCAAAAAAAAAGTGTATCTTCTTCCTATACTTATGTACCACTTAGGTTTATTCCTTCTCATCATCTTCTTCATTTTTTTTTTTTATATCTCTTATATTCTTCAAGAACGAGAAGTAATAAAAAGAAAAAAAAATAATTTTACTATATATATGCGCGTACATGGATAAATTGTTATTAAAAAAAAAAAAAATTTCAAAGTAATATAAGCAGAAGCAAAATGCAATTCAAAGAGTCAACAAAAATAATTCATTCAAGTATTATATATATCTATATTTTTAGTAAATAAATATGTAAATTTATATTTAAAAAAAAATTATGAATGTGTATGTAGGTATTATTGAGGAAGGCAGTATATTTTACCTGTTTACATCAAAACCAGCTGGCTATATGTACAACAGTTTTTTTTTTTTTTTTTTTGCTGGACAATTATTACTTGAATAATATTTTCTGAGCATGCGCAAGATTAAATTGTATTTTTTATTTTCATCAAAGAAATTATTCAAGTTAAAGAAATCAGGTATATAGCGATAATATACAGGTGTGTTGTAAATTTTCTTAACATTTAAATATTCAACATCAACAGGACTTTACATGCGTTTGTAGTGGTATTGAAAAAATTATTTAAAAAAAATCCAGTCAGTCTCGTACCATCACAGACAACCAGGTGCCATTTAAGACTTTCGTTTTTTCATCTACCATCATCACCATCATCATCATCATCATCATCAATATCAGCCTCAACATCAATTTTTCAATGTTTTAAAAAATTTTATTTTCTCGTACGCATGATTCAATATGTATTTATATATGTATTCTTTTTTTTCTTAATATTTCTTTCATTAACTATTTATCAAGAAAATTATTATCTGCATGTCAAGTTTTTTTATTTATTTATTATTTTTTATATTCATTTAAAAATATGCCTCGATCATGTGGTGGCGAAAAAAAATTACAAATTGATAATTGGATTCTCTACGTTGAAAAATAATTATTTTCAAGTATTTTTTTTTTTTTTTTTCCTTTGTAAAAGGTTGGTTACGATTTGTACTAATTTTTTCGATAATTGATTTTTAAAAATGACAATAAATAATTGAGAATTAAAATTGGAAAAAAAAAAATTGAAAAGAAAAATTAATTTGCAAACATTGAATATAACTATTAATTTATAATTTTTTTATTTTGCCATCACAGTGCACTGACTCTCTTCATTCGTCATACCCTGGTGATAAAAAAATAAAAAAATTACAAATTAATTTTTTTTTCTTTGAATTGAGTCAGTTTAAACGTCGATTTATTTATAAAAAAATCAATCGAAAAAAAAGCTATATCTTCAATCGATTTATCAATTTGAATTTTTTTTTTTTTTTTCTTTTGCCACCATGATTTGTAATGAGTCATTTCTTTATGACTGTAAAAAATTCATTCAAAAAAAAAAAAAACTCAAGGGGTTAAGTAGAAGCTTAAGTAAAAAAAAAAAAATGAGAAAAAAAAAAAAAACTACAAATAAATTATTAGTATAAAATTTTTTGTCTGTATTTTATAATTTAATTATTTTGTTCTTTTATCATTAAGATGGAATTTGAAATGACTGTGTTCAAAAATCCCACCTGTGGGCAAAAGTTTTGGTCGGTGTTTCGATAGTAACCCGGTGAGAATTCAGGGAGAGAATTTCTCAGGGTCTCATCTCTCTTTTTTTTTAAAAAAAAGGCGGTGTTGTGTTGCTCCATGAGGCGACTTGTTGAAATTTTTATTTTTTTATTTTATTTTTTTATATACTTTTCGAGGATCACTCTAATACACTCACTCACAAACTTTATAAGAGAGATAGAATTATTTTTACCAAAGTGGTCTTTTTGGTCTTTCCACGAAGGTGGTCTCTCAACGTTTGCTTATTCTTTCTTTCCCAGTTGCCGACAAGACTTGGACCACACAAATGATAGTGGTATATCCTTACCAACATCTTCTTTTTTATTCTATACTTCACCTTGTTTTATCCTTGTTTTTTATTCCTTTATTTCTATTTACTTTATTATACTTTAATTTTTTTCTATCTTTGTCTTTTTAATTTTTAAAAAGTTTTTTTTTTTTATTTTATAATTTTTTTCTTCATTTTACTTTACCGCTGGATCGCTTATATTTCCATAGTTTATTTTATATCTATATATACTGGTGTGGTCGGAGTAAAAAAAATTTAAAAAAAAAAAAAAAGGTTTACAATTTACTTCGTAATCCGTGGGTGGTTGATGACAGCTTATCGAAAATTAGTAGTAATGAGCATTGTTTTCGGCTCGCGTGTAGATGGAGATATCTTTTTTATTTTTTTATTTTTCATGTTAATATAAAAAATATATAAATGAACAGGAATTTAATAATACTCTGAAATAATATTTGTTATTTATCAACTTTTAAAGATACATATATATTTTTTTTTGTTTCATTGAAACAGAGATAAATTAGTTTACCAAAAAAAAAAAAAAACACTTGTGTTTTTCAACTATAACTTTTTATTTTTAGATATTGAATTGAAAATTTATCTTAAAAGTTAATTTGATATATTTTTTTCTAAATATTAATTTATTAACATTTTAGCAAGTGTTAAATTGCAGCATTCAAGCTTAATGTTTAATTAACATCTCCAAAAAAAAATATATAGCCCTATTTTGACATTTGTAAAATGTCAAGTATGATTTTCATATTTATAATAATTTTTTTGGCACAATAAAAGACTAAATTATTTATTAAAACTTTAATAGTAATACCAATTATTTAAAAAAAAAATATATCTAGAAAAATCCTAAAGAAATCCATGACGAATAGAACAAATTGATTTATTATTTTACAAAACTTCCCAGTTGACCTGTCAATTTAAAAGTATAAAAGCAGCAGGTTAGCAGTAATAACAAGAAAAAAAATATATATCTATATACACAAGAACAAATAATTCATGTTTAAATATTTGCCAATAAATCTGTGAAATAGATTCTTAATCTTTTTCAACAATAACAACCTCCCGTGAAAAGTAAAGATTAAATTTTTACACTAAAAAAATATGTCAGTTAATATTGACTTATTAATTATCCACCATGAAAAAAAATAAATATATATTCAAAGCATTGTAACATGCTTCTTCAGTGTGTCATAAAACCTTCAAGAAAGATAGAGAAATAAATATAATAAAAAAAAAAAAAAAAAAGAAGAGGCAAAAAAAATAAAATAAAATAATAATATAACCGTAACAAATCATCCACTTGACCGATTCAAAAGCCATTGTTAACCATGGATAATTTTTAAAATAAAAATTTTACGAAAATCGACAGAAGTTGTATACCTTCACTATGGGGGAGTAAGTAAATAACTTAACAACCACAGAAATTTTGAAAAACTTTATCTTAAACGCCAAGACAAATCCTTCTATGTTTTTGTATTTGAAAAAGAAAAAAAAAATCATTCAAAGAATGAAATGAAAAAAAAAAAAAAACAACATAACTATCAACTTTATGTCGAGAAAAATTTTCCTAAGTAAGCTATTCAACAAAGATTCAACAAAAAAACTATTGTTCTTAAATTCGATATGGTGTAAAAGACATTGACTATAACTTTTTATTTACTTTTATTTTTCTTCTTCTTTTTCTTTTAAAACGTGAGAATATATCATATACCGATAACATGAAGAATAAGATTTTCACCAAACTAATTTTCATGAAAAAATTTCAAGAATGTTGGCGCCACACTTTTTTTTTTCCTCTTTAAAAATTCAAAAGCTTTTCAAGTAACGAGACGACAACCAAAAACCAAGACGAAAAAGAGACAGGATAAAACATAATACAAACAAGTATTTCTACAAAGAAATTTTCGTGAATATTCAGGTTTTAACCTGAAAAAACTTTTCAAATGAAAAGAGAAAAAAAAAAAAAATCAAGACGAAACAAAAAAAAAAAAAAAAGGTCAAATGGAAAAAAAAAAAAACGATGACTATTTGGCGGAATGTGTCCCTCTGATGACTCACGCAAAATATATTTCAATCTTCAAAAGTATTTATTTATTTTTTTGCAGTGTGTATAGGTATAGAAAATATACCAACACTTTTTTTGAAAAAAAAAAAAAAAGATATACACATATGTATATAATCAACCATTAACATACCAATACCAGTTTAAATTTTAACTGGGATGACGTTGAAGAGGATCCACTTTATCTTTACTTCCATACCTGAGAACAAAAGAAAAATATATCTTTTACCTTGGTTCATTTTTCTTCAGGGGTACTCTAAGGATTTCACGATGGCGATAAGTAAAAGCTGGAAAAGAAATTATATCGAACGAAATGTGATGAGAATGGAACTAGAAAAAAATTCAAAAAAAACTATTTCCTCCAAAAGATGAACAATAAGAAAAAAAAAAAAAGGTTGTAAAATTATCAGCTGTCACCATCTTTCTGAAACTACGCCGAAAAAGATATAATATATATAAAAAAGAGAAAAAGTAAAAAAAAAAAAAATAGTTGTCATATTTTGTGAATGAGCTATTAATTCGTGAGTTATTTTTTTGTGAATCACCGATGCGGAAATTCGTCTACAATTTTTTTTTACTTTTAATTCTACTTTTGTCTTACCTATATAGATTTTATTTTTTTCCATTTATTTATTTTTTTTTTTCATGAATGTGATGAATCAAGCGGAAGTGAAGGATTAGAACTATCTGCAGAATGATAAATTAATTTTATTTTTCAATTTTTAAAAGGTTATTTGTTTTTTAATTTATTATTATTTAACAAGATGATATTTTAAATTGTAAAATAAATATGATCAATTGTTATTTTGATATATACCGCAGGGTGGAAGATTGAAAAATAAATATATAAATTTATTTCAATTTTACAAATAATTTGTTTATCTATTTTTTTTTTTTATATATTGTTTTTTGTAATAGTAAATTTTTATTTATTTATTTCGTTGTCCTATATATTTTTATTGTTCTTTTGAGTGTTTAACATTTTGCCGCCATTAGAAATATAAAGAATATTTATGGGGTTTCAAATTGGACCACCCGGTAATTAAGATGACCCTGAAATTGGGGGCGGAGAACTCCTATGAACAACTAACAAGAGAGAGAGTTAACAATATATATACTTGGTCTACATATACACTGCACGAAACTTGGTATTTTATTCTTGCAATATACACACCGCTTTGTTTCCTTTTATCATAATTCTTTTGGAGTAAAACCGACCTTGTTATATGAGGTATAGATGAAGAGAAAATTTTGTGCTCTTTAGGAATTAGAAAAATAAAGAAAAAAAAAAATGTTTTAGAGGTATATTGTTGAAAAATATATAATTTATTGCAAATGCAAAGTCATCTGTTATTGTAAAAAAAAATTGATACTTTGACTTGTACTATCAAAACATGTGGAGCTTCATGACAAGCTTGTCGAGCTTTAATTTATTTTATTTTTTTCTGAATATCAACTTATCAACTGAAGTTGACGATTTTAAATGTCAAAATATGTCGACATTTTTATTTGAAATGTTAATTTAACATTGAGCTTAAAATATGATACTTGTCTTAAGTCAAAATAAGTATAAATGTCTTTTTTGAGATGTTAATTTAAAATTGAGCTGTTGAAATTTTTATGGCATACTGAAAAAACATGTCACAATATGCTTTGAATATATATATTTTTTTTTATGGTGAATTAAATAAGTCAATATTGACTGACATATTTTTTCAGTGTAAAAATTTAATCTTTACTTTTCACGGGAGGTTGTTATTGTTGAAAAAGATTAAGAATCTATTTCACAGATTTATTGGCAAATATTTAAACATGAATTATTTGTTCTTGTGTATATAGATATATATTTTTTTTCTTGTTATTACTGCTAACCTGCTGCTTTTATACTTTTAAATTGACAGGTCAACTGGGAAGTTTTGTAAAATAATAAATCAATTTGTTCTATTTGTCATGGATTTCTTTAGGATTTTTCTAGATATATTTTTTTTTTAAATAATTGGTATTACTATTAAAGTTTTAATAAATAATTTAGTCTTTTATTGTGCCAAAAAAATTATTATAAATATGAAAATCATACTTGACATTTTACAAATGTCAAAATAGGGCTATATATTTTTTTTTTGGAGATGTTAATTAAACATTAAGCTTGAATGATGCAATTTAACACTTGCTAAAATATTAATAAATTAATATTAAATTAACAATTCACTATCTAAATCATTTGTAATTTTTTAAATTTTATTTAATTAACAAATTTTAAATGTTAAAAATTTCTATCTAAAAAAAAATTTCACGCATTCTGTATAATGCTTAAAGTCATTTCAATGGCAATTATTTTTCATAATTGAAAGCGGACGTTGATTAAGTCCAAAGGACCCGTTTTTATTGGAAAAAATAAAAAAAAATAAAAATTTAAAACAATTGGTAATTGGTAGGTATAAAAATTGTCATAAAAAAAATGTAAGATAATAATCATGTATTTAGCAATGTGGCTATACATATAATCCGTCTACCTCAATTCAGAGTAAAACTAAAAAAATACCAAAGACAATATATAAACGTACATGCACATCTGGTAAATTTTTTATTTATATTCTCATTTTATTTTGAATGAATAAATTAAATTATTTTTATTTTCAGTATACTTATTACTTTCAACGGAAGAAACTTAATCATCTCGTCTCGATTCATATATATACTTTAATGTAACAACAAATTTTTCAAAGATGTACACTATTATTACACCAATAGTAGAGAAAAAAAAAAAACCGAGTAAAAAAAATGTATGAGGACACGCGTGGGCATTTCCCAGAAATCTTGACTTGATGATTAAGTCGCCAAGCGGAAATGGCGCAAAATTGTTGAATTGCCAATCAAGGGGTTTTTTTTTTTTTTTATCATTTTTATTTTCACTTATATTTTTTATTTTATATATAAAATGGAGAGGGAATTATTAAAAAGAGTTGGAGAAATTCAGGCAGACAGCATGGCGCGCTTCATTGAGAACCGTTCCACATATCAACATTTTTTTATTATCATATGTAATTATATTATATATATATTGTGCAATTATTTTATCTGTATTGAAAATTAAAAAAAAATAAAATTCAAACAAGACTTTTGCTTAAATCAGATTTTACTTAACATAATTTTTCAAGAAATATATAAATTGATTAATTAAAATATATATCTTTTGATATCTCTTTTATTTGAGAATGTAAATCTTCTTTTTTTTTTTTTTTTATTTTCTAGAAAAAAAAATAAATGAATTATTGTAATTGAGCATTTTATATATATATACATACATATATATATAATTTGTATGTTTCCATTTGCAATCTTGTCATTTTGATTCGCGGAAAAATACGTTAACAAGGCAAACTCGTTGTCACGCTATCGTGATTGTTGATTAACAAAAGGGTCATCGTGATTTTCAATTATCACCATAATGAATTGTTATAATATTTTTATTATTTTATATTCATAATTTCTTTTTACGAAAAAAAAAAAAAAAAATTTAATTATAAAATTAAAAAAAAAAAACCTTAATTTATTATAAATAATTAAAATTATTAAATAATAAATTATTCATTATTTAATTTGTATTTTGAACTTTAATTACAACAAATTTATATTTAAATAAATTTTTTCTTTATTTTTTTACACTTAAAAAATGTTACAAGTAGTCGAGGTCAACGAATAATCCGCCCTTAAATTTTTTTATATTAAAAAATAAATTATATTTAAAAAATCCTCAAGGATTAAAAAAAAAAAATAGAAAAAACCCTCTTCATTCATAGATTTTTATATATATTTTTTTAAAGATATAATATATAATTAAGCAATCGAAAAGGAAAAAATTTTAACGTAATTGCTGAGGCAAATATCTTTTGTAATTTACCGCAAAATATAAGAAACTTGAGAATCATCAAATAAAAGTATATAAATATATATTTTTTTTTTTTCAAAATTATCATTGAATAAAAGGTTATTATAAAGAAAAAGAAGCTAAATTTTAATACCTACATAAGCAAAAAAAGCTTTGGTATGGAAAAAAAAAAAAAAAAAAAAAGTCGATACAGTAGAGGGGAAAAGAGATGATGAAAATATAATAATAAAGTGGGGATGATTATTGAGACGACAGGTGGAAGTTTAAAAAAAGTGGGATGAAAAAAAAGGGACTGACCAGGGGCCCATAGCTTGTTGGAAGCGTCCCTGTCCCAAACGACTGTTCACTAATGTACATATATATATACACACAAACATACACACTAAGTAATATTAATTGTAAACGGTGACTCTTAGTCTCTCGAATTCTGAGGAAAAAAAATAAAATAAAAAAAAAGATTAAAAGAGATAAAGAGAGATAGAGAGATGATCTTTTTGTATTTTTACTGTGTATATTAAGGCCCAACAAAACTTAGTATATGCCTAAATAGAAAAAGAAAGAAAATAAAAAAGATAAGAAGTTATATATCGTTTCATCTTGCACACACATGCTATATAGCTTCTTGTATATACAAAATAAGAGTGGTGGCAATGCTTGTGATCGTGACGATCGAAGTAAGGGGCCTTCTTGGCTCCTGAAGTCAGCAACAACGAGCCACAGTAGTCACACTACGCCTCTTGAACGTGTCGGACACAACTATTAAATATATATACTCCAATCCTCACTATTTCATTAGCACAAAATATATATATATTTTATTTTTGTCTTTCTTTTAATATTTTTACAATATTAACAAGTGATTAATTTATTGTTATTAATTAATAACTTTTTTTAATATTGTTTTTAATTGCAAAAAAAAAAAAAATTAATTCAGTTTTAATTGTGAGTGTTTATAAATTATACTGGATTTCACCGGAGTTTGGTGCAGTGATTATATATTAAATTCTAGTTATATTTAGTATTGAAAATAAATAAATAAAAATAAATAAAGAAAATATTAATAATTTTTGTGAATTATTATTGTAAACATTGAAATTTCTTTTTTTTTTTTTATTTTTGGTTACCCGGTGAATTTTGTGACATTATTAATTGATTAATTTATATTGTGTTTTTCAAGTGACATTAAATTAATCAAGTTTTTTTTTTTTTTTTTTTGTATAAATAATAAATATTAATTATTATTTGGCAAAAAATAAAAACAAATATTTTTTGCGGTGTATGGACATGCTGAGATGCCGTGGTTGTTTAGACTACGGATTAACGGCTAGCTAGGTAAATTAATTTATCCTATTATTATTGTAAATTGAAAAAAATTAAAAAATCATTATATCAAATTAAAATTTAGTATTTTAAAATTGAAAATTTACTCCAAAATAATTAAGCATTGTTGTTGATAAAAAAACAAAAAAATATGAAAATTGGGACTTGATTATTTTTGATGATGACGTTGTTTCTACTGTTATGTATGTACATTTTACATACATATATACAAACAGAATAATATTTGTGAGTTGTGCTCGTTTTAGCACACGATGTGCGAGTCCCCGCGAGTTGGGCCCCATACCGGCTACATTCACATCAATTCACGAGATTGTAAAAGGAGGATTTGGCAAAGAGAGAGGGTTACCATATATAGAACAACGAAAATAAAAAAAATAAAAAAATTTTAAACTTAGTATCTATATACTCATCGTTTTCATATACATATATAAAATAAAAAATATATTCGCAACACACATATATACGCAACAATTTCTTTTCAACTCTTTCATGAGCAGCGCGCGCAATTCCCCGTCGCATCCTTTGCGCTTCTTCTTGTTGGATTCGCGTCCCGCGGATTCCACGGCATGAACCGCATTCCATTGTCGATACGGTCCAAGAAAAAAAAAGAAATATATTTTATCTACTCTCTTTCTTTTTTCATCATCATCATCATCATCACCATCATCATCATCATTATCATCATCTTCATCTTCTTTTTCTCCTCTTTAAATCCCCACCCTCAATTTGCAGGGTCCACCTCCATTTTATCACGGGAAAATGGCCGTGACAAATGTCCTCTTGTATATATATTTTTAATCAAAAAATATATTGACTCAAACAGCCATATTGTTCATTAATTTAATTGACTTTTTACTATATTATTATTATTTGAAAAAATTAATTTAATGTAAATATAAAATTTATCAAAATTAAAATATATATATGACGTACAAAATGGCGGATCATATGTTTAAATTAAATTTTATATAAAATTTAAATAAAAATCGTAAAATAAAACGAGTAAATTTTTAAATATATTAATTGAACGTAATATTCATTGATGTGATATACCGGAAATGAAAAATAGAAAAAAAAAAAAAAAAAGATTAAATGAAGATGAAAATAAGAAGTTATAATTTTACTATATATTATTTATTTTTTTTATTTTGCGTCATGTTGTATGTATGAGTGGTAAAACTTGTCGACCTTCCGCATTAACGACGTATTCACATATTATCCACGATTAGTGTGATATTGACGATAATAATTATTATTAAAATATCTTGAAAATCAAAACAAAAAAAAAAATTAATAAATTAAAATATGCATATTTTGGTTTGTATATAAAATATTACGATGTTGTAAATAATACAAAAAAAAAAAAGTAATAATATTTATAAATAATTTTAATATGAAAATAATAATAGCATGATTAATTATATAAAGAAAAAAAAAAGAGAATGATAATTGAATTTAAAACAAGTAGAAGTATATAGAAAATAAAAATGCAAACATTGGCTTGCCGGTTTGTATATTTATTAAACGTGAGATTCAACGATTGAGATTGAGATTACATTCGTTGGTATAAAGCCAGACAGCTTGGCTCTAGTCAGCCTGCCTCGCCGTCTCGTACAATCTATCGCGCAGCCACTCTCAGTCGCCATCTATACTTTATTTTAATATATCCCCCCTTTTCTCCCCTGATCCCCTTTATTAATTATTAAATTTATCATTCAATTTTGTACACGACAAACACACACACACACATACACGTGTCTGAATTATAAATTTGAAAATAAAATATAATGATTTTCTATCGAAAAAACAAATAAAAAAAAATCACCAAGCGATCTATAGATCTTAATCAATTATGTAAATGATAAATAGATTTATATTTTAAAATTTTTTACATCATACAGGTGTATCTTTTAAAATATTATATTTTTAATTGAAAAACTTTTGCAATATTTTTTCTATAAAATTCAAACTCTTGGCTATTTTTTTTTTAATTTGAAAATACAAAAATTTTATTCTGATATTTAATATAGAAATTTATTGTTTAATTAAATAATTAAAATTATTATTTTATTTTTTTTAATTTCAGAAGGTGGCAGGGCATCACGATGCGCACGTTGCTGCTGCTGAGATTGTTGTTTGTGGTGGGAGTTATTGTGCTGCTTGTTAATGCAACAAGTGCAAGCAGCAATGTTGTAAATAATAATAATAATAGTCATAATAAAATGAAAGAAACAGAACGTGAAAGAGTAATTAGACAAGTTGAAAAAAATTTATTATCAATGCTACGAATGACTAAAAGACCAAAACCAATTGGTAAAGCACAAGTACCTGAATCAATGAGATTATTATATAATAAACAAAAAGCAATTAAAATGACAGATATTGCTAAACCTGGTATTCATACAATATCAGCAAATACAGTACGATCATTCAATCATGTTGGTTAGTATAAATTTTTTTAAAAATTATATTTATTTTAATATTTCTGTATGAAAAATTTTAACAATTTAAAATTAACAACAACTTGAAATTGCTGAGAAAAATTTTAATTTTACTCTAAATATTTAAATTAAAAACCGTGAGAAAAAAAAAAAAAAAAAGTATAAAGATTTATAAAGATTTATTATCGCACAAGTAAATTCTGAGTTTTCCTCAAAATTCTTGATATATTGAAAATTTTTGAAAGAAAAAAAGTGAAAGGAAAAAAAAAAAAAAAAAAAAAGAAAATCAAAAATCCATTATCGGCTTGTGTTTGTCATGTAAGGACAAAGGTTGTAAATATCCTTGAAGTTAAATAATTAATTTATCTTCGTGACGATATGTAGGGGGTATCCGTTACCACCTCAACGAAAAACGAAAAAAAAAAAAAAAAAGAAAAAAAAGTCTACATAATATATATGTATCCAACGAAATAAAGAATTAAATTGGTGAACCCCTGTCGTACAAATGTCACGGGGATTAAAGTCGGGCGCCACTTTTAGTAAGCACGCTTATATATGTCCTTTCAACAATGGACCTATTCCCAAAAAGATCGTCTACCGTTTTTTTTTTTTTCTTTTGCCCATTCACGGTAACAATGAGGGTCAATGGAGAATTTTTTTTTTTTTTGTTAAACTATTATTTTTCTATTTTGACAGTTAGATATCACCATTGGTAAAAACACTTGTGATCGACAGAATAAAAAAAAAAAAATAAATAATACAAACAGGCAGACAAGTGTTTCTTTGTCACTGGGGTTTTTTTTTTTTTTTTTTTTTATTTTATTTTCACAAGAAAAACAAATTATCTTTGCAATTTCCTTGAAAAAAAAAATACAACGTGTTAATTTTATTTGACAATTATAAAAAAAATATATTTCAATTAGCAAATAAAATAAAAAAATTTTATAATATTGCTTTCTAATACTGCAATTTTTTAATAAATAAATTTTTTTTTATTTTGGATTATTTAAATTAAAATATAATGAGGAAAAAGGCAATGTCCTTCAATCGATATAAAATATATTGATCGATTTGTTTATTGGCCCAATTTTAAATAGTGATATCAAAGAGAAGGTTTTATTTATATATATAAATAATATATTTTTTTTATTATTATCTATAATTTTATTTTATTTCTATTTGATTTATTTATTTATAATAATTTTTTGCAATCTAGAGTAGGGGAAAAATTATCAAGGTGACTTGTTGCATCGATGCATAACGGTTCTAGGCGTACTTTTTCTGTGTACATATGCATACACTGTGTTAAATGTTAATGTTCCAGGCACATATGTCTCCGAAAGAAAAACAAATTTATAAATAAACCAAAGTCTGATAAGTTGTTGTTGTTGTTGTTGTTGTTAATAACATTATTTAAAAAAAAAAAATTCAATTTAAAATTAATTTAGCGCAGAAAAATCCAAGAGATATATACATTTTCTTTTTATATGATTTTAAAATGGGATTTATATGAAATTTTATTTTTTTATTTTTCTTATTTTCAAATTTATTTATAATACTTTTGGATAAATTCCAAAGACCCCAGGGTTGCTCATAAATTACCGGTTTGAAAGTCTTCAATAAGTGCATCTGAGATTTTTTATCTTTAAGGACTTTTTCGGTTTTCATCAAAAACATTTTTTTTTTTTAAATTCTTTTTTCTCTAAAAAACAAAAAAAACTACTCTACAACTGTCAAACTATAATATATATCTTTTAAAATAAAAAAAAATAAAAATTTCAAGTCTCCAATAAATAAATAAATAAATAAAATAAATAAATTTCTAATTATATTAAAATTTCTATATACATTTTGCTAAATCATTTGTGTATATATTTATATATTAAAAAAATATTTAATTTATGTTACAGAGAGTCCACTTGATGATAAATTCCAATCACCAAATCGCTTTCGTCTGTATTTTAATTTATCAAGTATACCGTTAGATGAGAGTTTAAAAGCAGCTGAATTGAGTTTATCACGTGTATCACATGTATTATCAAATAATAATGATAATATTGGTAAAATACTTGTATATGATATTGTACGTCCAGGAATAAAAGGAAAAAATAATGTTCAGCTACGTTTAATTGATAGTAAAACAATTGATGGTAAAAAAAATAATACAATAACAGTTGATGTACAACCAGCAGTATCACGTTGGTTAAATGAAAAATTACATAATTATGGTTTATTAATAAATATAATTGATATTAAATTAGAAAATAATAAAAAATCTCATATACGTATGAAACGTGATATTAATGAAAATAATGATAATTGGTTAAAAATACGTCCAGTATTATTTACATATACTGATGATGGACATCATAAAATGACAACAGCTAAAGATATTATTGAACGTCGTAGTAAACGTGCAATTAATAAAAAAAATCATCGTATTAAAGATTCACGTGGACAATGTAAACGACATCCATTATATGTTAATTTTGATGATGTTGGATGGAGTGATTGGATTGTTGCACCACCTGGTTATGATGCATATCATTGTCATGGTGATTGTCCACGTGATCTTAGTGAACATTTAAATTCAACAAATCATGCTGTTGTACAAAATCTTGTTAATGATATTAATCCAGGTATAGTACCAAAAGCATGCTGTGTACCAACATCATTAACAAGTATATCAATGCTTTATCTTGATGAAGAAAATAAAGTTGTATTAAAAAATTATCAAGATATGACTGTTGTTGGTTGTGGCTGTCGTTAATCCAAATAATTTATTATTAATTATATAAATTTTAAAAAAATTTCGACAATCAAACAAAGAGCAAAAAAAAAAAAAAAAAAATACTGTATTTAATAATTTCATTGGCCTTCTAACTTGTGAATAAAAAAATATATAAATTAATTCAATGCGTGTATAAATTGCTACATCTATATCACGTGAAAACGGGCGTCGGCCAAGTTAATTTACAAGAGACTCACAAACTGATCGAACTAATGGATAAATAATTCAATTTTTTTTTTTTATCAAATAAAAGAGGTAAATAAAATGAATTATTTAGTGAAAAAAAAAAAAAGAAAAATATACAAGTTAATGAAAAAAAAAAAAAAAAAAAAACGTATATAAAAGTTAAGTGCGTGACGCTGCCGCATTCTCGACAGTTTTAGTAATCAACAGACTCTAAACGAGGCATGGGCTAGGCCTCTCTTGTGTATATAAATAATTTATATATATATTTTATATACATACATATAAATATATAGTGAAAAGAAGTTGGTATGGTGAAGAACAACTATTGGATTATGAAGAAAAAAAAAAAAAATCATTTTTATTATTCTTTTTTTTTTTTATATAGATAACATTATTTTCTTCTTCTTTTTATCGTGCCATGGAAACTTGCGATAGGCAAAACAACCCGAACCTCCTTGGAGCGCAAAAAACCGCGCGCAAGTTATTTTTTTTTAAATTTTTTTTATATCTTTTTGTTTTTAATTGGAGTTTCTCTCTCTCGCTATCTAAATGTGTGTTTGTAAATTACATATATATATATGTGTAATTTATTAATAAGGCTGTAGAGAAAACCGGTATCAGATTAACCACCGGCACCATCCGCAGGTGCTACTTGTGTCTCCGTGGCAACGGTTGAAATATCTCGATAAATGAAATTAAAAATATATAAGTATATTAGCAAAAAAAAAAAAAAATTATAAGTAGATGAAAATTTTCAATAAAAAAAACAAACAGCTTGCAGCTTTTTTTTTTTTGTAATTTTATAAATTAGCAAATAAAATATTTCATTGATGCGACAAATATTGTAAATTGAAAAAAAAAAAAAAAAATCATTGAAATATTATTATTTTTTAAATTTTTGTAGTTTCGATGATAGAAAATAATTGTGTTATTTAAAATTGAGAGACTTTTGCAATGTTAATAATTAATTGATCTATGATTAAATTTAAAAAATATATTAATGATGATAATGATGACAAAAAAAATCAATGAGCAATCGAGTGTTAGCTGCGCAGTTTTGAATTAATTATATTTTTACGCAAAATTGTCACTAATTTATTTATATTATTTCTCCTTCTTCAAACCTCCTTTTTTTTTTTTTTTTCTTTTATTTTCTTCAATTATTTTTCTATTTAACGTCTTAATTCTTAAATTGCAAATATTATTTATGTTATGTGTATTATTAATTTAATAATGCTCGACGATTTGCACCGTACCTGCTTTTTAAGATTTACTATTTATTCCAATTTTCAAATATTATTTGAAAAAAAAATTTTCTAAAAAAACATTAGATATCTAGTGAAAAATATATATTTATAAATAAAAAAAAAAAATGAAAAAAAAAATTATCCAGTTATAAAATGTACGAGTGAATGAAAAATATTTTTTAATTGTTTTTTTTTTTCTTTTTAAATCAATGCAAAAGTCTAATTAAGTGTATATTTGTAAATATGATTTTAAAAAACAAAAAAATATTTTTCGTTATACTTTTTATAGTAAAAAAATAATTATTATACTCTAGTTTATTGGATATATATATATATTATTATTATTTTTTCGCAATAATATTTTTACTAATGAGATTGTAAAATGTGTGAATATAAGCAAATTGTTGTAAAGTATTGTAAATAATTTAGTATTTTTTTTTCTTTCTTTTTTTTTTTTTATTCTGTAAAATATTAAGTGTATGTATTATTATTTAAATGATAATGAAAATATGTTTTTTTTTAATTTTATTAAATTTACAAATAAAAACAAATAAATATAAAAATAAAATTAATTTGTTATTTTATTTCTACAAAAAACTACCTATTTTATAAAAAAAAAAAAATATATTTAAAATTGCATCTTCAATATTATTTCATATTGCTTGCATTATTATTATATATTTTTTTTTTTTCATAATTTAAATTTATATATAATTTACATAATTTATAATAAAATTAAAATTAATTTTTCTCGAATATTATAAGTTGCTATCCTATATCTACTGTATGTCCAAGAACCTAATTGAATTGTCTTAGGTGAAAGAATGTTTCCCACAGTGTGTCGACAGACGAAAAGAATTAATACGAATGAATCATCAGTATCCCACAGAGCCGCCTCTTCGAATTAAAAAAAAAAAAAGCCGAAAAAGTTTTTTAAAAAAATAAAATAAACCCCCAAAAAAAAAAAAAGACAACTAAACCATCAAAAAAAAAAAAAGTCACCACCCAGCAAATTTATATATATTCAAGTGTTGAAGACAGTCATCAGACAATATCCAAAGAATCTTTTGATAATCCCACGAAATACCATATAATAATTGTGAAAACAGTTTTGAAAGTAAAATAGTATAATTTTAACTTTTAAAAGATCAAAAATCATCATCCCAAAGAGGAAATAAAAAGTAAATATAAAAAAAAAAAAAAATTAATATATACTAGCTAGTATAGAATAAATGAGAGGTTAAATTGTTTCATAATGAGACAGTAGAAGGAGCAAAGAAAAAAACTTTTTTAAAAAGAGCGCATGGGCATTAAGCAAAGATGAATAAAAAATAAATATAAATAAATGAATTAAAAAAAAAAAAAGGCCCAAAAAATGTCTTTGCAGTGTGTGTGTATATATATATGTAGATAAAAGAGAGAAAAAAATTGGGATAGAATTGGTTAGAAATAAAAGTGGGGTCTCTTTGTTTTAGAAGCCCCTTGGGGTCCTTCTATCCCTTTATTCTTCCTGCGTGAGCGTTTTACCACACAGGTAGAGAATGTGGTTCGCGGTGGGCCTTATTCTTTTCCTTCTTTTTTCATCTTTATCATTTTTCTCTTTTTCTAACTCATTGGGTCCCTGTTACCCCCTACCATGAACCCTTCTTTTTTACTTCTTCCTCTTCTTCTTCATCTACTCTGTTTTCTCTTGTCCCCTTGGGACCGACCTGGCAAATATATATATATTCACACACACACACACATTCACGCAGGATACGTACATAATCATATGGCAAAAAAAAAAAAAACGACTAGAAATGTGCAAGAGAGTAAAAACGCCAAGTGTTTTTATTTTTTATGTAACTTTTTTTTATTTATTTATGAAACAAAAAATAAATAAATAAAAAAAAAAAAATCTCTGGGAATCGACTACACAAACATGTTTTTTGTATGTTGTAATAATAATTTTGCCATTTTTTTTTAAAGGGAAAAAAGACAAGATAGAAAGGGAATTGAATTATGTTTGAAATTTGAATTAGCAAAAAAATTAAATTATAATTATTTGATAATTTTTTGATGAAAATATATATCGAGGAAATTATAATGATAATTTTAATTATTCATTAGCTAATGATTTTATTTATGTGTCATTGGTAATTTTTATATTTATGTATCAAGAGATTTTATATTATATTTAATGACTTAATTTATATCTGTTAAATATATAAAAAAAAATTTGAAAAAAAAAAAAAAACCAAGTGGAGAAAATGAAGTCAAATAATATTTTCCTTTCGTTTATTTTATTTTATTATTTTTTTTGTAAGTTATTTTTATGTATTTTACTTTTTATGAGGCAATGAAAAAATGACTTTTAAAACTACCCTGACGATAAATATGTTGATCTTAAAAAAGAACCCAAAGAGTGCCTAATGATAATCTCAGGTAAATATATATATAGGTATATATAATATTGTAAAATATATTTTTTATTTTATGTTCTTTCACTCCTGAAAGTGAAACTTGCCTGATAGTTAATGGGATAATTTTTTAAAAATGATTTTTATCATTATCATTTAAAAATATTTTCAAGTTTTTTTGTTAAATATATTAAAATGGGTTTTAAGCTTGAAATTTTTTAATAACGATTAGTTGACACTATAGCTGTTTAATATTGTTTGATTGAATAAAAAAAGTGAAGCATATAATAATGATAAAAAATAATAAAATGTAATTTAAATTTTTTTTTTTTTAAATTACAATAAATACCATTTAATTGAAAAAGATAAAACTAAATTTGAATTTATCATCAGTCACGTGCTTATTTATCGAAAAAAAAAAAAAAAATAGAAAAAAAATAGGCGACTAGACTGAGCTATTTATCCATCTATCGGATAAAGTTCTCAACAATTTTGTTTCAGCCAACAATGTTGACCCAACATAGCAAAAAATATATTAAAAAAAAAAAAAAAAAAAACAATTTAAATTCATTATAATTTGGAGTATTATTACCAAGTATTAATTATTTATTTGTTCAAGAGAATTTAATAATCATTCTCATTATTTGCGTGACGTCAATTAAATCGTACCTATATCACTTTAATTTTCTGTTATATTAATTCTATAAATAATCTATTGAAAAACAATACAATTTATTTATTTCATATCTGTTTATTTAATTTGTACTGTAATTAATAAAATGATAAATAAATTTTTGTATATAAAAAGAAATGACGTGTGAGTAAATTTGACCTTTATATGATTATTTTGGAGATCTAATTTGTACATTCTGGTATCTCGTCTTCATCGGTATCGGTATTAGTATCAGTATCAGTATCATTATTGTCTTTATTTCTGTTCCATAAACGTTGAAGATATCCTTTTCGATCCATGTAAAAACGTATTGTGCTTATTGGCATATCGAATTTTTCAGAAGCATCCTTAAGCGACATGCCACTTAAAACCATCTCAGCTGCCACTATCAAGTCAGACTCTGGACGTCTTCGCCGTCTTTGATATCCTGATAATAATCATTTTAAAAATAAAAATAAAATAAATATTGATAATTAATATTAACAGCTATTTCAAAACGAAATTTAATGTTGTCTTATTTTATTTTCAAATAAAATAAAAACAAATACACTTGCTTACCTTCATTTAAGGGTGTTGAATTGCTTGAATCATTTGTTGGCATGGTACTGATTGAATTAGGCTTGTCCTGTTGTACAGACATTTCATTTGACTCCATTTTAACCACACCTGGTGACTCATTCATTGTAATTTTACATGAATTATTTTCTTTTCCAAGATGTTCAATTGATTCACCATGCTCTATATTAACAGAATCTGAGGTGTTTGATGATGATGAAGTTTCAGGTAAATTATTAGTTGATGTTTTTGTATCTGTCATTTTCAAATCCATTGATTGACTCAATATCAAACTCTCTCTGTTGTTTATTATTGGCTAGTAATCCACGTGTTGAAATATTTATATACTCAGGAATACATATATAATAAAGTAAAAAGGTACTATACTATTATTGTCATTTGTCATCATCAAGAAGTCTCTATGTAGTCTTCTTGGTCATCATGAAAATAAGCTGTATCTAGTTCTATTAAATAGTCAGCTAATGGCAGCACTGTAAGCAGTGGCATAGTAAAATATAAAACATACTTATGCAAAGTTTAAAAATTCTACAAATATAATAAATAACATCATAAAAATATTTTTATAAAATAAAATAATAATACTTACTGATAACAAAAATAAAAAACACGTCATTAATTAACTGGCACCAATTTTTTAAATCACGTATTAAAAAGCAGTATGAAAAAAATAAAACATAGTATTGCGCTTTGAGCAGTAAATTTTAATGGATTTATTTACTTGTTGTTGTTGTTGTCATTGTTGTTAAGCTTCATCAATGTTTACCAAAATATTCATACTCTGGTAAGTCGCTGTTGATGTCAACAATAGAAGCACCACGTGCCCACCTGTGGAGCTTTTAGAACACAGTGCCTCTGTTCAAAAGAATGCTAAAAATTTCATCAGTGTCAACAGTGAGCTCTTCATTTGAAATTGATAAAATGTTTTCAAGTAATAATAATATACTCTGTTTAAAAATATTATATTTATTAATAATAATTTAAATATTTATTAATATTAAATTATATTTATAAGTGAATAATGGTATTCAAAGTTGATATGATCAAAGAAAAAAAGACTATTAATTTATTAAGTGCTATAATATGCTTTAGAAATGGTGTTGGTGATAGTGTATTTTCTCAAAGATTGTTTTTAAAAAAGTGGTGATGAGTGATGAAAAGTAAGACTGTTGTGTTGTGTATGTGATCATTAAATGTGCTGATTGTTGCTGATGGAATCATCATGGTGAAATCTACATGGCGTTGGAGCATTCTGATGACTAGTGTGGGAAAATGTACATCCGAATAAAAGAATCATGTCTCCTAGATCATCCAAACAGACGCTGCTCATGATGTACATTGACTAGCCTTCTTGCCTTGCTCCTAGAACTTCTAAATAAGGTAAGAGGCCCTCTGGTCACTTTTTTTAACCAAACCCTCAGGGTAAAAGTGCGTCAACAAGCTTGTAACTTTAAAGAATTTATGTTATAATTCTATAAAGCTACTTGATCATCCCCCAATATTTATATTTGATATATTTTTGTGACTTGTTAGCTCACCTTGATCACTGTTTTTTTTTTTTTTTTGTTTGTCTAAATTATAAAATTTCATGCACCAGAGTAAATGGTTTTAGTTGATTGATCAAGGTGTGCACATCAACCTGTCTATCTCAAACAGAGTAGACGGGGGTGAATAGGATGTGTTTCAGGTATTTCCATATATAGGACACCAAATTATTTTTTCTAGGAGAAATTAGGATGTTTATTTTATCTCTTTTCAGGTTTATTATATATTTGCAATATTTAGATTTAAGTAATTTCTTGTTGAACGCACTTTACCATAATAATTTACAAAGTTGTAAATTTATTTTTAAAATTACTTTTTTTAAATTAATCGTGTATATTCGTGTGTGTATAGAAACAACAAGTAGTTGATTTATTAAATCCATCAAAATTTGCTGCTCAAAGCGCAATACTATGTTTTATTTTTTTCATACTGCTTTTTAATATGTGATTTAAAAAATTAGTGCTAGTTAAACAATGAAGTGTTTTTTTTTTTCCGTTATTAGTAAGTATTATTATTTTATTTTATTATTATATTTTTATAAATTTGTATCTCTCCAATTTAAATTTTTGAAACATCACGCGTCGTGACTTTCTACTTTATCATGGTCCTTCCCTAGTCTTCTCGAACGCCACTAGTATTGGGAATTTTGACATTCTTCAAGTTTTTATCATGGAGGTGTATAAGGAGGGTAATCTCTCGAATTTCACTGAAGCTCACAGAATGGAGCAAGTCAGTACACATTATCGCCAGTGACGGCGCTAGTCTCATCAAGATCCGAAGTCACATGGTACATTTTTTTTATTTGTGTGGCTCCAGTTAGAGTATTCCTTTATGTTGTAAAAATAATCAACTCAATAATATACATTATTTATTTATAAATGAATTTAAGCAATACATTTTAATAAAAAAAACAATACCAAGTGTAACAATGGCTAAGAAAATTTAATGTTAAAATAGATAATTTTAAAAAAAGATTATTCCAAATAAATTTTATTTCGATTACATGTGATACCAAAGTTGACATAAGAAATAATAATAGTCTAATGAAGTTTTTAAAAAATATAAAAATAAACAACTTATTAGGATGAATATCAAATGCGTGTTGTACAAAGTACATTAATGCATAAAAAGCAGAAAAACCAAGTTTTTTAAATAAATTAGTTGGAAAAGAAAAAAAGACAAAAAAACCACCAGAGGGTTTGTATTTGTATGGTGCTGATGGTGATATTGGAAAAACCATGTTGATGGATCTCTTTTATGATTGTTGTATAAGGTAATTTATTACAATTTTTTAAATAATAATATAAATAAATAATTAATAAATATCATTGTTTACAGATTGAGGAAAAGAAACGTGTACATTTTTATTTATTCATGCTAGATGTACATGGAAAAATTCATCAACTTAAAAAAACAACAAAACGTAAAAAACAATAAATAGTAGAACTTTTTATTACTTGCATAACTTTTTTATTAAAATATAATGCTATAATTTTGTTTGTTTACTAAATAAAAAAAATACCAAAGACAAGCAGTGGACAAGGAAAAAATGGAGCTAAAAAATTAATGCTGCTTATCCAAATAAATTTTCAAGCTGTACCAATTCTTTTGCTCGATTATTTCTTTGGTCACTGCTTGTCCTTGGAATTTTTCATTTATTTAACAAAATAAAATTGTCATATTATAATAAATTAAAATACTAAGAACAAGCATTGGCCAAAGAAAAAATGGAGCTGAGGAATTGATGTTGCTTACCACATAGAATTCTTTTGGCTGCATTAATTTCTCAATTCATCTTTCCTTATCCTCCTGCTTGCCTTTGGTATTTTTTTATTAGAAATACCGCAACATCAGTCACATATGATTATCATCAACAAATTTAATGTTTTAATTCATCATGGATTTTTATAAATTCAATTTTATCTTGTCTGAAATTTATCAAAAGCATAAAAGCCATTGACTTTTCAATAATCTATCAACAACTGGTGATGTGGATCAAATAGTTGAAGTTCTGTGCTACTATAATCAGGTTTTATTGTTTTGGTAATAGACAAAATGCACTAATTCATAAATAAATATGTACGCGTTCCTCTCAATCAGCAAAAGCAATGATATTTATTATTATTATTTATATTATTATTTAAAAATTGTGATAAATACCTTATAGCACAATCATAAAAGAGATCACATCAACATGGTTTCAATATCACCATCAGCACCATACAAATACAAACCTCTGGTAATTTTGTCTTTCCTTCTTTTCAACTAATTTACATCTAAAACTGGTTTTCTGGTTTTATGCATTAATGCTATCATAAACTTATTTTGTAAATTTTGTACAACACGCATTTGATATTCATCCTCAATAAGTTGTCTATTTTTTATATTTTTTTTGAAAACTTCAATGGACTATTATTATTTTTAGTCAAAATTTGCATCATAATAGTGAAATGAAATTTATTTGGAATGATCTTTTTAATAAAAATTATTTATTAAACGTTAAATTTTTCCTTAGCCTTGTTAAAATGTGATTAGCACAAATTATTTGTTAAATAAATAATGATTATTGAGTTAGTGTATTTACAACATAAAAATACTCTAACTGAAACCACACAAAAATAATGGTCTTTACATATGATTTCGGATCTTCTCTTACAACGTCATCACTGGCAGAAAAATGTACTGACTTGCTCCATTCCGTGAGCTTCAACAGCTCCCTATGCTAATACACAGTGTGACGTCACAGATTACCCTCCTTATAAAACTCCATGGTTTTTATTTTAAGATCTAAGGTGATCTGAGGTTATGGGCTATGTTTGTAACGTGTTGTTATCTATGTTACCTCGAAGTTAATAACAAAAACAGAAAGTCTAAAGATATCATCCATTGTCATCTATTGATCCATTATCATGTCTTCAATTAAGTAAGTAAATTTTTCTAAGTTAACTCAAATTAGAAATAACAATTAATTTTTTATTTCACTGTATTATTTTAAATTTTATATATGTATAATTATATGGAACAATAGCTACCCTCTCCCGTTGGCCTATTTTTTTATTTTTTTATTTCTTTTTATTTTTATATTAAAAACGTGATTATAAAGTTATAATATTCAAGTGACTTTAACAAGGCTTTGAGAATATGATAAGATTGACCCTAAATATTTATCATAAAAATGAAATAATTATGCATCTTTAATAAAGTTCAATATGTAACGGCGACCGTGGCAATACAAATTGCAATCATAAAGACTAGTGGTCTGACTGCCATGTTGTTATGTACAAAAAAATATCATCATCATTATTTATGATCATTTCTTGCTACCTGAAGCACAAACAAATACTCAAATTTATCACATAACCCTGTAACATTTATCACAATTAGTAATATAATATATAATTTTAAAAGAGACTTTTATAGTGTTTCAGGCTCAACCCCAATAAACTCCAGTGACAGTGAAGAAGAGTTTTCTGACCGAGCCTTAGCATTTTTTGAAAAAAAGGATACAGCTGAAGCAGATTATGAGAAATACTTAATGGCACTGTAAGTTACATTATTTTCAATTTTCAGTTTGTCCATAAACTTGTAAATAACGTGTATAATTGTTTTTTTTTTTTTTTTTCTTTGTTACAAAAAAAAGTCTTTCTTCAGCTGATTCAATTCGTGAAATTAAACAGATATTAAGTGACAAAGGTGAACTATCTGAAGATATGCAAGCAGTCTTTGATAGAGCTATAAATCAAGAAGAAAAAAAAAGAACAAAAAGCTTTACAAAATTTTGAGAACAATCGTGAAAGAGTGTATGAAATAAAAAAATTATTAAAAAAAAATAAAGCTCATTTCAAGTAAGTAAATTATTTTAACTTTATAAATATTAAAATGACAATAAATGACAAATTTATTATTTTACTATATTATCATGTACCTATATGTCAAATTAAAGGAGGACCGATAGTTTTATGTGCGAAACATTGATACCAGCATCTGAGATAGAGAAAAATCGAGTTTATTTGGATTTAGAAGTAAATCTCTGGACAGAATACTCATGGACTCATAATAAATTGAATCCAGCCGCATATACTGGCGAAGATAGATCAAAATTTGAGTTAGCCGACTCCTGGCCTGATCATATTCCAAAATTCAAAGACACGTAAGAATTGCATAATTTTTAAAATTTTAAATATTCTTAAACTCGTAAACAATGTTTATAATTGTTTTTTTTCTGTTAGAAAAAAATCGTGTTTACTTTCTCAAATGCAAAGAAAAATCAGTCAAGAATCAGATATGGATGAATCAGACTCGGATAAAAAGGCATACGAAGACAGTCTAATTAATGTATCTGGTATATCAATTAAGTAAGTAAATTTTTCTAAGTTAACTCAAATTAGAAATAACAATTAATTTTTTATTTCACTGTATTATTTTGAATTTTATATATGTATAATTATATGGAAAAATGGCTACCCTCTGCCGTTGGCCTATTTTTTTATTTTTTTTTTTATTATTAGGTATATTGAAAACGTGATTCTAAAGTTATAATATTCGAGTGACTTTCAAACGGCTTTGAGAATATGATAAGATTGACCCTAAATATTTATCATAAAAACGAAATAATTATGCATCTTTAATAAAGTCCAATATGTAATGGCGGCCGTGGCAATATTGCAAATAAATTGCAATCATATAAAGACTAGTGGTCCGATCACCATGTTGTTATACCATGTTGTAATATATGTACCATGTTGTTATGTTGTATAGTAAAAAAATATCATCATCATTAATTATGATCATTTCTTGCTACCTCAAGTACAAACAAATACTCAAATTTATCACATAACCTTGTAACATTTATCACAATTAGTAATATAATATAATTTTAAAAGAGACTTTTATAGTGTTTCAGACTCAACCCCATCATTATTGCGTAACAGTAGAAGATACACGTATTCTGACAAAATCCTAGCAGGTATTGAAAAAAAGGAAAAAGCTGAAGCAGATTATGTGAAATACTTAATGGCACTGTAAGAGTTACATTATTTTCAATTTTAAGTTAATCCATAAACTTGTAAATAACGTGTATAATTGTTTTTTTTTTTTTTTTTCTTTGTTACAAAAAAAAGTCTTTCTTCAGCTGATTCACTTGGTCAAGTTAAACAGATATTAAGTGACAAAGGAGAACTATCGGAAGATATGCGAGAAGCCCTTGATAGAGCTATAAATCAAGAAGAAAAAGAACAAAAAAAAGCTTCCAAAGTGCCCATACAACTTATCATAAAAAAGATTCAAATAATGAAAAATCGTGAAAGAATTCCTGAATTATACAAATTATATAACAAAAATCAAGTTAAATTGCAGTAAGTAAATTATTTTAATTTTATAAATATTAAAATGACATTAAATGACAAGTTTATTATTTTACTATATTATCATGTACCTATATGTCAAATTACAGGAAGTACGAACATCGTATTTTCAACTCAACACTAGAACCAACACAATCTGAGAGAGAGGAAAGACGAGTTCTTTCGAATTTAGGATCAGGTTTCTTGGCAGAATTATTATGGATTGATGAAAATTTGAATCCAAATTTATGTACTGGCGAAAAAAAAGAAAAACTTAAGTTAGCCGAATCCTGGCCTAATTCTGTTCCAAATTTCGAAGACATGTAAGAATTGTATAATTTTTAAAATTTTAAATATTCTTTAACTCGTAAACAATGTTTATAATTGTTTTTTTTTTTTTTTTTTTCTGTTAGAATAAAATCGTGTCGACTTTCTCAAATGCAAAGAAAAATCAGTCAAGAATCAGATATGGATGAATCAGACTCGGATGAAAACGCATACGAAGACAGTCTAATTAATGTATCTGGTATATCACTTGAATAATCTTTCAATAAGAAATAAACAAAATTTGAATGATTAATACTTTCTATAAAGATGCTTAATCAACATCATTAACAACCTATCTTTTAGCATAACAATAACATATGTTGAAAAAATAAAAAAATCTTCTTACCTTGTGATGATGAATTATCATTAAATGAATAATTCATTAAATGCAAATACAATTAAATTTTCATACAATTTTTTTTTTTTTTATTATGCAGTAAAATCTTTTTATAGTTGAATTTTCGTTAAAACAAAAAAATATAAAGTAAAAAAAAACACTTAAAATAATCATATGCTCTAAGCAATAAGTACTTTATGTATGTTTTCATTGAATATCAAAATATAAATTACTCTAGAAAACATTTACTTATTCTTTATTAAAAAATGTAAAATTAATGATGGGTTATTATTTTTAATGATATCAATAATCCATAATAAAAAAAATCACTCATAATATGCAACATAAAGTCTTGTTATTTATTGAGATCCTGGTGTGTTTGATATAAAAATAATTATGTCAATGTTTGTATTTGAGTTATAAAAATATATAAACGTGAATATTAGCAAGAAAATCATCAAGTTTATCAGCATTAAATGACGACAAGTATTTTTATAATTTTAAACATAATAATGGTCAAGTAAAGATAAAAATAAAAGATATTTTATAACAATAAAAGATCTATGTTATTCAGTTTTTAGATAAGATAGTATAATACATTTAATTAATTTTATTATATCTATTTTATTAGATTTAAGTAATTTATTTTTGATTTACTTGATTTTACAAATTAAAAATTTATTTTTAAAATTACTTTTTTTAAATTAATCGTGTACATCCGTGTGTGTATAGAAACAACAAGTAGTTGATTTATTAAATCCATCAAAATTTGCTGCTCAAAGCGCAATATTATATTTTTTTTGTTTTTTTTTTTCATGCTGCTTTATGTAATACGTGATTATAAAAAATTGGTGCTAGTTAAACAATGAAGTGTTTTTTTTTTTCGTTATTAGTAAGTATTATTATTTTATTTTATTATTATATTTTTATAAATTTGTATTTTTCTTTTCCTCCAATTTAAATTTTTTGAAACATCACACATAGTGACTTTTCATTTTATCATGTTTCTTCTCTAGTCTTCTCGAATGCCACTAGTATTGGGAATTTTTACATTCTTCAAGTTTTCATTTTAAGGTCTGAGGTTATGTGCTATGTATATGTTTGTACAATTGTATCGACAAACGTATAGAAAACGTAAACTCTAAATTAATATTAATAATAAAATTAATAAAATTTAATATAAATAATATGGGATCAAATAAACGTCATAAAAATGAAAAAACTCGTGATATTAAAAAAAAACGTCATCGTAGTAGATCAAGATCATATACACCTGAACGTGAAAAAAATGATAAGCATAGTAGTAGCAGCAACAGCAGGCATCATAAAAAACACAAGAGAAAAGAACGTAGAGAATACGACAGTGATGGTAATAACACTATTATTAATAATATAAATTTATTTTAATTTTATAAATAATAAAATTAATGATGATTATTAATTATTATATTTATTTTTTTTTTTTTCAGTTGAAATAGTAAGTGCTCCACCACCACCAAAAATATCAAAAACTAGTCATGATCCAACACCACCACCACCAGAAATATCAACAAAACAACGTAGTCAATCACCACCACCATCATCATCATCACAAAAAAATAATAATAATTCACAAGCATCATTATCAATTGAAGAAACAAATCGTGTACGTGCAACACTTGGATTAAAACCACTTGAAGTTAATACAACATCATCAAAAGATGAACCAAATAAATTAAAAGATGATCTTGGTGAATTTTATCATAAACCAGCAATAAATAATGCTGAAATACAACGTACTGAAAAATTAAAAGAAAAATTAAATTTAACAAAAGATAAACGTAAAATTGAAACATCATTATTAAAAATAAAACCACTTGGTGAACATGATTCAGATGATGATATTAATGAATGGGTTAATAAAAGTCGTAAATTATCAAATGAAAAAAAAAAAGCTGAAGAACGTGCTAAAATATTAGATCAACTTGATGAAGAATTTGGTATTAATGAAATTGTTAATGATGATGTTAAATTACAACGTAAAAAAAAATATACTGAACGTAATTTACATGGTTTAAAAGTTGAACATAATATTGAAAATTTTGATGAAGGACAAACAGTTATATTAACATTAAAAGATAAAAATGTATTGGATGATGATAATGATGTACTAGTAAATGTTAATATGAAAGATGATGAAAAATATAAAAAAAATGTTATAATTAAATCTAAAAAACCTGGTTATGATGCATATGATGATGATAATTATGATGAATATGGTTTTTCAAAAGGTAATGTTTTAGATAAATATGATGAAGAAATTGATGGTGTTAAAAATGATACATTTTGTATTGGTATTGATAATGCTAAAGAAATTGCTGAAAAACGTAAAAATATTGTTAAACAAAAATTAGCAAATAAAAAACTTGAAACATTAACATTACCAGAATTAAAATTAGCAAGTGATTATTATAATACAGAAGAATTGGAAAAATTTAAAAAAACTAAAAAAAAAAAAATACGTAAAATACGACAAGTTAAAACACTTAAAGCTGATGATTTAATACCAGAAACTGATTATTTACGTGATATTGGAAGTCGTAGAAAACGTAATAATGATGATAGCAATAAAATTGATAATAATAAAGTTGATAATAATGATATTATTGATAATGCTGATTATGATATACCATCAATGACGTCAAATAATTGGATTGATTGTAAGCTTGAAGATGATGATGAATATGAAATTAAAAATGCTATAAAAAATTCACAAAAAGTAAAAAAAAATTTTAAGCTTGATTTATTAGATATAACTGACGATTTAAATTCAGAAAATATATATATTAATGATGCTATTAATTACAATAATAATGTTAATAATGTTAATGATGTTAATGATGATAAGGATGATAAAGATGATAAAAATGATCAAGATAAAAAGATTAAGTATAAAAATATAACATTAAATTCAACAGCTGAATTTTGTCGTACATTGGGTGATATACCAACTTATGGATTAGCTGGTAATCGTGAAGAAAAACCTACTGAAATAATGGATATTAAAATTGAAAAACAAAAAGTTGATTTACCAATTATCAATGGTGATGATAATATTAATGATGAACGTGGTATGTGGAATTCAGTTGATTCAGATGATATTAAAAGTGAACCAGCTGTTGCTGAACAAGCAATACTTGATGCTGAACCATCACTTGGACAAGGTGTTGGTGGTGCATTAAAATTAGCTATGAGTAAAGGTTATTTACAATATGAAGATTCAAATCGTCCATCAGCAAGTCGTTTTGCTCATTTACAAGCACAAAATTATTCAATTGAAGATAAAGCATATGATGGTGATGATAAATTTGGTAGACGTGATCGTTTTAATGGACCAACATCTGATTTTAAAGAAAAAGATGGTTTTAAACCAAATGTTAAATTAGAATATATTGATGATGATGGACATGTTTTATGTCCAAAAGAAGCATTTAGATATTTAAGTCATAAATTTCATGGTAAAGGTCCAGGTAAAAATAAAGTTGAAAAAAGAATGAAAAAAAATGAACAAGAAGTTTTAATGAAAAGAATGTCAAGTACTGATACACCACTTGGTACATTAAATTTATTACAATCTAAACAAAAAGAAACACAATCACCATTTATTATTTTAAGTGGTAATAAACAATTACAAGCAACATCAATATCTAAAACAAAACATTAATAATTAATTACTTGTTCATTTTTTCTTTTTTTTTTTCTACAAAACAATTTAGCTTGTTTATTTTATTTTTTTATTTTGCATTAAACATTTTTTTCAATTAAAATCAAAAGCATAATTTATATAGTAAAACAAAATAGTGTAAATACAATCATGTTATTTTATTTGAGGAAAAAAAATGCCTTCTTTTGGATTGATTTTGTAAGGTATATAAAAAAATTAAATAATTTTTTTTTTTTTTAAATATAATTTAAATAAATTATTGAAAATTATTTATCATAATTTTTTGATTTTTTATTTTCAGCATAATTAAAATTAAAAATATTCAGAAAAATAAAATTGTTTTTTATTTTATAGATTTGTAATTTAGTATTGAAATATTATTTTAATATTATCATGAAAATATTATCAATATTGTCAAAAATAAGAATCAAATTAACTTGATTTTGATGTTTTTTTTTTTAAGTTTTTAGTAGTGCATAGTATTTGACAAGTCATCAATAATACGTAGAGCTTCTTTATATGTCTCACGCATTTGATACTTGTCATTTCGTATACGTACTTCATCATCAGATAATTCCATTAGCTGAAAAATATTAAAAATAATTATTTTATAAAATTCCATACTTAAAATCCTTATTAAAAAAAAAATACTTGGTAATTTTCAACTCACTTGTTCGACATGTGCACTTAGATCAATTATTAAATCTTCTTTGATATATATTTTTGTTGCTTCAATAACTGTATACTGTATAGCTTTTGGAACAAGATCTATCATTCTCTCTTTGACAATTTTCATGTAATTATCAATGTAACTTCTTATTACCTTAACTTGTTTACTCATTCTTTGTTCAGTTACTGTGCCATTCTGTAAAAAAAAGAAACAGAAAATAATTACATTCATTATTAAATTTTTATTCAATAATAAAAAGTTAAAATTACACTTGATAAATAATATCTTACCTCATCATTATCATGGCTAACCGGCTGGTAAGCTGTACTCTGGCTAATATGATTTCTCCGACTTGGAGAACATGCAGAGAAAATCGGAGATAATCGAAAAAAATAATTTTTCTCTCTAGTTCGATTTTTCTCGAAAATCCTACTTCATCAATATGAAGAGTAGATGAATATAAAAAATAAATTTAATTATTAATTTTTATTTTTTTTTTAAAGACAATGAAATTTATTTCATACGAAACAAAAATCCTACCGGGTAGTAGCCATAAAATCTGGATGATTGGTATTTAAATATGTCAATTCAAACTTTATCAGAAAACTTAAATGATCTCTGCATATTTTTTCACATTTTCTGATGTAAGATGTTATATTTTGTTTAACTCGTTCATGTAATTTTGGATAATAAGATATCTAAAAATATAATGACAAAATATTATTGTGACATTACTATTACACTTGGTGGCTCTATTGTCTTCTAAAAAAAAAAAATATTACATTGAATTTTCTGTCATATACATACACGATTAGTTATTTTTTTTTGTACATCTTCAAGTTCACCATGAATGATTTTTTTTCCAATTTCATCAACTATCCCAGTAATAACTGAAATAAATTGAAGACTTGGTTCTTCAAGTCGTGCAATTTGTTTTTTAACTGGTGCTTCAAATGCCACATCAGGTGTAAAAAGACCAGTCTTGACTCCTGTTGTATTCAGTATTACTTGATGATAAATGTTTAAATGATACATGCCCCGAGCATCAAATATAATTTTTTCAATTTGTTTATCCAATATTTTTCCATCAATGATGATTTTTCCAATATCTTGAGGAAAAATCACGTGATAGAGATGATAAATTTTTGACGATAAGTTTGCAATTTCAGCCTCGAAATCAGTGGAAAGTTGATGTAGCATTCTGTGTAAAAATAATATTTTTGTTTATTCATAAATAACCATATGTAATAATAGCTTACTGTTGCATCGCCTTGGTTTTAGTTAAATAATCAACTACTTTAAAATGATCATATTTTTCGATATAATCTTCAGTTTCCATCAGTTGTTTTCGCAACTGTTCACGAAGAGCTGACATAGTTGCATGAATATGATTTGTCAGCTGTTTATTCAATTCATGTTGTAAATATTCTGTTCCCAATCTATCTGCCATGTGTTTATACGATGGATGACTATTACAATTAATTAAAACAAATAATAGAAGGATCATTTAAAATATCGAGATGATAATTAATAAATAATTTAAAAGAAAAATTAGTAATACTTTAAAAAAAATTGTTTTTCAGCTTCTAAAGCATTTCCAATGTCTTTATTTTCATCAATGTCTTGTTGGCTACGACTCACTACGCCTATATATCCTCTACGTAATTTAAATACTTTATTTTCTAAAACATCTCTTGCATCAGTGCCTTTGTCCATGAGATCTAGTTTTGTGATGACACCAATAGTTCTCAGGCCTTTATTAAATAGAAAAAAAATATTTACAAATTATATTTTGCTCAATCAATAAAGATATAAAATTAAAATTATAAAAAAAAACCTTCAGGATCAATCTCTTGAGCCAATTTAAGAGCATCACTATTTGCTAGATCAGAGTCAGCTGGTGTTACTGCCAATATCAAACTATTTTTTTTCTCAATAAATTCACGTACCATCTTTTCAATTTCTTTTCCAATATCAGGTTTTTGTTTGTCTATTGATATTTTTATTAAACCAGGTAGATCAACAAGTGTAAGATTTACAACTATAAATTATCAAATGTAATATTTATTATCTATAATTTTCTTCAATTTTAAAAATAAATATATTACCATGTGGAGAGTAGATTGTTAAATTAATAGGTCTATTAGATACTCCTTTTTTTCCTTCTGTTCTATTAGTTTCTGATTCAATTTCATTACGTACTTCAGAAATATTATATTTACGACCAGCATTATGAAGAAATTCAGCATACTCTGTTAACAGAAAAGTATACATTTATTTAAATTTTTTCTTTTCCCTGGAGTTTTTTATTAAGTTTTAATTTAAGATTCATAATATATATATGAGAGCTTATACCAGTTTTTGCAGTGATAAGTTGCAATACAAGTGGTCGTCTTGTCACAATACCTGACCCTCTTGGTAAAAAATCCCTGTGAAAAATAAAAAAAAAAAACGATTTGCCCAACAATTTGATTAATAAATATTTATTCAACACATACTTGCCAACAAAATTTTCTAAAACAGAACTTTTTCCTGCACTTTGACAACCAACCACAACAATTTGAGGCAAATTTAATTCTACATTTAGTCCAGCTTGGCTAACAATATTTCGAATTTTATTAATAACTGGAATTAATTTTTTCATTCCTGCATTATGACCCACTAATTGATCCGCATTTGGTGCCCTGAAATTACACAATGTATTTATAAAATTATAAATTTTAAAATAACAGTTAATATTAATAAATAAAAAAATCAACTTGCATGATTATCAGTTAAATATTCAACTATGATGATCGAGTGTAAATTGAATAGTCAAAGTTCTCTTGTGAAGCCTTCGACCAATACTGAGGCAAATATTAAAAATTTCTCCTCTTAAATGTTGTGTTATTTTTTTTTTATTTCAATGTCATGGCATATAGCAGATTGTTATGTGTATTTTATTTCAACCCCAGACGTTAGTAGTCTTAACTCAACTCTTCAAGTTTCCATTTTACCATTTGTATAGTACCAATGTCATTGTGAATGTATGGTAATAAAAAAAAAGGTCTCAGACAAAATTTTTAGACTGCCCAAAGTCTAAATCGTTTGCGAGGGAGTATTCCATCCATAAAAAAATTTGCGTCAAGTTTAATAGCTTTTTCACGCATATTTAACTAGTTTCAGGTATATAAAAATAAAATATAAACTTTACGACATATGCCTATTTAACTCAATTTTTGATGTTAAAAAAAAAATAATTTTTTTAAAAATTTAATAACGAAAACCAAGGCAGAAAAAAAAATGGTTATTAAAATAAAATATAATAATTAAATAATTCTTTTGGTATAAGTCGCAATCGTACTAATTTTTTTTATTTTATATTGTTTTTTTATTTTTTTTACAATTGTGTTTTTTATTCTAAATTTTAAAATTTTATTCTCAAAAAATAATGAGTAAAAAATTATTTTGTATTTTTTTTTGTATATTTATTTTATAAAATCCTGTACGAAACATCATATTTTTTAGTTGATTTCAACAATTTTTATATATATTAACCCATTGAAATAGAGGAAAAAAAAAGCAACATAAATCGATAATTTATCATTGATAATATTTTAATATCACTGGCTCGTTTATCTTTCATTTATTTTTTTTTATTTAAATTTAAAAAAGAGAATATAATGACGATCAAGTATAAAAAAATGATGATATTAAAAGTTGAGACATACACATAATTATTAATTAGTAATTAAACAATAATAAGATATTATTTTTCGTAATTGAGTAATAGAAAAAGTTTTTAGTAGCGAATACTGTTTGACACGTCATCAATAATACGTAGTGCTTCTTTACATGTCTCACGCATTAGATACTTTTCATTTCGTATACGTGCTTCATCTTCAGACAATTCCATTAGCTGAAAAATATTAAAAATAACTATCATATAAAATTCCGTAGTTAAAATCCTTACAAAAAAAATACTAGATAATTTTTAACTCACTTGATCTACATGTTGAGTTAGATCAATTACTAAATCTTCCTTGAGATATGTTTTTGTTGCTTCAATAACTGTATACTGTATAGCTTTTGGAACGAGATCTATTATTTTTTCTTTGACAATTTTCATATAACTAGTAATGTAATCTCTTATTAATTCAATTTGCTTGGTCATTCTTTGATCAGTTACATTGCCCTTCTGTAAAAAACAAAAAAAACAATTACATTCATTATTTAATTTGTATTTAATAATTGAAAATTGTTATTGCATTTGATAAATATTATCTTACTTCATTAACATCATGGTCAAATTGCTGGTAAGCTCTAGACAAATATAAAAAATTGATTTAATTATCAAGACATAGAAATTTATTTGATACGCAATAAAAATCTTACCCGGTAGTAGCCATAAAATCTGGATGCTTGGTATTTAAATATGTCAATTCAAACTTTATCAAAAGACTTAAACGATCTCTGCATATTTTTTCACATTGTCTTATGTAAACTGACATATTTTGTTGAACTCTTGCACGTAATTTTGGATAATGAGATATCTAAAAATATAATTACAAAATATTATTGTGACATTACTACACTTGATGACTTTACTGTCTTTGAAAAAAAAAAAAATATTACATTGAAATTTCTGTCATATACATACACGATTAGTTATTTTTTTTTGTACATCTTCAAGTTCACCATGAATGATTTTTTTTCCAATTTCATCAACTATCCCAGTAATAACTGAAATAAATTGAAGACTTGGGTCTTCAAGTCGTGCAATTTGTTTTTTAACTGGTGCTTCAAATGCTACATCAGGTGTAAAAAGACCAGTCTTGACTCCTGTTGTAATTAAAAATAAAAATACTCGTTTAGTATAAAGTTTACTAAGTGATATGTGTTTAAATGATACGTACCCCGAGCATCCAATATAATTTTTTCAATTTGTTTATCCAATATTTTTCCATCAATGATGATTGTTGCAATATCTCGAGGAAAAGTCGAGTGATAAAGACGATAAATTTTTGAGCCTAAATATGGTGCATCTCTTACCTCGACTAAATTGTAATTTCCAATTTCAGCCTCAAAATCAGTAGAAAGTTGATGTAACATTCTGTAATATTAATGTGTAAAAATAATATTTTTTTTTATATATATAAATAACCATATGTGATTTAATAACTTACTGATACATTGCTTTGGTTTTAGTTGGATGATCAACTACTTTAAAATGATCATATTTTTCAATAAATTCTTCAATTTCTATTAGTTGTTTTTGCAATTGTTCACGAAGAGTTGGCAAAGTTTGATGAATATGATTTGTCAGCTGTTTATTCAATTCATGTTGTAAATATTCTGTTCCCAATCTATCTGCCATGTGTTTATACGATGAATGACTATTACAATTAATTAAAAAAAAATAGAAGGATCATTAAAAATATCGAGATAATTAATAAATAATTTAAAAGAAAAATTGGTAATACTTTAAAAAAAAATTTTTTTCAGCATCTAAAGCATTTCCAATGTCTTTATTTTCATCAATGTCTTGTTGGCTACGACTCACTACGCCTATATATCCCCTAAGTAATTTAAATACTTTATTTTCTAAAACATCTCTTGCATCAGTGCCTTTATCCATGAGATCTAGTTTTGTGATGACACCAATAGTTCTCAGGCCTTTATTATATGAAAAAAAAAAATATATACAAATTATATTTTGTTCAATAAATAAATATATACAATTAAAATTATAAAATAAAAAAAAAATACCTTCAGGATCAATCTCTTGAGCCAATTTAAGAGCATCACTGTTTGCTAGATCAGAGTTGGCTGGTGTTACTGCCAATATCAAACTATTTTTTTTCTCAATATATTCACGTACCATCTTTTCAATTTCCTTTCCAATATCAGGTTTTTGTTTGTCCATTGATATTTTTATTAAACCAGGTAGATCAACAAGTGTAAGATTTACAACTATAAATTATCAAATGTAATATTTATTATCTACAATTTTCTTTGATTTTAAAAATAAATATAATAACAATTAAATATATTACCATGTGGAGAGTAGATTGTTAAATTAATAGGTCTATTAGATACTCCTTTTTTTCCTTCTGTTCTATTAGTTTCTGATTCAATTTCATTACGTACTTCAGAAATATTATATTTACGACCAGCATTATGGAGAAATTCAGCATACTCTGTTAACAGAAAATTATACATTTATTTAAATTTTTTCTTTTCCCTGGAGTTTTTTATTAAGTTTTAATTTAAGATTCATAATATATATATGAGAGCTTATACCAGTTTTTGCAGTGATAAGTTGCAATACAAGTGGTCGTCTTGTCACAATGCCTGAACCTCTTGGTAAAAAATCCCTGTGAAAAATAAAAAAAAAAAACGATTTGCCCAACAATTTGATTAATAAATATTTATTCAACACATACTTGCCAACAAAATTTTCTAAAACAGAACTTTTTCCTGCACTTTGACAACCAATCACAACAATTTGAGGCAAATTTAATTCCACATTTAGTCCAGCTTGGCTAACAATATTTTGAATTTTGTTAATAACTGGAATTAATTTTTTCATTCCTGCATTATGACCCACTAATTGATCCGCATTTGGTGCCCTGGAATTATACAATGTATTTATAAAATTATAAATTTTAAAATAACAGTTAATATTAATAAATAAAAAAATAACTTGCATGATTATCAGTTGAATATTCAACTATGATGATGGAGTGTAAATTGAATAGTCAAAGTTCTCTTGTGAAGCCTTCGATGAATACTGAAGCAAATATTAAATATTTCTTCTTTTAAAGGTACCCACCAGTCATGGTCATTGAGCTGTTTCTTCTTATTTTAATGCCATGGCATATAGCAAATTGTTATATGTATTTTATATTTTTATTTTAACTCCAGACGTTAGTAATCTCAACTCAACTCTTCAAGTCTCCATTATACCATTTGTATACATAGTACCCCTGTTTATTATGCGGATCATAAAAATTTTAACGATGGAACGTGATACAAACAAAGAAATCCAGTGTGTTGTTTTTTTAAAAAACTATTTTGACCATATATTTTATGTGTTTAAATTTAATCAAACTTTACAAAAAAAAAATATTACGTAAAAAGCAACTGGATTCTTTTTGACCAGAAATATCCGGTATATATATTTTACACAATAAAATAAAAAGTTTATTAAATATTTTTTTTTTTTTCAATTTTAATTTAATTTATTGCATGTATAAGCTGTGTGCACATAGCTTATATATTTTACGGTGTGAAAGTATAGTAATAAAAAATAAGGACCTCAGACAAAATTTTTAAATTAAACTCCGAACCGCAGGGAAGTAGTATTATATCCATAAAAAAAAAATTGCGTCAAAAGCTTTTTTCACGCATATTTTACTATTTAAAAGTATATAAATTATAAAATTATTAAAAGTATAAAAAAAAATATATAAATAAATAAATATGCGTGTTTAACTCAATTTTTAATATTTAAAAATAATTATTTTCGGTAAAATTTGGTAACTAAAATAAAGACAAATAAATAATTGTTTAAAATTAAATATGATAATGAAATAATCCCTTTGGTATGAGTCAATCGTACAAAATTTTTTTATTTTTTTTATTTTTATATAATTTATTGGTATGTGCGTTGGACGACGATATATTTTTTTATTTTTTCTACAATATTGTGTTTTTTATTCTAAAAATTTTAAAATTTTATTTTGAGAAAATACCATTTCTTTTTTTATTTTGAGGTGACAATCTGACAATAATGGGTGAGGAATTATATTTTAAAATTTTTTTTGTTCTTTGTATTTTGGTTTATATAAAACACTGTTGTATTAAAATTATATATTTTTCTTCACAAAAAATTTAATTCTCGCATTTAATCTTATCCCTTCAAAATCACACAATATTTTTTGTTTAAAATTATTAATTGTTTTTCTACTTTATTTATTTTTTTTTTAATTATTTAATTGTTGTTTTTTCTTTTACTGACTTAAAAATCATTGCAAAGCATTTTACAATTAAGCTCGTTCTCACTCAATTATTAATTCTACATTTTAATTATTTAATATTTTTTTCGATTGTTTTATCTTCCATATGGACGCATACTACATATTATGATTATTTTTTTTTTTTCTAATTTAATTTTAATGACAATTAATATTATGTTATATATATATTAATTTTTTTTTTTTTTTAATTCAAGCATCACTTGTTAAATCTTTTCTGGCCAAGCCATTAAAGGAAAACATAAAATCGCAGTTTAATTGGAAGTTAACATTGTCATATTTAGTATAAATAATATTTAATAAAAAATTTAAACAAGCAAATATATTATCATTAACGAAAAAACAAAGATAAAATTTATCATTTGATAATAATTTATTACCACTGGCTCGTTTATCTTTCTTTAAATTAAATTAGTAAAAAAAAAAAAATCATTGAAGACAATGCTTATCTTAATATATATATTTAAAAACTCGAGACTTTTTCGTTGATAAAAAATGCAAACACAATTATTTTTTGTTTAACAGTACATTAAATAATTATTTAAAATGAATTTTTCTATTTATTATTATAATAATTGTTTTAAAAAAATCGATATAATATTGCTCAATTTTTTTGTTTATTTATTCATTTTTCTCACGCACAAATTTAACTCTTTGGCAGTTTTTATTATTATTAAATGTTTTTTTTTTTAAATACACTGGGACTCTGTGGTCGATAAAAAAACAAATAAACTTAATTAAAAAACATTATTAAATTTATAATATAATATTATAAACATTAACAAATTTATTTATTCAAAAAAGAAAAAAGTTTTTTTTTAATTTCTTTTCTCATTTAAAGCATTTATCTAGTTATTTTTTTTTAATTTAAAATTTTACTTTTCATTTAAATGAAAATAGATATGCGAATGAGATAATTTAAAGATATGTATCTACAAAGCGATTTAAATCTACAACCACAAAAAGCTGCTTTAATTTTTTTATTTTATTCAACATTAAAAAATTCGTTACTCTCATTCTCTCTCACAATTTTTGTTTCCTTCAGCAGGCAGTGTGTATTGATATTAAATAATTTTCACATTAAACTAAAAATAATAAGCAAAATATCGACGAAAAAAAAAAATGATAAGTAGATTGCAAATATCCATCGATAGTTTTTTTTTTTAAGTTCAAAGCCAGTGCATTCACGGTTTTATTATTATTTTTTTTTCAGACATAAATTTAATTTAATATTAATTATTCAAAGACACTAGACAAAACTACAAATATTTTTTTTTTTTTCCTTTTAAAATGTAGAACATATCTTTGGCACTTTTATACATTTAATATTTTTTTTTTTCATAAATTATTTTAACTGCATTAAAGTACCAGGTTTTTTATGATCCCAACTAACTTTTTTTTTTTTCTTTGATTTTATTTTGAAAACTATCATTAAACATCAAAAATCTACGTGTTATTTAAATAAAAAATAATTTTTTTTTTTTGAAAATACTATTAAAAATATTATTTCTGTATTATTTTTGTATTAATTTTTTTATTTCAGTCATTGTAATTTGACTCTGAGCATTTATTACTTGACACATTCATCAAGTTTCATAAAATTAAAAAAAACAAGTAATCAAAAAACAAAATTAAAAAAAAAACTAACCCACGGATTAATATCGTTTTTAATTTCAAACGGTGTATTTATTATTCATAATTTTATTATTATTATTATTAATTATACGTAGTGTGATAAAAACCACAAGCATATTTTATGTATGAGCAAAATAATGCGATGTAATCATTATCAGTACATTGAGCCAATGGCAAATACTTACACTTCAAAGTGTCTTTGCCTTTTCCAATAAATCATTGATAAATTTCTGTAATAAAAAAAATGAAAAATAATTAAATAAATATTATGTAAATATCAATTAGATATTTATTATAATTAATATGATTTACCTTGACATCATGAGGCTTTTTAGCATCTACCAAAAGCTCCTAAAATAATAAAAATAAAAAATTAACATATTGCTTTATTTGATTGTTGTTAATCATTAAAATTTTTAAATATAATTTTTATATTTACCTGAAGATGAGCTCGTCTATGATCATCAGTATCCATGTCTAATAATTTATCAATATCAACATCAACTTCACGATTTTTTCCATTATCATTCTGTAATAAAAAAATAAATAAATATATAATTTTACATTTTGTAATAATTCAAGCTTTATTAATTATCAGTTTATTGATTTTTATTTATTATTATTATTTTTGATAATAAGTAAATAACTTACAGCTGAATCATAAAGTTTTTGTAACTCATCAAATAGCCACATTTCAACAGCAAGTCTTTTTCTTATTAATGACATTTGATGTGATCCATATTTAGCTGTTAAAAATTTTTCACGTTTTTCTTTAACTTCACCTTTTTCAGTAAATGCAACATGTAAATTTGCACGTGCTGGACTACGTTCAGCAGTTAATACACCACCTCCTTCCATTTTTAATCTGAAAATAAAATTAAGTTATAAAAAAATTTTAAATAACAAAAGAAATTTATAAGCTATACATTAAACAAATGAATAACAAATGAGTGTTGTTGATTGTCATCAAATCAATAGAGTCATTTGATACTTTTTTTTTCCATAAAAACAATAACAATTAATTGAGCTTTGTTTAAAAAATTAAATTTCGATTTTTTATTAAGTGACTGACGTTAGAAATGTTTATGAATTTTATCTTCATAATTTTTTATATTACAGTTGTAATAAATTAATTAAAACATTATCAAAAAAAAAAAAAGACCTTGGGAATTTTCTCATGCACTCACATCCTGGACACGTACCTCCAAAGTCACGCAATTTATTGTTTTTTTTTTTCGCTGATTAGATGCAAAATTCCATATAGTTTACTCAGAACCTTTTGTCTTTATTTTCATAACAATACTTTCATAAATAAAATAAATAAAAATAATAATATTTTTAATAAATAATCAATTAAAGTACCATCATAAAATTTTGCATTCAAAAATTAAATAAATTAGAAAGAAAATTAGATAATTTTAATTATAAAAAGCCAATATATAATATTTTTAAACAAAGTAATTGAAAATAATAATAAATTAGATAATAAAGAAATAAATTTAATATCAATAAACCTTTTTTTTTTTCCTTTTTTTTCTAGTTCACAATTTGTCGGCAATTTAAAGTTTATTTAAAATGGTTATAACACTTTGAAATGAAAATATGTAAGTTTATTATTATCACAGAGAAAAAAAAAAACAAAAATTCTTGGATATTAATATAATATATAAAAAAACAATTAAAAAGATTAAAGAGCGCGTCCACTTGACAGAGAAATATGAAAGCGACACTGTCGTTTGTTTTATTTGCAAATAATAAAAAAAAAAAAATTGCACCGCTATCGTCCATCTTGAATTACTTGACGGCCATCTTGAAAATATGACATTGTAAATTCGCCCTAAAATAAGAATTAATTAACTTTGTTTTTTTTTTGTTTAAAAAAAATAATACCTATGTTTTTGTTGAGTAGTCAATGCAGTTGACAACTTGTCAAATTTATCAATAATACTTGTTTTATGTAAAATACAAAAAAACAAATGTCATAGTTGTCATTATTATTCATCGTTGTGATAAAAAAAAACAATTTTAATTTTTGATATAAAAAATTGTGTGTTAGAGTGTGTAATAATTTTTTGAATGAATGTTATTATTTTTTTTTTTATTTATCAATATGTATTCGACCTTTGGCCCACTGTATGGTTAAAAAAATAAACTGATAATTATACTGTTTTTTTTTTGTTTAATTAAACTTGATAGTTTAATTGATGAAAAATTAATTTACAACGTTGAAAATTAATTGTCATTGTGTTTTATTATTACATACAAAATATTGTAAATATATATTGATTAAAAATGAATCAACAACGACCAACTACATCAAATTTTCGTGTAACAACACCTGGTGGAATGTCAAAGTAAGAAATAAAAAAAAATAAACATTGTTATACTTGATTTTTGGAGTAAAATATTGACAATTTAATGATTATTTTTTTTCAATTCCAGTGGTCCAACACGTTATGGCAATCAAATGTCATTACCACCACCAATACCACCAAGAAGACAAGTTAATAATTATGGAACTCATTTTAATATGACACCAAGTTATTTAGGTGGTTATAATAATAATTATGGATATAATTCATTTCCTCTTAGATCTACATCATATAATAATTATGGTAATTTTAATGGACCAAGTGGTGATGTTGAAAGTAGATTAATACAATATGCTGAAGAAACAAGTAGACCAGCATTTGAATCAATTGAATCAATTGTAACAACATTTTCATCAATAACAATGATGCTTGAATCAACATTATTTGCAATGTCAAGTTCATTTCGTGCAATATTAGCTGTTGCTGATAATATTGGAAAAGTTAGAAATATGTTTGGACAAATATTAAATACATTTATACTTATTAAATATGCTAAAAAATTATATAAATATATTTTATTTAAACTTGGTAAGTTGTAATATTAAATTTTTAATTATTACAAATGAAAATTTGATATTTAATAGATATTTTTAAACAACAGGTTTACGTGAAGATGATCCAGATACTGATTTAGCATGGAAAAAAGCATTTTTAGATTCAGTTAATGATAAAAAATTACCAACAACAACAACATGGCCAATTTTTATATTTTTAAGTCTTATATTTGTCATTCCATATTTAATACATAAAATTATGAAAAATATAAATACAAATGATTTTAAAGAAAAAACATTACAAGATTGGCTACAAATAAATGAGCCAGTATATTCAGCAACAGTTATGTATGATTTTCAAGCAGCAACATCAAATGAATTGACAATTAAATGTGGACAAAAAATTTGGCTTGCACCAGAATCATTACAGCCAAAAAATAATCCTGGATGGTGTAAAGCATCAAATGGTACTAACATTGGATTAGTACCATCAAATTACATTCAAATTGTTGGTGAAATGAAGAAAAAAAATAAGCTTAATAATGAAAATAAAAATGATGATGATCTTAATACAACAATGGAAGAAACTTTTAATAATAATGATAAAAAAATTAATGATCCAACAAATCATGAAGTTATTTAATTTATTGAATGAATAAAACAATAAATTTTTGATGATCCTGATCATGACTCATAAATACCAAATGGTTACTAATGAATTTTTATATTTTTAAATGGTACTGAGGCTTGTAAATATTCCTTAATTTTTTTTTTATACTTTGTGTTAATCAATTTTATGTATTTATCATTGGGAATAATATATTAATTTAATAAAATAATAAAATATATGAATATGATAATTTTTATGACTCGGAGTAATTTTTAAAAATTAATTTTAATAGTAAGATTTATGTTTGACATCAGGGAAATTAATTTGTATGCTGTCATGAAGACCATGTGCTCTAAAAATTGATTAAATTTTTAAACAACAAAGTTTATCAAACGAAGATAATTGTAATGTTTTTATGACACTTTATTAAGTGTCAATGATTGAAAAAATAATTAAACAAGGATTAATCATGTTTAGGGGTTTTAAATAATAATGACAATTTAGTCTTTTTTCATAATTTTTGTAATATGACATTAACTGCAAAACAATCTACTAAGTTTTTTTTATTATTTATTATTTTTTGTCGTTAATAATGACAATGAGTTTAAACTGTCTTGTTGGTATTTTGGTAACAATTTCCGAAATATTTATCAAAGAGAATACAACTCAAAAAAAAAAACGTCAATTTGTTATTGTTTTTTTTTTTTTGTTTTATTTTTTTTTTTTTAATCATTACTCTCTCTTTTTATAACTTTTCTTAACGATATTTGAGAAATTTTGTTTTTTTTTTTTTGTTGTTTATTTATTTTACTGTAACATTGACTGTGTATTTTTTTTTTATACAATTGGTGGTTTTCTTTCAAGTTGGAACCAGTGTCCACAATCACAACGTTTTGGTTGTCCCTCGTGAAGCCACATCCAAGCAACACTTGTAGAATCACTTTCACAGATACAACCAACAATACGACAATCAAAAGCACTTGGTACTAAATTTGGTTGATCCTTGGTACCTGGACCACGCTTTTTTCCTTTCAACATAAATGGATCCTATAAAAATTAATAAGAATACATATTACATTTATTTTTAATGACAAATATATACATAACAAACTGTTTTTAATTAATAATTTAAAAATAAAAATCAATTGTTAATAATAATTGATTATTTTTATTGAATAAACAACTCACATCATTGCCAGCAATACGAGCAAGTAATTCCTTCTTCTCCAAACCAGTAGCAAGGTCCAGAGGTTCCGGGAATGCTGTTAATGAAAATAAAATTAATTTATTAATATTTATATTGATAAACAATAACAACAATTGCTTGTGTGTTATAGAAATATTAAAATTTTTCTTTTTTTGTACACCCAGGTCGGTCATCTTGACTTTGAATTACATAATACCAAAATTTATAACATAGAAATACACACAACTGACAATCAATAAATCATCAATAAAATTATTCCTAAATATTTTTATAAACAACTTACATTTTGCGTATTTAATTGATGATGTCGACAATCCACGACGTGATATTTGAAGAATTGTACGTCCGTACAACGAAGCCATTTTATTGATAATTATGGACAAATAATTTTTGTCTTTTTTTTTTTTTTGGGTGACTCTCTCCGAAGTGACTCTTCGGGCCGACTTCGACTGAGACAGACTGAGAAATAGCTATTTAAACCATAAACTAACAAAACAATGAGAAACACGAAATTCACGCTCAATTTAAATTATCAACAAATGATAAAACAAAAATCTTTTTAACCAAATGATGCTAACAGTTTTTCCCTGGAGAGAAAATATATTTTTCTCATCTCAATTAAATTTTTATATTTCATGGATTAAATTAATTGAAAAAAAAAAAAAAAATAATAAATAAAATTACATTCTAGATTTATCTATATATTTTTCCCATCGTAAGTGTACATACATGTGTAAATCTCCCACCCTAATATATAATTTTTCATAAAATAGAAAAAAAAAAAAACGCGACATCTATTCGCGAATCGAATATCGCGAGGCTTGCAACCTGTATGCCAAGTTTAACAATTTTTTTACATGGTGTGGTTTTTTTTTTTTATCAACAATTATTAAACATATTTATTATCAATTATTTAAACAATAATAATCATTAATAATATATTTATTTAATAAAACATTTAGTCATTATACAACAGTAATAATAAACGTGTCATTTAATACAAAAATTCAGTGAACATTATAAAAGGAGAAAAAAAAAAAAAAAAAAACACCAGTAGATTAATAAATTACAAAAAAAAAAAAAAAAATTATTTTTGTGTGTGTACGTGTGTGTGTTTGTAGATAAAATATATATTTTTGATATTTTTTTTTTCGTTTTTAATTTTTTTTTTTTTTTTTTTTTAATTTATTTATTTTAGCAATATAAAAAGTGAATAAAGTGTTGATATAAAAAGAGAAGGGTGGTGATATATAAAATAGAGTTTCCTTGAAAAAAAAGACAGAAATAACAAGAGTGACAAAGATAGAGAAAGAGAGAAAGAGAGAGAGAAAAATATATATTTTTCAGTTGGTAAAGGAGAGAGTAAAAACCGAGTAAATTTGCGTGAAAAAAAAAACCAAAAAAAAGAAATAAGTGGTCAAATTTTTATTTCCATTATTATTAATATTGTCGTGTGTAATAATAATAATAATACAACAAAAAAGGAAAAAAAAAAAATTAGCAAAAACGAGTTGGAAAAAGTGAGATAAAAATATTATAGCAAAAAGAGAGAGCAAGAGAGCGGAAGGAAAAAGAAAAAGAAAAAGATAATTAAAAATAATATATATTTCAATAACTAAAAGCAATAAATAAATATACATATATAATATTTATTAAATCAAGTGGAAAATTACAAACACACACAGTAAAAAGAAAGTCAAAAAGTTTTAGAAAAAAAAAAAAAAAGAAGAAATATATTATAATAATACCGCACGATTGTAGGTGTGCGTTTAATGGATCCTACAATCGGTTGGTATCAACCCGAGCAATCAGGTCCTGCACACAAATTGTGGCTTAATATTTGGGAAGCTGAAAAGGGTATTGATATATTAACACTTAAAAACGATAATAATAATAGTGGTTTATTTAGTATTGGTTGTAATAATAATATAAATACAATTAATAATAATAATAATAATATAACAACAACATCAACAACAACTGGAACATCAACAACAACGTCAACTTCAATAAACACAATGAATAATAAAATTCAACAAAATCAAGATTATATACCAATTGATAATAATAATTATCGTATTATTGATGAACAACAACAACAACAACAACAACAACAACGACAATATATTAATCGTCATTATCAACAACAAAATAGTATATGTAGTAATATTTATTATAATCCATCAAAAAGGAAACCTGATAATCGTGCAAGTACATACGGCATGAATTATAATTATGATGTACTTATTGGTGAATATGGTGGATGTCCTTGGCGTCCACCAAATCGTACTTATACCAAAGGAATTGTTGGGTATGATTATTTATTCATTTAATATTTCATTGATTAATTTTAATTATCAAAAAAAAAATTTATAGGATTATAATTGGGCTGCTTGTTTAAGGTTATGTTTAATTTTTTTTTTTTGAAGTTATCAGAAAAATGCGCAATGTTTTGTTAATAATAATTTTAATTTTTTCATTTATGGATATTTTAGGTTAGATTTTATATTGGGTTTTTTTTTTTTTTTTTTTTTATCTTGATTGAGATAGTACACGTGAGACAAGCTGATTTGATGAAAATTATTTGCCAATATGTTGTTATTATGATTACCAATGATTACAGAATTATGATAATTTAAAAAAAATAAATAAATAAATAAAGTTTAAAGAAATAGAAAATAAATATTATTTATTTATTTAATTTTTGAATAAATATTTTATAAATTTTTAATTTTATTATTTATTGTCATTTTGAAAAGTATTGTTTGTAATAATCAAAATATTTTCAAATAGATTACACGAAGAAATATTGGATTTTTATGCATACATGTGTCCATCAAGAGAAGAGCACAATATGAGAGTTCGTGTTGTCAAGAGAATAGAACAAGTTATTTATGACCTCTGGCCTGATTCAAAGGTCGAAGTTTTTGGAAGTTTTAGAACTGGTCTTTATTTACCAACAAGGTATGTTAATATTATGAAATATAAATAATAAATATAGATACTTTATTATATAGGAATAAAGTATAGGAATAAATAATAATTTTGATAATATTTGTTTTTTTTTTTCTAGTGATATTGACTTGGTAGTTATTGGTAGATGGTCAAATTTACCATTACGTACATTAGAAACTGCATTACTTGAACAAAATATTGCTGAACCATCATCAATTAAAGTATTGGATAAAGCAAGTGTACCAATTGTTAAATTAACAGATAAAGAAACTGAAATTAAAGTTGATATTAGTTTTAATATGAATAATGGTGTTAAATCAGCTGAATTAATTAAATCATATAAACGTAAATTTCCAGTATTGGATAAACTTGTATTGGTTCTTAAACAATTTTTATTACAACGTGATTTAAATGAAGTATTTACTGGTGGTATATCATCATACAGTTTAATTCTAATGACAATTAGTTTTCTTCAATTACATCCAAGACAAGATGCATATTGTTCAAATACAAATTTGGGAGTATTATTAATTGAATTTCTTGAATTATATGGTAGAAAATTTAATTATGTTAAAACTGGTATTAGAATAAAAGATGGTGGTACTTATATATCAAAAGATGAAATATTAAGAGATATGATTGATGGACATAGACCATCATTATTATGTATTGAAGATCCATTAACACCTGGTAATGATATTGGAAGAAGTAGTTATGGTGCACTTTATGTTAAAGATGCATTTGATTGGGCATATTTTGCACTTTCACGTGCTGTTAATCCATTAAATAATTTGGCAAATGATGCTACTAAATGTAGTATACTTGGAAGAATTATTCGTGTTACTGATGAAGTTATTGAATATAGAAAATGGATTAAAGATACATTTCAATTACCATTAGAAATTGATTCATTTTCAAGTTCAACTGGATCTGATGCTTCTACATTATCAGCACCTGCCAGTGATACAGTAATTAATTTATTTTATTTTTAAACTTAATGTATTATCTTTAGAGCGCAATGATATTTAATTATTATTATTTTTTTTATAATTATTAGGATTCTGAATGTAGTCGTGGTAATTCACCAAATACTGGTGGTAAAGTTGATGATAGAAATAAAGATAGAAATTCATATAATAATCAACAAACAAATCAACATTATCAATCAAAAAAACCATACAAACCAAGTGGACATGGTAAGTTTAAAAATATAATTTATACAAGAAAAAAAAATACATAACAATATTTATGAACTATAATAAAAAATATAAATAGAAATTATTTTGTTTGAAACATGAGATAAAATATTCAGACAAGGTTTGAATATTTCATATATATATATTTCAAGTAGGAAAAATTGTTTATTATTTTTTTTTTTTATTTTATAATTAACAATGAAATTAATTAATTTAATTTTACAAAATTTACAGGTCATCCTCAACATCATCATCATCATCATCATAATTCTCGTAATAGTTATTTACGTGGTATTAATAATAATCCACTTGGACAAAATAAAATTAAAAATTCACAACAAAATAATATTAATAGTCCAAGTAACAATAATAATACCAACAATCAAAGTCCAGGTACACGAAGTCAAGCACAAAAAAGAAAAAAAAGTGTTAATCATCGAGTAACTAGTGATTGTGTACGGTGATAAAATATACATAATTAATAATCATGAAAAAAAAAAAAAAAGAATTAAAAATAATAATCAAACGAAAAACATAAAAAAAATAACAAAAAAAAAAATATCATAAAAAAACTAAAAAAGTCTTGATAAAAGAAAAAATTTTAAAAAAAATTTAATAATAATAATCAGTTCCTTTTTTTTTTTTTTTTTCTTTTCAATCTTTTGAGTATATCTTAGCAATAATAAAACACCAGGTAAAGTCTTATACATTAATTACAAAAAGAAAAGAAATTTTAATTTGCATTTCATTTGATTGACTCAACTGAAAAAGAAAAAAAAAAAAATCTTACTATTGAGGGACGAAATTTCGAATATGTTGATAAACAAATGAGTGATATTAATAATGGTGGAAAAAAAAAAAATATTGTTGGTACATGAGCATTTTGACGATAGACAATTAAATTAAATTTTTTTTTTTTTTGTTTTATTTTTATATAGAAAAAAAAAAATGATAATATTGCAAAAAAAAGAAAAATGTTTTTGTCAATATTAATGTATATTATTGGTTCACCCTAATCTTAGCGAATGAACCAAAGATTATTTTTTTCAACATTAATTTTATGATCTTTGATCTCTTACGATAAAAAATACTGTATTTTTGTTTATAACTTTTTTTTTTTTTTTTACTGTGATTTTTCCCAATTTTTCGAGTGGCCAATATATTGACTATATATTTTTTTTTTTTCGTTTTATATAAAATAATAAAAGCATGACTGCGATCATCAGGTGTTTAATTTCCACATACACACTATTTTATGTAAATTTATATAATATTTTATCGACATTTTATTCATCGAATTAATCGATAGTATTAAAAAGAAAAAAAAAAATTTAGTAGTTTCAAATAAATAATACAATAAATCATAATTTTTTTTTTTATATAAATTGCACTTTCATGAATTATATTTAAAGCAATAACGTTTTTTTTTTTTTTATAAATGAGTTTTCTTTGTCATGTATTAATTAATACTAATTGCCATTAATAGAAATTTTTAAAATAATAATAAGAAAAAAGTATAGTTAAACTCTCTTGTTGTGCTACAAATAGTTTATACTTATTTTTATTTGTAATTTTCTGTTATATGTTTTTTTTTTGTTTTTCTTTTCATGAATTTATATAAAAAAAAAAAAAAAAAGGAAAACATTCATGAAAAGATAAGAAAATATAAATGATAATTATTTTTTTTATATTTATTTATTTACTAATAATTATATTGAAAAATATTAGTATAATTTTTACGATACCGATATTATAAAAAAAAGCGCAGAAAAATAATTAAAAGTTAACAATAACATTAAAATAAAAATCTTTTTTTTTTTTTTTTTTCCTTTTTTTTTTGGGACTTGCCTAATGTACATATTGTAAAATAAGCTATATAAATTGATTTAATGAATAATTAACAGTTGTTTAGTATCTAAATGTATAAAAAAAAATTTAAAAAAAATTGCGTCACAAAATTAAAGTTAAAAAAAAATATGTTTGAAGGAAAAGTAAAAAAAAAAAAAAAGAAAAAATCATGAATATAATTTAAGAATAATAACAACATGTAAAAGATTGAAGAAAAAAAAAATATAAAAGTGGTTTTTTTTTTCTTAACTAAAGTTAAATAATTGAAAAAAAAAAAAAAAAAAAAAAAAAAAAACTTTATAAAAAATATAAAGCCAATATAAAAATATAAATATAATCATTTCTTCCTTTTTAAAAAATTGTATAAAATAAAAAAAGATTAATTATTGTTTTTTATTATTATTATTATTATCTTATTGTAGAAATTCGTAAAAGCTTTTTTTTTTTTTAAAGAAAAAAATTCATGTAACACATTTTTAATATAAAACAACAACATAATGCCATGTAAAAATGATAAAAAATTGTCTGAATTGTTTGTATGATTATTCTTTAGCACATGTGATGCCTAAAAAAAAATTAAAATTCTAGTTTATGCTGCTATTGTAACTTAATTCAATATGTACAAACTTACGAGACTGCCATTGAAAAAAAAAAAGAAAAAAAAAATAATAAAAACTAATAATCGGTCTTTGTAACATACCACTTTATTTATATACAATAATTGTATCATAATCTTGAGTACAAACATATAGTTCATTACGTTTTCATAATAAAAAAAAAAAAAAAAGAAAAGAAAAATTAAAAAAAAAAAAAACAAATAAAGAAAAACGTAAAAAGAACAAATGTTAATTGTTTTAAATATTTAATTATTAATTGTATCCATAAAACTTACCTAAATAATTTAAAGTTTTTTTTTTTTTTTTTTTAAATAATTAATTAGTTTTCAAATAATTTATTATTGATATTTGATTTTTATTTTTTCAAATTGTACAGTACTTTAACTGAAGATGACTATAATTAAGTTTACATTATTATTATTACTTTTTTTTATTTATTATTGTTTATTCATCTTGTAATAACAATTATACAATTTTTTTTTTCTTTTTGTTTCTTTTTCTTCTTCTTCTTCTCTACTACTTTGAAAAAAAAAAAAAAAACAAACAAAAATGTATAATAAATTGATTTATTTTTCTTTACGTTTCCAGTCACCCCAGATTGGATTTGCATCAAGTTTAACCAGACGATCATAAGTTGCCAATTGCCATTCTCTTGAGAAAGTATGTGGTAGAGGTGGATAAACTAAAATAAACAGAAAAAAAAATAATTATTTGATTAAGTATGTTGAATTATTTATGTTGTTTAACTGGTTCATGATAACAAGAAGCAATTAATTAAATTAATAAAATATACATACCATATGTTTTGAGTAAAATGAATATCCACAATGCAATACCAATACCAAAAGCAGCACAACCAGTTATTGATTTCCATTCACCAGTTGGTGCATCAATTTCAGCAAATGTTTGACAAAAACTAGCACGATAAAGTTCTTTTTTTTCATTTGTACTTAATTTTTTCCAATCACCTTTTTCTTTTTCTTTAAGTGCTTGAATGTCTGGTGTTATTTCCTTATAACGAATTGCTGGATATGGAAAATCTTCAAGATCTAAATATGATGCTTCACCATTAAGACCAAATCCAACAACTTCACGATTACCATATTTGACATTTATTGGTGGTGCATCATTTGAATATGATCTTACACCATTAACAAGATTCCTTCTCACCAAGGACATCAGCAAAGTTCTACCAGCCATGTTTTCTGTTAAATAAAACAAATATCTATTATTATTATTTTTATAAATTAAATAAATATCAACATTGTGTCAGCAATCTAATTAATATTTATAATAATTTAAAACTTGACAACTAATTTTTATTGTCTAGTTTTTGTTGTTGTTGTATTTATTGTTGTTAAATTTTTCAATAAACAATTATGAGAATTTTTGAGTGTCTAAAATGATTACCTAATCAATGTAATAATTTTTATGATTTTTTAATAAATTATTGGCTTTAAATACTACAAGTAAAATATATTAATTATGTAATTTAATTTTTTGTTTTTTTTGTTTTTATTGTTTTAAGTTTATTTATTATGTTTGTTAATTTATTTATTTATAAAAAAATAATTACCGTGTTGGATATATTTTTTTTTATTATCCGAAAACACTTGGAAAGATGGCCGCAATGAAAATTTTTAGTACATTGACGTTTAAACCATGAAAAAAATATTACAACTTAGATGGTAAACATTAGTTTTTTTTTTTTTTTTTTTGTTTAATTAGTTTTTAGAAATTAATTAAATAATTTAATAATATTTATAATGATTGAAATAAAATAATTTTAATAAATAATTTTTATTATTTATTTAATTGAAAATTAATTGTTATTATTATTATTTAATTCAATTGTAAAAATAGCCACGTTGATAATGTAAAGATGGCATTAGTTGTAAATTTTGAGCTTGAAGTCATTTGAGGTTGGGAAACTCTCTTCAACTTTCAGCCTTTTATCACGCTACTCGTGTACTGTGCAAGGTTTGTCTTTCTTTCACATATTAATTGTTTATTAAAATTATTAAACAAGGTAAATTAATGAAACGCATTAATAATAATAACAATTGTTACAATAAATTTGATTAATAATTATTTACAATTGTCGGATGATGTTAGAGTATAATGATTAAAATGGATTAAAAATTTGTGATAAATTCGGCATGATTTTTTTGGCTGAAATACCGATTAATTAAATTGTGCATTAAATATACAATTAAAAAATGGAGTAAATTGTATATATAAAAAAAAAAAAGTTACATAGTTTATTAATTAACTGGATAAATTTTGTGCTAATAATTACATCTATTATTATTATTATTATTTTGTGTTTTAGTAAAATTATTGATATCATAACCTATAAAAAATAGCCATGTTACACTGTCAATGAAAAATTCATGTAACATTTATCAAGTGGGGAAAAGCATAAAAAAAAGAGTAGCAACTCTTCATCATATATTTTAAAAGTTTTGTTGTTTTAATAATTTGGAATTGGTATTAATTTGTTTTATTTTTTTGTTTCTAGATGTTCACGGCAAGTGCAAAAATTGTCAAAAGCGGTGGTGCTGAACCCGATGCTTTCGAATCCAGCATTTCTCAAGCTCTTCTTGAGCTAGAGATGAATAGTGATCTTAAATCTCAACTTAGAGAATTACACATCACTAAAGCTCGTGAATTGGAAACCAACAACAAAAAAGTAATTAATTATTTAATTTTCTTTTAATTAATTATTTAATGCATATGTGTATATTAATTATTTTGTAATTTATTATAGTCAATCATCATCTATGTACCAATCCCAAAATTAAAGGGATTCCAAAAAGTCCAAACAAGATTGGTTCGTGAACTTGAGAAAAAATTCTCAGGTAAACATGTTATGTTTGTTGGTGACAGAAAAATTTTACCAAAACCAACACGTAAAACTCGCACACAAAACAAGCAAAAACGCCCAAGAAGTCGTACATTGACATCAGTTTATGATGCTCTTCTTGAAGATCTCGTTTATCCAGTTGAAATTGTTGGTAAACGTATTCGTGTTAAGCTTGATGGATCACAGCTTACCAAAGTTCATCTTGACAAAAATGAACAAACCAACATTGAACATAAGGTAAATTAAATCAGTCAATTGTTTAATATCATTTTGATATTTTTGTTGTTGATTTTATTATAAAAGTTAATCTAATTGTATTTTTATTTTTCAGGTTGACACATTTGCATCTGTTTACAAGAAACTCACAGGTCGCGATGTAACTTTTGAATTCCCAGAATCATATGTTTAATGACTTATTAATGAAATAAAAAAAAACAAAAAAACTTGATTAATTGTCTTTTAAATATTTATATTTCACCTTCATCATTATTTTTATTTTTTTACAATTTTTTATCTTTGTTGTCTCAAGTTTTGATTCAACTGTTTGACATTCTCGTTATTTTTTTTGACGATTTTTTGTTTTGAATTTGCAAGAAATAAATTAACACAATTATCAGTCTATTGTTGTGTTTCTTTTATTTATAATTTTCGAAAAAAGTTGATGTACAATTTTTTATTTTCAACTGTGTTAATCATTTTTTTTTTTTTTTTCGATTAATAATTACGTATTGCTGGCTAAATTAATTTACGGTAATTTATAAATTAATTAAACTTGATGATAAAAAAAAGAACGACAAAATATACAGTATAATATTTATTTATAAAAAGCAATAATATTTTTCATTAAAAATAAATTAATAATTAATGTATGAAAATATTTTAAACTCACTATTATCTAAAATGTGCAAAACAAAATAAAATGGCCATGAATTAACTTAAAATAATAATTATCATACAAATTACAAAGATTATTAAACAATTGTTTTTTTTTTTTTATAATAAAAAAATATTGGACATGATTTTTTAATCAATTAAATATCAATTCCTGCTGTGATAAGTGAAAACAATTATTATCAACAATCAGCACCTTAACTTGTAGAATTTTTAATATTAATTATTATAAATAACAACAATTTTAAATATGATAAATATAATTTATAATTGTTAAATGATTAACAGTAAAAAAGCTGTAAATTTAAATGGAAAAAAAAAATAATTTAAAGTAGAAAAACAAATGATTTAATAAATAAATATTACTGGAGACTTTGAGAGTATATAAAAATATGTTTTTTTTTTTTTGTTTAAATATTATTTGTTAACAAACAATTATGAAAATAAATGAATAAAATAACACGGAAGATTTTTATATATTAAAAAAAGAAAAAAAAATAATGATATATCATAAAATAAGACACAATTGGTCATACAGACGTTGATTCATCATTAAAATTAGTTAATAAATGTATTTTTTTATCAAGTTTATCAATTTTAGATTTTAAATATGAATTTTCAATAAATAATTCTTTAATTAACATATCAGATTTTGTTAATTTATCTAATTGTATTGTATTTAATGATAATTGTTTTTGTAAATTTAATTGTATATTATTTAATGATAATTGTAAATCATTAACTTCATCATTATGTTGTTTATATATTTTATCAAATATATTATTTGAATGTTGTTTATGTTGTTTTAAACAAATTTGTAAATTTTTTTTTTTCTTTTCTAAACTATATATTTTTAATTTTAATTCTTCAATGTTATTATTATTTTTATAGGTTTTTTTTAATTCAATAATATCAGCTATTAATTTATCTTTTTTTTTTAATAATAAACAATAATCATTGTCTGTGTCATATTTTTTTTTTATAATTTTTTGTAAATCATTATCAATTGTTTTGTATTTATCTATTTTATTACAATAACATTGTTGCTGTTGATGTTGTTGTTGTGATGAATTTATATTTTTTTGTATCAATGAATTTTCATTAATTTGTAATAATTTATTAGCATTTGTTGTATGCAATTTATCATTTAAACAATAATTAATTTTATTTGTTATTGTTTGTTGATTATGTTCAATAATATCATTTGTTTTTTTAGATTTTTTACTAATATCATTATCATTAACTTGTATTGATATATTTTTCATTTCAATATTAATTTGTTCTTCATATTTTGCAATAATATTATTTTTTTCAATTAATAATAATTCATGATTATTTTTATATAAATCATATTCAGCTTGTAAATCATTATATTGTTGTTCAAGATTTATATTTTCATCAATTGGTGATAGTCTACCGTCATTTTTAATTTTATCACCAGAATTTGTTTCGAATTCTTCATACTCAGATATTTTTGACATTAGCTCAGCAAAATGTGCATCACTTAATTTTTGTTCTTTATCAAATAATTTACGTTCTTCATCTAGTTTATCTGTCCAATAATCTTCAAGACGATAATATTCTGTTCTTAATGAATTTAAACTTGTTTCTAATTCTTGACATTGTTCTTGTAGTAATTTTTTTTCAAGTGAATATTTATTTTCTTGTTCTTTTAATAATAATTTTAAACGATCTCTATCTTTAATAATATCATCCTTATTATCAGTATCATCAGCATCAATATTAATACTTGATGTATCATTTAAATGAATATTTTTATTATCACCATCATCATCTGTTGATTTTTTTATATTTGATGAATTATTACCATTATCTTTTTTTGGTGGATAATCACGTAAACATTTAAATTTATTATTTTTATTATCAAAATTATTAAAATTATAAATCATATCATCACTTGTTGATATTCTTTTATTATTAATTAATTTTGTTTTATCGGTTTTACATAATACTAAATCTCTCAATGATTCACTTGTACGTTCTTCATAATCATTATCATTTTTGTTAATTTTTTTAATTTTATTATTATCATTATTTAAAAATATATTTAATTTATCAATAATATTATTTATTTTATAACGATAATTACAATCAATTATTAATGATTCATAATTATTTAATATATTATTTAAATCATTTATTATTGTTGTTATAATGTTTAAATTATTATCATCATAATTTGTATTATTTTCATTTGTTGATGATATTATTATTTGTTTATCAATATTATCAAATGATTGTGATTTAATATAATCATCAATATCAATTGTTGTTGTTGTTGCTGTTGTTGTTATATTATTATTTAATTTATTTTTCATTAATTCTAGCTCAGATGTTAATTCATCATTTTGATCTCGCAATAATGTTATTTCATCATTTAATAATTTAATACGTTCAATTAATTCAATCATTTTTTCATTATCATTATCATCATTTTCAATTGCTTCATCATGTTCAGCAGTTAATACTTGTACTTGTAATAATAATTGATTATTTGAATTTTTTAGCTTTGATATTTGTTCAATATATGATTGAATATCAATTTCAATTTTATGATTATCAATTATTGTTTCAGCTAATTTATTACGTATTAATTGTTCATCATTTTGAATTGTTTTAATTTGTTCTTGTAATGTTTTAATATGTGTATTATATTGTTCACGTTCATTGTTATATTGTTGTTCAATATTTTTCATTAATTCATTATGTTTAATTTCTAATTGTTTAATTTGTTCTTGTTTTGTTTGTTCAATTTTAATATGATTATCATCAATTTCATGAGCTAAAAAATTTGATCTATCATTTGCTTCAATAATATCAATACGTAATTTATCTCTTTCACATGTTAATTGTTCAATAATTATTGTTATTGTACGTAATTCTTCTTGATAAAGTATTAAGGCACTTTTAAGAAGATTAACATGTGTTTGTATTGGTTCATTTATTTGTTCATTTTTTAATAATTTTAATTCATCATTTAGTACATTTATTAAATCATCAAGATTTATTATTGTATTTGTAAATCCTAAATCATGCAATAATTCTGATGGTTTATTAACACCAGCTAATTTCCATAAATTAATAACACTATTATTTCTCATTAATCCATTTTGTTCAGGTCCCATTATTGTTATTATATTTTTATCATTATTTAAACTTTTATCATACCAATCATTTGTTGTTGATGATGATAATAATAGCTGTTCATTTATTGTTTTATTATTAACATCAAATAGTTTTAAAAATTCATCTAAATTTATAAAACCATCACAATCTGTGTCTAGCTTTTCAAATAATTCTTCAATCATTTGTTTTGACATTGTTGTTGGTTTTGATGTTGATGATAATGACAATGATGATGATGGTGATGATGTTGTTGTTGTTGCTGCCGTTGTTGTTGTTGATGAAGATGATGATGATGTAAATAAATTTGTAACTTGATTATTCATATTGCTTGAATTATTTTTGTAATATATTTTTTGCAAATTTTTATCATCATCATTATTTATTGACCAATTATTATCATATTGTTGTTGTTGTAATATTTGTGATTTATTTAATTTATTTAATATACTTAATAAACAATTACGAAAATCTGTAAATGTTATTGATGAATTATTATTTAATAAATTTAATTTTAATTCATCTAATTTATCATCAAGTTCAAGTTTTTCACACAATAATTTTAATCCATTTTCATCTAGCTTTTTTGCATTTTTTTCTAAACAACTTTCAAATACAGCTAGCAGCTGTTGTTCATATGGATCACTGTATCTTGCTTCCATTGCATTTTTTTTTTTTTTTTAATTAATAATACTCTTTTATTATTAGATTATATTTTTATTATTTTTTGGAATTCAAGGACTTTTACTTGTCTTGTCTTGTTTCTTTTTTTAATATTATTTTTCCGTTACACTTTTTCAATTAAACTGTAAATAATAAATAACAATAATGTATTAATAAATAATGATATTTTTTCTTTTGTTAAACAATAATAATTTAGGTAAATTAAATATTTTTGCTAGTAGGATTTAAAATAGACAGAGATAAAAATAAAAAGCTAATAATAAAAATTTTTTTGTCCTTGGTGAAATAAAAATTGAATTAATAATGTATCTATAGATACATAAAATTGTCAATAATATATTAACTTTTTTTTTTTTATATGGTTTCTCTAAACAAAATTTATTACCTTATTATTTTAATTTGGAGTAAATGTTTTGTATAATAATATATGTTTTTTTTTTTTTAAATAAAAACAACAATTAACAAAGTTAAAAATGTATTTTTTAATTTTTTTGTTTTGCACTTAAATTGTTTTGTATGTGTTTCAATCAGCTGTGTATTAAAATACATATATTTTTTGACCCACAATTAACAATACAATATTGTATGTATATAAAAAAAAAAAAAACCAAACACATATAAATAATAAAAAAAAAAACAATGTGGTAATATTTAAAACTAATAGCGCTGTTTTTCGTTGAAGCTGTCATGAAAATTCACCTTGTTGATGACAGAAAAATTTTAGACAGCCGCTGTTTAAAAAGTGTGTTGTCATTCGATAATTTAAAATATAAATTGTTAATAAATAATTAATAACAATAATGGCAATGATTAATGAATATATGGGACGTAATTTACCAGATTATCAAGCTGCTGGTTCAAAAAAAGTACATTTTAGTCCATATGCTGACAATGGAGGGTAATATACAATAATAATTAACCTTAAAAAAATATATTTATATTAATTTTTGTATATTAATAATGTTTATTTAATTTTTTTTAGTACTGTTGTTGCAATTGCTGGTGATGATTTTGCAATAATTGCTGCTGAAACACGTTTAAGTGCTGGATTTTCAATCTATACACGTAATCAAGAAAAACTTTTTAAACTTTCTGATACAACTATTTTGGGTTCATCTGGATGTTGGTGTGATACCCTTACACTTACTCGTATTCTTGCTGCTCGTATGCAGGTAATTAATTGTTTTATATTTATTATAAATTAATTGATAATTAAAGGCAATTTGAAATGATAATTTTTTATTTATTTATTCTAGATGTACACTCATGAGCATCAAAAGCAAATGTCAACTCCAGCAGCAGCACAAATGTTGTCAACAATGATGTACTACAAGAGATTCTTTCCATATTATGTCAGTAATATTATGGCTGGTCTTGATGAAAATGGAAAAGGTTGTGTATTTAGTTATGATCCAATTGGTCATATGGAAAGAACAATGTACAGATCTGGTGGATCATCAAATGCTTTACTTCAACCATTACTTGATAATATTGTTGGTAAAATGAACATGGAAAATCCAGATGAATCACCATTAACCAAGGAAAAAGCATTGACTATTATCAAAGATATGTTTATATCAGCAACTGAAAGAGATATTTATACTGGTGACAGTGTTAGTATCAGAATCATCACCAAGGATGGCATTCAAAGTGAAAAATTCGAACTCAGAAAAGATTAAACAAAACTACAATTTTTTCTTTTTTTTTTTTTACACTTACTTTTTTCCAATATAATAAAATGTCAAGAAATAATTTCAATATGATTATTAAACATTTATTAAATATTCAAAAATAAATAAAACTTGAAAAATTATATATTAGTACATTTATTTATCAAATTATTTTATAAATAAATTATTACATTGATAAATAAAGTTTATTTAGAATTTCAGTACATTTTTAAAAGAGAAACAAAGAGATCAGCTAAATTACAATAATTTTTTTAATTAATCTAATGTTTATTATTACATAATCTTATAAAACATTAATTAATTTTTTTTTTTCTTTGTAATGTTAGCAAGAGTGTTTAAAACAAGTTAATATTTATAATAAACTATACAATTGAATTAATCAGTATAAAAAAAAGAGATAAATAATTGAAGAAGAGAAATTATTTAACAAAAAAAAAACAGATTTAATTTTGTAGTTATGAAAAATATTGGTGCTGGATAATATAACTGAAAATTCTAACTTATACTTTGATAATTTTTAATTGTTTTTTTTTTCATTTTTTTTTTTTTTTACATTTTTTATTAGCTTTTTTTCGATTTTTTTTATTTTTCCATTTTCATCTACCAGAACCGTAATAAACAAAAATAATTATTAAAAAATTTGATGATTATTTTTTAGCTGGTACTTTTTCAAGTGGTTGGCCACGATCTTTACCACGCAATTTGATACCGAGAACTTTTTCAATTTTTCCAAGGACAAGTTGATTTGGAATACCTCTGCCTGCTTCATAGTCATTTATAACTTGTACTTTTTCATTGACTTTCTGTTTTGACAAATTAATATTAACATTATTAATATTTACAGATGATAGAAATAATAATAAATATATGATGAAATTAATTAAAGGTATTACCGTAGCAAGATCTTTTTGGGACATTGCTTTGAGTCCTCTTCCTTGTTGAATTAATTTACCAACATCAAGTGGCAATGTGTCGTGTCTTAATTCTTCAGTTTCACGATCCAATTTTGCTGTATTTTTTGTGGTAACATGTTGCTTATTACCACCACCACCCCCTATTAATAATGAATCAAATGATAATTAATTAACAAACCAATAAACATAAATAGATCAATAATTTTATTTCTGACATTTGTCAAATATTTATTGTTAAATTATTATTAACAAATTCATTTTTTTATCAACTTACATTTAGCTTGGGTATCAACAGGAACGCCTTGTCGTCTAGCTGTATTGATAGCCTATCATCAAATTAAATAATTAGAAATTAGTACAAATTTATTTTATTAAAAATATTGCTATTAGGGAAAAAATAAAATTACCTTTTCAGACTTCATGACTGAGCCTTTTGGAGCTTTTTTTCGCAGGGTAATTGGTACTGTGTCCCAGTCTGACATTTTTGATGGTGATGTATAATTTTTTAAATTGACAAAAAATTAATTATTCAAGGATATCTTTTTGAATTTAACTAACAATTAAAATTTTGCCACAAATCGTATGGATAAAACTTTTAATGTAATTATTTTTTTAGATACGTATTAACTTCTATATATATATATTTTATTTTTTTATTTCGGCGTGAGGCTGTGGTAATATAAAAACTTCAAGACTTGCTTTAAATGAATAATTGTATTTAGAACATTCTGGAAAAAAGTTTTTTTTTTTGTTCGAAGCAGTTCGGATTTACTAGTTTACCGGCAAATGAAAATAATAGTCTAAAATTCCCGCCGTTTATTTGAATAATATAAATTGGACAAATAATTTGAAATAATGTATTAAATATTTTTTCTATGTGAGCAATAAAAAAATAAAATACCTCCTTGCCTGTTCTATGATCCTGTTCAAATAGCATATTTTTTTTATTATTTTTTCTATTTGTTTTTTAAAAAAGAAATTTTATTTTTCAAATAGCAGGGAAGCAGGAAGTCTAGGAGGTGATCTGTAAATTAAATAAAATACCTCCTTGCCTGTTCTATGATCCTGTTCAAACTGCATATTTTTTTTATTATTTTTTCTATTTGTTTTTTTAAATACAAATTTTATTTTTAAAATTACCAGGAGAGCATGAAGGTCAGGAGGTGATCTAGGAATTGGATAAAATACCTCTTTGCCTGTTCTATGATCCTGTTCAAATTGCCTATTTTTTTAATTATTTTTTCTATTTGTTTTTTCAAAAAGAAATTTTATTTTCAAAATTACCAGGAAAGCAAGAAGGTCAGGAAGTGATCTACGAATTCGATAAAATACCTCTTTGCCTGTTCTATGATTCTGTTCAAATAGCCGATTTTTCTTATTATTTTTTCTATTTGTTTTTTTAAAAAGAAATTTTATTTTTAAAATTACCAGGAGAGCATGGGAAGGTGATCTACAGAATTGGATAAAATACCTCTTGCCTGTTCTATGATCCTGTTCAAATAGCCGATTTTTATTATTTTTCTATTTGTTTTAAAGAAATTTTATTTTTAAAATTACCAGGAGAGCAGGAAGGTCAGGAAGTGATCTACAGGTGGATAAAATACCTCTTTGCCTGTTCTATGATCCTGTTCAAATTGCCTATTTTTTAATTATTTTTTCTATTTGTTTTTTAAAAGAATTTTATTTTAACCAGGAGAGCATGAAGGTCAGGAGGTGATCTAGGAATTGGATAAAATACCTCTTTGCCTGTTCTATGATCCTGTTCAAATATGATTATTTTGTTTTTTTTCTATTTGTTTTTTAAAAAAATTTTATTTTTAAAATTACCAGGAGAGCAGAAGGTCAGGAGGTGATCTAGGTTGGATAAAATACCTCTTTGCCTGTTCTATGATCCTGTTCAAATTGCCTTTTTTTTAATTATTTTTTCTATTTGTTTTAAAAAGAAATTTTATTTTTAAAAATTACCAGGAGAGCATGAAGGTCAGGAGGTGATCTAGGAATTTGGATAAAATACCTCTTGCCCGTTCTATGATCCTGTTCAAATAGCCGATTTTTATTATTTTTTTCTATTTGTTTTTCAAAAGAAATTTTATTTTAAAATTACCAGGAGAGCAGGAAGGTCAGGAGTGATCTACGAATTGGATAAAGCCTGTTCTATGATCCTGTTCAAATTGCTTATTTTTTTAATTTTTTTTTCTATTCGTTTTTTTAAAAAGAAATTTTATTTTTAAAATTACCAGGAGAGCAGGAAGGTCAGGAAGTGATCTACGAATTGGATAGAATACCTCTATGCCTGTTCTATGATCCTGTTCAAATTGCCTATTTTTTTAATTATTTGTCTATTTGTTTTTTAAAAACGAATTTTATTTTTAAAATTACCAGGAGAGCATGAAGGTCAGGAGGTGATCTAGGAATTGGATAAAATACCTCTTTGCCTGTTCTATGATCCTGTTCAAATAGCCGATTTTTTTTATTATTTTTTCTATTTGTTTTTTTAAAAAGAAATTTTATTTTTAAAATTACCAGGAGAGCATGAAGGTCAGGAGGTGATCTAGGAATTGGATAAAATACCTCTTTGCCTGTTCTATGATCCTGTTCAAATAGCCGATTTTTTTTATTATTTTTTCTATTTGTTTTTTTAAAAAGAAATTTTATTTTTAAAATTACCAGGAGAGCAGGAAGGTCAGGAAGTGATCTACGAATTGGATAAAATACCTCTTTGCCTGTTCTATGATCCTGTTCAAATAGCCGATTTTTTTTATTATTTTTTCTATTTGTTTATTGAAAACGATCTTTATTTTTAAAATTACCAGGAGAGCAGGAAGGTCAGGAAGTGATCTACGAATTGGATAAAATACCTCTTTGCCTGTTCTATGATCCTGTTGAAATTGTCGATTTTTTAAATTATTTTTTCTATTTGTTTTTTGAAAACGAATTTTATTTTTAAAATTACCAGGAGAGCATGAAGGTCAGGAGGTGATCTAGGAATTGGATAAAATACCTCTTTGCCTGTTCTATGATCCTGTTCAAATAGCCGATTTTTTAAATTATTTTTTCTATTTGTTTTTTTAAAAAGAAATTTTATTTTCAAAATTACCAGGAGAGCAGGAAGGTCAGGAGGTGATCTAGGAATCGGATAAAATACCTCTTTGCTTGTTCTATGATCCTGTTCGAATCGCCTATTTTTTTAATTATTTTTTCTATTAGTTTTTTTAAAAAGAAATTTTATTTTCAAAATTACCAGGAAGCGAGGAGGTGAAAAGTGATCTGAATTGGATAAAATACCTCTTTTGCTATGATCCTGTTCAAATAGCCGATTTTTTTTATTATTTTTTCTATTTGTTTTTTGAAAACGAATTTTATTTTTAAAATTACCAGGAGAGCATGAAGGTCAGGAGGTGATCTAGGAATTGGATAAAATACCTCTTTGCCTGTTCTATGATCCTGTTCAAACGCCATATTTTTTCTATTATTTTTTCTATTTGTTTTTTTAAAAACAAATTTTATTTTTAAAATAGCAGGGAAGCAGGAAGTCTAGCAGGTGATCTAGGAATTGGATAAAATACCTCCTTCCCTGTTCTATGATCCTGTTCAAACGCCATATTTTTTCTATTATTTTTTCTATTTGTTTTTTTAAAAACAAATTTTATATTTTAAATGGCAGGAACCAGGAAGGTCAGGAGGTGATCTATGAATTAAATAAAACCTCCTTGCCTGTTCTATGATCCAGTTTTTCTTCAAATCAAAAACGATGAAAAATGGTACGAATAGTTCTTTAAAAAGAAATTTTATTTTTAAAATTACCAGGCGAGCAGGAAGATCAGAAAGTGATCTACGAATTGGATAAAATACCTCTTTGTCTGTTCTATGATCCTGTTCAAATTGCCGATTTTTTTTATTATTTTTTCTATTTGTTTTTTGAAATACAAATTTTATTTTTAAAATTACCAGGAGAGCATGAAGGTCAGGAGGTGATCTAGGATTTGGATAAAATACCTCTTTGCCTGTTCTATGATCCTGTTTAAATAGCCGATTTTTCTTATTATTTTTTCTATTTGTTTTTTTAAAAAGAAATTTCATTTTAAAAATTACCAGGAGAGCATGAAGGTCAGGAGGTAATCTAGGAATTGGATAAAATACCTCCTTGCCTGTTCTATGATCCTGTTCAAATAGCATATTTTTTTTTATTATTTTTTCTATTTGTTTTTTTAAAAACAAATTTTATTTTTAAAATAGCAGGGAAGCAGGAAGTCTAGGAGGTGATCTAGGAATCGGATAAAATACCTCTTTGCTTGTTCTATGATCCTGTTCAAATAGTCGATTTTTGTTATTATTTTTTCTATTTGTTTTTTTAAAAAGAAATTTTATTTTTAAAATTACCAGGCGAGCAGGAAGATCAGAAAGTGATCTACGAATTGGATAAAATACCTCTTTGTCTGTTCTATGATCCTGTTCAAATTGCCGATTTTTTAAATTATTTTTTCTATTTTTTTTTTGAAAACGAATTTTATTTTTAAAATTACCAGGAGAGCAGGAAGGTCAGGAGGTGATCTAGGAATCGGATAAAATACCTCTTTGCTTGTTCTATGATCCTGTTCAAATTGCCGATTTTTTAAATCATTTTTTCTATTTGTTTTTTGAAAACGAATTTTATTTTTAAAATTACCAGGAGAGCATGAAGGTCAGGAGGTGATCTAGGAATTGGATAAAATACCTCTTTGCCTGTTCTATGATCCTGTTTAAATAGCCGATTTTTCTTATTATTTTTTCTATTTGTTTTTTTAAAAAGAAATTTTATTTTTAAAATTACTAGAAGAGCATGAAGGTCAGGAGGTGATCTAGGAATTGGATAAAATACCTCTTTGCCTGTTCTATGATCCTGTTCAAATAGCCGATTTTTCTTATTATTTTTTCTATTTGTTTTTTTAAAAAGAAATTTTATTTTTAAAATTACCAGGAGAGCATGAAGGTCAGGAGGTGATCTAGGAATTGGATAAAATACCTCTTTGCCTGTTCTATGATCCTGTTCAAATAGCCGATTTTTTTTATTATTTTTTCTATTTGTTTTTTAAAAAAGAAATTTTATTTTTAAAATTACCAGGAGAGCATGAAGGTCAGGAGGTGATCTAGGAATTGGATAGAATACCTCTTTGCCTGTTCTATGATCCCGTTCAAATAGCTGATTTTTTTATTATTTTTTCTATTTGTTTTTTGAAAACGAATTTTATTTTTAAAATTACCAGGAGAGCATGAAGGTCAGGAGGTGATCTAGGAATTGGATAAAATACCTCTTTGCCTGTTCTATGATCCTGTTCAAATTGCCTATTTTTTTAATTATTTTTTCTATTTGTTTTTTTAAAAAGAAATTTTATTTTTAAAATTACCAGGAGAGCAGGAAGGTCAGGAAGTGATCTACGAATTGGATAAAATACCTCTTTGCCTGTTCTATGATCCTGTTCAAATTGCCGATTTTTTTAATTATTTTTTCTATTTGTTTTTTGAAAACGAATTTTATTTTTAAAATTACCAGGAGAGCATGAAGGTCAGGAGGTGATCTAGGAATTGGATAAAATACCTCCTTGCCTGTTCTATGATCCTGTTCAAACAGCATTTTTTTTTATTATTTTTTCTATTTGTTTTTTTAAAAACAAATTTTATTTTTAAAATAGCAGGGAAGCAGGAAGTCTAGGAGGTGATCTAGGAATTGGATAAAATACCTCCTTCCCTGTTCTATGATCCTGTTCAAACGCCATATTTTTTCTATTATTTTTTCTATTTGTTTTTTTAAAAACAAATTTTATTTTTTAAATGGCAGGGAACCAGGAAGGTCAGGAGGTGATCTATGAATTAAATAAAATACCTCCTTGCCTGTTCTATGATCCGGTATTTGGTTTTTCTTCAAATTAAAAGCGATGAAAGAAATGAATACGAATAGTTCAGACTAACTGAGAAAGAAATCTTTATTATTCATTTCATTGACAACCAAGTAAATGCCTCGAAAATCAGTCAATGACATAACGTTGTTGAAGAATCGTACCATTTTTTTTGTAAAAGGATGATTAAAAAGTTACAATAATAATCAAATAATTTTCATTTATAAACGTGTTATTTCAGTGGTATTATTAGATCTAATTTTACCATCACCATGACTACTTCTTCTAAGTCTATTTGTAGAATAATTGGATCCATTATCATCTTGTTTTTTATTTTTATGTTTATCATTATTAATATTTATTCCACTAAATCTTGAATTAACATCAAGACATTCACAGCTTAAACTTGCTGTATCAATATCACTTTGATATGGAGTTAATAAACTTTCAGTTGATTTTGTTGGTTGAAAATTTCTTGTCGTTGTTGATGATGATTGTCCTGATGAATACATTGAACCACCACCACTACTCGTTGATCTATTACGTTGATTTGATGTAGGTGTTTTAGAACGATTACTATGTGAGTTATTTTTATTTGGTCTTTCAGCACTGTGAGTTTTTGATGATGCTGTATCAAGATAACCATATCCAAAACCATATCCACCAAATGCTTTTGTTGTTAAATTATCCCATGATTTTGGTTTTAAATATTGTATACAAACTGGTGGACGATGTTGTATATTTGGATCCCAATATAATGTATCAGTACTTAATGATGTTGAACATGATACTCCACTTTCAATTGTTGTTGATACTTCACTTGATTCAACGGAATGTAAACTGTGACCTGATGCTCTTGGACAACTATGACTTCCATATCCTTAAAATAAAAAAAAATATAAGTATATAATAATTATATTTTCATAATCTATATAAACATAAATTAATTACCATGTTCTTTTTGATTTTGCAGATGATGTGATTGTTGTTGTTGCTGTTGCTGCTGTTGTTGTTGTTCAATTCTAGCTTTTCTTTGTTTTTCTCTTCTTCTACGACTTGGTACACAATTTGGATCACAGCATGGACTTGCTAAATCATAAACATCTAAACTTCCAGCATCATTTGGATCACCTCTTCTTCTATTTGCTGATGATATACAAGCACCACAAAAATTATTTTTTGTTACTTGTTGTATATTATTAGCTGTTTCTATATTTGTTGTAAAATTAATTTGTGATGATGATGTTTTATTTTGATTTGGCTTTGTTTTAATTGGTGTTGATACAGAACCATTTGATTGATGATATGAATGACGTGATGATGTTGATAAATCATTTGATAATTTATTTAATAAATGATGATGATCACTACGTGAACGTGGTGGTCCAACAGCAACTAAACATGCTGTACTTTGTGGTATAAGGCACGGTCGTCCATCTGCATACTAAAAATTTAAAAAATTATATATTTACAAATAATGTCTAGGTAGTTATTTAAATAATAATTTATCTAATTTCTTTTATCAACATACAACACTGTATAATAATAAATGTTCAGTTGATGTTGCTGGTCGACAACATTGATTTGTTGATGATTTAAAATTAGTCAATGCTGATGCTTGATCTTGTGTTTGTTCATCACCAGTACAATTTGGTACTCTTTTTCTTGCTGGTAATGAATGAGTTTTCCATCTTCCCATTATTATTGATTTTTCACGTTCACATAATTTATCAAATTCAGATAAACGTGATTGTAATGCTCTTTGTAGTTCAATATAACGCATATGTAATTCAACTTTTCTCACACAATCTTCAAATGATACAACCATTCGCATTCGAGAATCACAATTTTTTATAAAATTAACAAGTGTTTTATGATCAGCTCTATCCATTTCATGACCATTTATTGATAATATAACATCACCCTCACGCATACCACTTAAATATGCTGGTCCATCATAATCAACATAATCAACATATGTTACCATTTCAATTTCTTGTTCTCTCTTATAATGAATTCCATAACTCTGTTAAAATATTATTATGAATTTTTTATTTTTATATATTTTATTTGTTATGTAGTATTTTAATAGGTACCTGTAATGTAAAACCATATGTTCCATTTTTTTTTTCAACAATAATTGTACGACGTCGACGATCATTTTCACCACGTGCACCACGTTCTGATTTTGTTCTCTCCAGAGCAGCCTTGAAAATATAAAAAATATCATTTTTCATATTATTTTATTTTTTTTTAAAATAACAAAAAAATAAATAAAAGATAAATTTGTTATCAAAATATGATAAGAAAAAAATAATTAAAATTTATATTTTATTTTTCTATTCAAGGTTTTAAATAAAATAAAAATAATATATTCTGTTTAGGTGATATTTGAGAAGTTTTAATTTCAAGATGCACTGTAAATTCTCCTAAAGAATTTATTATATTTTTAGAATTACACTCTATTTATTATACTCTTCTTCTCTTTCTCATAGTATCATTAAAAAATTCCTCAGAAAATTATTACCATCTAAATTTAAGTGTAAAAAAATTATTATAAATAAAAGTAATTAGTTTTTTTTTAGTTTAATTAAATTAATAAATAGTAATTAAATATTTACACATTCGACAACAATACTCCAATCTTCATCATCAGTATCACCACCAGATCGTCGACCACCAACAATCTCAGAACTTTGTGTTAATTCATTCATCCTTGAACTTTATTTAAAAAATATAAAAAATATAAAAAAAAAAAAATACTTAAAAAAATAATATCAATATTGTATATTGATATTCCTTAAATTAATTTTTTCATATTGATTTTTTTTTTTTACTTTTTGATAATCAAAGATATTATTTATCACTTGTTATTAATAGCTTGATTTCTTCATCACTTTGGCACACAATAATTCATCCCTTTGGCTATAAAAAGTCATTTTTTTCTTATCAAAATATTTATTAGGCCATTTTTTGGAAACACTTGATAATTTATTGTTGAAAATATTTTTTTGTGCGTTAAGTAAAATGGAATATTTACTGGAGAGGGTGATGAGGGTTGTGTCTAGACAATGTCATTTACGCAAGCGCAGTTATATCGGTCTACAACCCCACATGAGGTGGATAAGGGGGTGGTATAAATCAGTATAAATATGTATATAGTATTATTGAGATTAACAAAAGATTTTAATGAATCCAATAGAAAATTTTCCAGATAAATTTCTACAACGAAATATTTTTAAAAATAAAATTAATTTTATTATTATTATTTAAATGAATGATAGATTATTATTTTACACAGATAAATAAACCTTGAAATTATTATCTTTGTATTTTTTTTTTAATTTGTTATATTATGATTAAAAGTTGAGAAATTTTGTTTACAAATTAAATCATAAAACGTCATTTATTGAGTAATAAAATTTATTTATTTATTTGTTTTAAATTGGAAAATTTATCAGTATGAATTTGTTGGACTTTTTAAAGCTTTTTTTTTCTTTATTTATTTAAAAATGTTTAATTATTTTTGTTGTATAATCCTGGACAGCATGGTCGAGGATTTTGATTAGAATATTCATATGCTCTATTTGGAGTTGTTGGTGGTGGTGGTGGTGATCCAGATGAACAACAATTGGTTTGATAATTTAATTTTACATTTTGATGGCTTTCATCAAGTTTTCTATGATCATAAGTATTTTTTTTAAATGATGATGATGTTATATCAAGTACAGATGGTACTTTTTGACATTGATAAACTGGACTTCCTAATAATCCTTTAAATAAATAAGGTTTTTTATTTTTTGGTATTTGAAAATTTGTTACTATTTTTGAACCAAAACATGATGCACGTAAAAATATTGTTGCTTCACCAACATGTAGACCAGTTGCAGTTGTTATTCTTGAAATAAAAAAAAAAAATATTAATACAAAATTATAATAAAAAAAATATAGTTTTTTTTAAATTTAATTACTTGAATGTATCACGTAATGATTTACAAGGATTTCCACTTTTAAATGTATGTTTATTTAATAAATGATTAATAAGATTTTTTGTTTCAATTTGACAACTTCCAATTAACATAACATCTGGTAATATACCTGGTGGTAATTTTTTATATATTGACATTGTAACTGGAAATGAATGTAATGGTTTTTCAAGAACAATTGTTGGTAATGCAAATAAACATGATTTTCCTTTTTTAAATAATTGGCTTTCTTCAGTACAATTACAATCTGTTGTTGATGGCTCATCTTGATGAATTGTTATTAATGGCAAGCTTAAAATCTTTATAAAATAATATTCATTTAATTTTTAATAAAAAAAACCATTAGATATATTTTATTTATAATTACTTGAAATGAAACACAAGTTAATGCTGGCATAATTTCATCATGCATTGCTCTGACAGCTGGTACATTAACACGATCAACCAAAAATTCCATCAAAAAAAGTTGCTGTTGTTCTATATTTTTAGCCATTTTTTTCTATATTATTTATTTTACTATTTTTTTTTTTTATTTTCTATTATCCAATAATATCGAAATCTAAATTTTAAAATTTCTATAAATACAATAAATTTACTTTTTAATATTTTAATCAAAACAAAACCTCAATTATAATAATAATATGTAGAAAAAAAAAAAAAATTGAATTTAATTGTTTTTTATATATATAAACAAAATAAAAAAAAATTTTAAAATTAAAAAAAAATTTATTTTATATAATTATTTTTAAAAAATTAAATAAATTTATTTTCCAGTATAAATGAAAATTATTTTTTTTTTTTCTTTTTATTATTTTTTTTTTTAGATTTTTTTTCAATAATTGGTATTATTTCTTCATCAGTTTGCATGTCTCTTGTTTCATATCTAATTGGTGGTCTTCTATCAGGTCCTTTTGGTGTTTTCATTTCAAGTTGTATATCAGATTTTTCATCTGGTCCAACAAGACCTTTTTTACCAATTCTCAATACAAAAATATCATATTCTGGATCAGGTTCTGATAATCTTGAATCAACAGTAACAGTTGGTTTTTTATTTCCATCATCATCAATTAAACCAGATACTTTTAATACAACTGCTTTACCACATGGTGGTGCTTGGCTATATCCACGACTTGTTTGTATAATTTTTTTTTCATTATTATTAAATTTTGTATAATTATCATTTTGTACAATTGTTGGTGAATTTTTTTTAACAACAGCACCATTTATTTCACCACATGGATGACAATTATTTTTAGTACTTGTTAAATTATCATTTGACTCACGACAAATATTAATTTCCGTTGGATCAATTATTCTACATTTATATGATAAATTTTTACCATCAATTTCATCACTTTTAAATATATGTGTTGATTTATTAATTGATGATGAGTCAAGTTCTGTAATAATTGATGGACCAAAACTTGATATTCTAGCAAATACTTCAGCAATACCTATTGGTTTATTTTCATAATTAAGATCAACAATACCTTCATATATTTTAGATAATAAATTATCTTGATTCCAACATTGTAAATTTTCTTCACGTAATTTATCAAATTCATTTGATAAATCAAGTGTACCATGTCCAACAAATATATCTGGACGTATATCATCTGGCATTTTTTTTTTAACACTTATATTTATTTTAAATTTTGTATTTTTATCATCAACAATACGTTGTGGTATTGCAAATATTATTGATTTACCAGTATAAAATGTTTCAAAATCACCAGGTATACCAGCAAGTGGTTCAAACATTGGATCAACTGGTGTTATATCAATTTTATCATCAAAATTTATATTTAATAAATTTAATGTTACTGTTGTTGGTACAAAAAACATTTCATTTAATTTACTCAAACGTTTACCAGTTATTTTGTATATAAAAAATTCAAATAAAAATATATATTGTTCTCTGTGTGATGACAAAAAATTATCATCTTTATTTTTTGGTCTTGTTGGTGATTCAATATTTGACATTTTATATTATTTAGATTTTTTTTTCTTTTATTATTTTTTAACTTTTATTAAACTTGATAATTTTGTTTTTTTTTAATATTTATTTTACATAAATGTGTTGTGTTAATTATAAATATAACCAAAAGTTTTGTTAAATTACTGTATTGACATTTTTTTTTTTATTTAAAAATTAATTACCTTTCTTTTGTTTTCTTGTTTTTTTTTTTTTTAATTAATTTATTTTTTTTCCTTTTATTCTTTTTGTCAGGTAATTATTGAAATTTATTATTTTAATAATTTTAAAATAGCAAATGTATTTTTATTAAATTTTTTATTATTCATTCTTTTATTGGTCAATTAATCTTTTCATATATTTAATTGAATTTTAAAAATTTCCCATACGATGAAATGGATATATTAATTTTCTTCATGAATGCGGAACATAATTATGTTTTAATAAAAAGAATTTTTTTTTTTTTTTTATCATCTATTTAACCTTTTAAATTAATTGATTGAAATAAGAATTTAGTGATAGATATTTATGATTGTCAAAATGATAATTGATTCGAGGCCACCAGTGAATTTCAAGCAATAAAATCAATCAATTGTTCATTTTATTTAATTTAATAATTTAACAAAGAATAAGTTTTAAATAAAATATTAATTTATTAAATTCCAGTATTCAAAAGTCTCTAAATAATTTTTCAAATCAAAGATATATATATATTTTTTTAATAGCAATCTAATGAGCTAGATTTAAAATATATTTTACTTAAAATTTTTCAAGATTATTTATCAGTATTTCTTCAAGCAAAAAAAAATATTTGCAAAATTTAATCTAATACTTATTCAGGTTAAATAAAAAAATAATTTAAATTGATTTAAATGACAATCGAAATACAAGAGAAAAAAAAAAATACTTTCATTTCGAAATCTGTATTTTATATATTTTTTAGAATTTTTTTTTTTTCTTCATAAATTATTATCAAAAGAAACAAGACAAATAAACCATTTCCTCAAACACTTTTTCTTCTTCTCTTTATTCATGAACCTGTTTCTATTGTAGCAGGTATATAATCAGGTATTAATAATAATAATATTGCAAAATCCCTTGTCCAAATCTCGTCGTCTGTTTGGATTATGTCTCAAAAATATTTTTGTATTATGTATATAATATTTACAAAAAAACTATAATATTATATAAATAATGACTAGCAAGAAAAAATAAATTATAAACTAATTAAATTAACAAAAAAAAAATTAAAATTATTTATAAATTAATTAATTAATTTAAACAAAAAATTGTATCGTCAATATATTTAGTTATTTATTTATTAATTGATTACTAAATTATTTATTTATTTTTATTATTTGTAAGAAGAAAGTAGATTAGCATGAAGCTATATAATTTGATGAAAAAAATAAATAAAATTGTTGGCGTCAGTTTGACGCACTTGTGTATCGATTCAGGTATGTTTCATCAGCCAAATGTAACACACACAGAAAATAAAGCTAGTAAATTTAACCAAGCATATATTTACATCCATCAACACATGGATTATACCCAAGCCAAAAAAAAAAAAAATATATTTATATTTTAGAATTATTAAATTATTTATATCTAAATTTATCATCCAGTGTTTTTGTTTATTACAATAATAAATATAAAATCACGTGAGATTTATTTTTAACTTTTCGTTTGTTAGCTTATTATTATCATCATCAAGTATTATCATTTAAATATACTTGCTGATAATAATTTTCTCTCCTACTCTATAAAATTATTTTTATAAATTTTATTAATTAAACAACTCATTTGTTATTGTCATTACGATTTATCATATCTCACTGGAATTATATGAAAAAAAAAAAAAGAAATATAATAATTTACACAAATATGTTAATTAAAAATGTTTTACTACAAAAAAAAATTGACGCTGTAATTAGAAAATACATGGAAAATAATGTTTCGTAATTGCTTAAAAATTATGAATAAATTTAAAGCTGTAAAATTATTAATAAATAATTTTTAAAATAAAAATTATATTTTATTAAATAATTATTTATTAATTTCGCGGGTAAAAAAATTGCAAGCGCCTCTGGTGGTTTTATCAAGAAATAATTGTGCAAAAAAAAAAAAAATGAGAGAGAAAAAAGAAGCCGGCGCCAAGAGAGCCGAGAGGTAAAGAGAGAGAGAGAGAGAGTGGAGCATGAAATCCTCCCTTTTTATGTTTGTGTATATGTAATTTGTATACATATAGCAGGTCTTAACGTAAACTGACGGAAAGTTGAGGCGTCATTGGGGGGATTATATTGAGTATTGCATTGAAAAGACAGAGAAAATAAAAGAGACAAAAAGACATACCAGAGCATTACTCCGAAATATAATTTTCTCTCATTTGCGTTGGGGCCATCAAGCCAGCGTGGTCTATATTTAATATTAATTTTATTATTTAATTATAAATAATTATTAAGTATGTTTATTCAATTATTATATATATCATCACGTGTTTAATTATTATATAAATATTTATAGAAAATTTTTATAAATAATTACAACATGATTTTTGTTAATTTTATTATAAAGTGATTATCAATTTTTTTATATTTCTTCTTCTTTTTTAGTTAAATCGTGAAGTTAAATAATAGATAACAATATTATTTGATTAGTTTTTTTTATTTTTATAATAAAATTAACTAAAGGTGCATCAAATAACAGCAGGTGAGTTATCAATTTTTATTTTCTGTTAATTCGAAACACAATACAATTTTTTTTTTTTTTTCTATTACAATTATGATAATAGTAAATTTAATTATAGAGTATTTTTTTTTGAGGGTGAGTTTCGATTTTTTTTTTTTTACTCCGGCGTGGAATCGACCGGTGACCACGTGCGTTGAAATGCAGTGAATTTGTTCGCGACTTTTATGGCGGGTTAGAGGCGTCCTCTCTATATACTAGAAACCTATAGCAGGTATGATGTAATCTCGTGCTTTATTTCGCCGGTGAAATGCCATGAATTTTTTTTTTTTTAAATAATTTTTATTTTAATTTTAATTTGTTTATTTATTTACATACCAAAACAGTGACAATTTAAAAATTAGAAATTAACAAAATCATCAAGTAAATATTAAATATAAATATTAAATATTTATTTACTTATTTATTATTTTTTCTTTTCACTTTTATTTAATTAATAATCGATTTTATTTTTTGTATTTTTATATACACTGTTAACGTCATAGTTGTTTTTTTTTTTGTTGTAAATAAAAACGTATAAAATTCTTGAATTTATATTCTATTTAAAATCGTTGTAATCTTTTGAATATATATTTTTTTTCTACAAAATTAACACATTTATCGTTATCACCATTTTGAAAAATAAAATTTTTTATTAGTATTTAGAATTAGATAATAATAATTATCATAGCCACCTACATAAATATTTCGCAAAGGAAAATTGAATTTATCTTGAAAATATATTTATTTAATATTTTAAAAATATTATGATTAAATTAATGATAAAATTTTAATGCAATAATAGTTAACATCCACTGTGTCGATTTATTAAAGTAATTTAAAATACCAACTAGAGATTATTGTGTGTAATATTTCTATGGGTCATTTTAAATATCACTGATTTTGATGACGTTAAAGGTAGATTATTAAAAAAACAATAAGATAAAAATTTAATAAATTTATTATAATATAACATTACGAAAACAAAAAAAAACATAATAAATTTAACGTACTTTTTGAAATAAAATAAACAATTATATATCAACATAATGATAAGATAGGAGCAGTGGTCGTCCTTGGCCCACTTATCGATTTATTTATGATTGGAAAATATAATTTGCAACAAAAAAAAAAAATTAATAATAATTTTAATTAATCATTCACTTGTAATAATACGGAAAATAATATTTAATATTTACATAATTTGATTAATTTACAAAAGCACATTTTAAATCATTTTAATTTCTTTTAATTTTATTTGAAACTCTTTTTGTCTTTGCACTTTTAAAAATAATGAATAAATTATTATTACTGTTTTTTAATTTTATTTTTATGATTTATTATTTATTTTATTAATATGAAGAAAGATATTATGTATTGTTTGAAATCGAAACTAATTTCTTTAATTTTCACATAGACACTTTGTTCAATAAATATTCAACAAGAAAAACCGGTTCATTCGAGTTTGTTTCTTAAAAATACGACCCAGACTCATCAACTAACATTTATTTGGGTATTTTTTTTTTTTAGTTTATATTTAGATTAAATTATTTCTTGCTCTTTTAATTTTTACAGTCGCACTAACTATTTATAGATAATTATTCAATTTTTATAAAATTACAAGTTTTTTTCTTTTTTAAAAAAAATAGAATAAACTCTTTTTTTATTTTAACAAATAAATTAGAAAATTAATAGTTAAATTATGGTTGAAAATTTTTTGTTCATTATATAGGTCGAGTATATTTAGTATCTAACACAATAAAAAAATAAAATTAAAATTAGAGGAAGAATAATCAATTGATATATAAGGTTGCTGGGCTTCACAATCAATTGAGTTTCATATATGGGGCTACACTGCAATTTTTTTGCACTTAATATTGCGCATTACTGACTCAATTTGATAAATAAAAAAAAAAATATTAAAAATTAAAATTAACCACCTACTTCGATTTGCACAATATGGTAATTTAACTTTGCATAATAAATTGATAAATACATGTTAAAAAAATTTTCATCATTATATAGAAAAAAATTTAAAAAAAAAAATTTCCATTACAAAATAAAAAAGACAAAACTATATTCAAATATAAAAATTGTAATATTAATTTTATCAACTAATTTATGACTATTTTAAATAACATATTTAAAAATTATTTATCTTATTTGATTACTTTTTTAATTAAATTTTTTTATTATAATCAAAATAAATATTCAACTGCTGTGTTTGGAATATCCATCGTACCGAGAAATAAAATAGTATATGAAATAAAAATAAAATAAAACAGTCCGTTAGTCGGTCACAACTTCATAAGTCATTCACATTGAACATCAGTTTGCCATTCATTTAATTATTCAACAAATATAATGGTTTATAATGAATTTAAAAATGATAAATGACATTGAAAAATAAATAAAGATATAAATAAATATAAATTCAACAAAGGTAATTAAATAAATACCTTAATTAATAATTATAAATTAATATATTATTTATAATGAAAATTTTATTATTATTATTTTTCTAAATATATTAAGTAAATAAACCTGACCTTTGATCATGACTCATTTAACAAATAACGAAACATCTGGCTGAATTAAAAAAAAAACTTAATAAAATTAGAAAAATTAATTTACATTTTATAGTGTTAATATAAAGGTATTCATCTATGAATTTTATCATCATAAATAATCATAAATAAAAAATTAAAAAGAGTTTTAAAATTGAAAAAAAAAAAAAAAAATTATTTCATCTTATAATTTTGTGTTTTTTAATTTTTTAAAATTTTTTATCTTTTTTATTTGTCGTGTACGTATATTATTTTTGTACAAAAGCATACTAAAAGTATATTTAGTACCGGATACAGTAGTTATATATATAAAATGTATTTATTCTGTTGAAAAATTATTTTCAAGATGATAAGAGACGAGGTTCTTAACTATGACCCCGGATATTCCATAAATTGTATTATATTACACTTGCTAATGTGCTTTAAATAAATATCAAATGTTAATTAAATTATAAATAATAATAATTATTATTATTGTAAAATTAATGATTATTGTTGTGAAAAAATTGGGCGGTATTAATCAAAGACAAGTTGAGTATTAAACTCTTAAATTCTTTTGTCAATCAATTGATTGCTAGGGACTGATTTATTTATTTTTTTTTTTTTTTATTGACAATAAATAGTAATCGGATATGTTATATATTTAGATTAGATAAAGTGGATAGATTAAATATAATTTATTGCTATTTTTATTTCGGCATATATATTAAGATAAAATTTAAATTCTAAAAAAAAAAATTAAATAAATATGATTTTTATTAATTTAAATAATCTATTTGTTAATTTAATTTTTATTTTAATTGGTAATTGTAAATGAGCTTGTTAATTAAAATTGTTTATATTACAATTGTGTTAATTTATTTATTCTCAGTGATATCAAATTTCTTTATAAATGTTTTTTTTTTTTTTTTCGATTTTCTTCTTGAATTTATCGTTGATTTTATATTATGCTGGCATAATGAAAAATGATTATAAAATAATAAATAGTTGTTATTATAAATTAACAATAAAAATAAAAAATTATAAAAAATATTATCCAAGACGTCTTGATGATAAATTATGTGCTATTATCATTTAAAGATTTTTTTCATTAATTATTTTTGTTATTAATTGTTGCAGATTATTACTTGGTGAAGATAAATAACAAGAATCAAACATGGTAAATAAAAAATAAATAAATTAAACCGTATAATTAGCTATAAAAGCTATAATAAAATAATAAATTATTATTTTATTTTTTAAGGTTCTCAATGGAAAACCAGCAACAGAGTTGGAGACTTTTTTGCCTCATGATGGCCCAGGAGCTCTCACAACAAAGTAATACAAACAAATATTTATACAATAATAATATGGATAAAAAAAAAAAAAAAAATACTAATTAATTTATTAATAATAATATTTTTAATTACAGAAATAAAATTCAAATAACATCAAAAGATGCTGAAAATGGTCTTTTAAATCAAAAAACTTTTGATCCATTTGCTGAGCGTAATGTAGAAAATCCAACAACTGATGGTGATACTTTGACACATTTACTTAAAGCATCACTTGGTACTGGAATACTTGCAATGCCATGTGCATTTAGAAGCTCTGGTTTTGTTCTTGGAATAGCTTCAACAATTTTTGTTGCATTTATTTGTACCTATTGTGCTTATATACTGGTAAAATGTGCTCATGTATTATATCATAAAACTCAAAAAACTCAAATGAGTTTTTCTGATGTTGCTGAAGCAGCTTTGGAATTAGGACCAAAACCATTTAGAAAATTTTCAAAAGCATCAAGATGGATTATTGATATAGGATTATTTATAACATATTTTGGTACATGCAGTGTTTATGCTGTTATTGTTGCTACAAATTTTAAAGAAGTATATGATTATCAATTTGAAACAAATGTTAATATACGAATTTTCATAGCAATATTATTACTACCATTTGTATTATTAACATGGATACCAGATTTAAAATATCTTGCACCAGTATCATCACTTGCTAATGTATTTATGGGATCAAGTCTTATTGCAATTTTCATTTGGCTAGGAAGTGATTTATATTATAATGATATTGGTATTAAACGTCCTGGTTTTGAGTGGGCTGGTGTTAGTAAGGAATATGCAACACCATGGTATGCAAAATATCCACAATTTTTCAGTTTAACAATATTTGCTATGGAAGCTATTGGTGTTATAATGCCACTTGAAAATAAAATGAAAACACCACAAAATTTTGTTGGTCCATTTGGTGTACTTAGCAAGGGTATGTCATTTGTAACTGTTATTTATATTATACTTGGTGTTTTGGGATACTTGTATAATCCAGCTGATAAAAAAAATGACATGATTACTTTGGAATTACCAATGGATGATCCAAATTACACAATAAGTTTGTAAGTAAACAAAAAAAAAATAACATGTACTTGAATATTTTTTCTTCTAATATTTTAAATTATACTTTAAATTATTTTAATTTATTATTTTTATTATTAGAATTGCACGTGGAGTTAGAATATTTGTTGGACTTGCTGTATTTTGTACATTTTGTTTACAATTTTTTGTCTGTCTTGATATTGGATGGAGTTTTATTAAAGATCGTTATTCAAAAAATGCTAAACTTGCAAATTACATTACAAGAACTGTTCTTGTTGTTTTAAGTGGTAAGTTGAAGTTGTAAAATTAATTTTTTTTTTTATATAAAACAATGCAATTTAATAAATATATAATTTATTATTTATTTACAGTACTTTTGGCAATTGGTGTACCTCAAATAGCACCACTTATTGCTCTTCTTGGTGCATTTTGTTTTTCAATTTTGGGATTATTGGTACCAGTATTTTTGGAATCAATAACTTATTGGGAAAATGATAAACATAGAACTTTTAGAACTATCAAAAATGTCGCCATTTCAATTGTTGCACTTCTTGCTCTTTATTTTGGATCAGAAGCAGCCATTATTGATATTAAAAGAAAATTATTTGCCGGCAATTAATTATTAACTAATTAATGGCAAATTTTTTTTTTTTTTTCTAAAATTACATATGCTTGTTTGATTAAAAATTGTTGTTTTTTTTTTTTTTTTTTTTTCAAACAGCGACTGAATTGATTTCAATATGAAAGTAAAAAAATAATAATGATAATGAAAGTAAATACTTTTCGCTCATCACTATGGTATTAAGCATAAATTTAACAATAAGATAGCCTTCAACCCAGTGGTTTAAAAAAAAAAAAAGATAGTAAATTTTTCATTTCTATGACTAATTAGTTTTTTTATTTTGTAAAATTTTTTTTTTGATAAAAAAAATTTCCACGAATAAAAATACTTAGATAAAAATAGATAAATTAGATAAATTTTATGAAAAAAAAAAAATCATAAATACCTAGCTAATTCAAAATTTGTTATTTCAAATAATATTAATAATTAATAAATATAAAAAAATTACATTTTTTACATATAAAATAATTAAAAAATTTAAAAAAAAAAAAAAATGTTAAATAAAATAATCGCGCAATGTTTCGTATACGATTTAAAAAACAAAAAAACTTCCATCATATTTTTTTTAATTTAAAAGAAAAAGAATAAATGATGAATGGTAAAAAAAAGAAAAAAAAAAAGTAAAAAATATTGCACAGTTACTGAGTGTAATGATATGATTTATATTTTTTATTTTTTCAATAATTTCATGTAATTTTATTAATATTTTTGAATAATAATAATTGTAATGTTGGATTATTTTTTATTATGACAACAACCGCCATTTATAATATACATAATAAAAACAATAATAAAAAAAAAAAAAAAATCTTTTCGTTGTAAAATTTGAATGATCGTCAGTCAAAGTCGACACATGTGTCCGAATTTTAAAAATGATAAGAATAAAATTAATAATGATTATTTTTGTTTGAATGATTATTATTGTCACAATTTAATTAATTGTTTTTTTTGTTATTTATTTATTATCTTGTTAACTAAATCTAAAGACTTTTATTTCTTCCTTTTCTTTGAGAAAGATTAGATTGACAATCTTTCTGGATGATAAAATTAGTGAATTAATTCACAACAGTTTCCATAAATCATAAATTAGAAAAAAAAAAAATATATATAAATAAATAATAGTCTATTTGTTCACCTCAAAAGTATTCAGACAATTATTATTATATTTATTTGTTATCAGAGCTAATATAACAGTACATGTTTTTTATTTTTGTCAATCATAAAATATCATCAAAAAGAACGATTAAATAAATCAATTTACAAAAAAAAATATAAAATCTAATAAATCAATTTTAAACTTGTTCAATAAAACCATTTTTTCTATGAAAAAAAAAAATTTATATCTATTAACAAAAATGATGCAATCACAGTATATACTTTTGAAAAAAAAAAAATAAAAAAATTTTTATCTAATAAAATTTGAAATTTATTCAAATTTAAAATAATTTACATATTTTATATTTTTAAAAATTTGTATTTTTTTTTTCACATAAATACCGTTTTTTAACTGGAATTTAAATTTTGAATTGAATTTATTTTATATAAATTATGAAAGCTTAAAATTTTATTTGAAAAAACGTAATGATTATTTATGTTTGAAAAAAAATAATAATAATAATTTTAAATTAATTATTATTATTGTTTTATATATTTAAAATATTAAAAAAAAAATATTAATTTTATTTTTTTATATTAAAAATAAATAATACACGTTGCTGTTTGGTTTTTTTTTAGTTGTTTGTAATGACTAATGATTCAGTGATAGTACTGATAACAGTTTACTAATGATATTCGTTAAGTGGTGTTGGTTTTTCCGAAATAATTTTGTGTAGTTTTAAAATCTCATAGTCCACCAAGCCAAGCAAATGATGGTCACTTTTGAATGAGCCACCGAGCTGTTCACTTCATCTCTTCTTTTAATCAGCTTATTAGTATTTTTTTTTTTTACTTAAAAGTGTGTGATATTTAAAGTTATAAAATTTGAGTAAATTTACTTTTAGTATAAAAATTTGTTTATATTAAAATGGGGCCAGATATTCCATTGACTCAAAAAAAAAATCACGACAAAACTCAGCACATCAAGTAAGAATATTTTTTTATCTATTATAATTTTATTTAATTTATCTGTAAATTGTAATTTTTTTTATTTTGTTAAATTTTATTAGCAATATTTTTTAATTGATAAAAAGAAAAAAAAATTGTTTTTTTTTTTTGTATTTAATGATTGTTTTAAATGATTATTTTTTAAAAATTGTTTTTGAGTAAATTTAAGAGTGTTAAAAAATATCAATAATAATTATTAATTAATTTATTGTTTTAATTTTTTTAAAGAAATGGTATTTTTCCATCAAAAGATGTTGAAAATGATGATAATTTCAATCCATTTGCCGAGCGAGTTGTTGAAAATCCAACCACGTAAGTATAGTATAATTAATTTACTTGAAATTAACAAGTTATAATAATTGCAGTGGGGTATAATTAAATGTTCATTTTTTTATTATTAAATTTTCAAGTGATGGTGATACTTTGACTCACTTATTGAAAGCATCTTTGGGCACAGGAATATTGCAAATGCCCAGTGCTTTTCGTTGTCTTGGATGGGGCATGGGACTTACCATGACTCTGGTCGTTGCATTTGTATGCACCTACTGTGCTTACATACTGGTAATTAATTTTTATATTATTATTAAAAATTTATTTATTGTTTAATACAATTTTAGCTCATATATTTTATTATTTTTTATAATTTTTTTGTCAGGTAAAAAGTGCACACGTATTGTACTTTAAAACGAAAAAAACCAGTATGTCTTTTGGCGATGTTGCACAAACAGCACTTGAAACAGGACCAGCACCATTTCGAAAATATGGATTGCTATTGAGGTAAATAAAATTGTTAAATTACTTAAAAATTTATATTTCAATGATTAAAAAAAAATAGAAAATAGAAAATTTTAAATTTAAATATAAAAAATCAGATAACAAAAGAATAGATATTTTTTTTTTTTTTTCTGTTTAGAAAGGTCATATAAATTAAAAAAAAAAAAAAATATATATATATATTTTATCAACTAAAATATTGATAAGATTTTACTAAATAAAAATTTATTTAATAATATTTTTTCGTGGAATAACAAAAAAATAAAAATTGAAACGTAGAAAAATTCTTATCTAATGAAAAAATAAAAAATAAAAAAAAGTCTTTATCAATTTAAAATATTGATTAGACTTTACCAAGTAAAATTTAATTTTAAAATAATTATTAAATATTTATAATTATTATTTTACAGATGGATTATCGATATATGCTTGTTTATTGCATATTTTTTAACTTGCAGTGCATATGCATATATAATTGCCAAAAATATTAAGGAAATCTGTAATGGATTACAATATAGTGCCTCATTTTCAGAAAACTTTAATATTTATTTACTTGCAATTCTCTTAGTACCAATTATAATATTTTCATACATTCCTGATTTAAAATATTTGGCACCATTTTCAATGATGGCAAATGTATTGATGGGAATAGCATTAATTGCAATATTCGGTTGGCTTGGTGGTGGTCTTATTAAAAATGGTATTCATTCTCGTGTGCAATTTATCGGCAATATTCAATTATTGCCTAATGAAACAAATTCTACAGCATTTAATTCTACAAATTCTCCAATTATTTATAAAGAATCTTCATGGATCTTAGAATTACCTAAATTTTTGTATATAACAATTTTTGCTATTGAAGCTATTGGTGTTATTATGCCACTTGAAAATAAAATGAAAACACCACAAAATTTTGTTGGTCCACTTGGAGTTTTGAGCAAGGGTATGGGTATTGTTACAATGATTTATATTGCTCTTGGTTTAACTGGATACTTATGGGATCCAACAGTGACCTCAGATCTTGTTACATCTGATATTAAGATTGAGATAATAGATCTTTCTAACTTGATGACTTTGTAAGTGTACATATACTATATAATAATATAAATTAACATATTGTTTAATTGATAATCAATTTTTTTTTTAGTGTTGCTTATATTGTGAGAAGTTCTGTTGCTCTTGCTGTATTTTTTACATTTACTTTGCAATTTTTTGTTTGCCTTGAGACTGCATGGAGATGCGTAAAATTGATACTTCCAAAAGCCGGAACAAAAGAAAATTATATCTTGAGAACTATTCTTGTCATTGCAGCTGGTAAGTTATGATAATTAATTTAACTTTTATTAATTTGATATTTCTATTTTTTAATATTAATTATATTTTTTTTTTTGTTACAGTAATTATTCCAATGGGGGTGAAACAGTTGGGTGCACTTGTTGGTCTTATTGGTGCAGTTTGTTTTTCAATATTGGGATTGTTAGTTCCAGCAATTATTGAATCAGCAACTTATTGGAAAGGTGACAAACACAGAGTTTTGAGAACTATTAAAAATGTCATTATTGCAATAGTTTCGATACTTGTTCTTATTTTTGGATCAATTGAAGCAATCAAAGAATTCAGTAAATAATAAAAACTTATTAAGTATATTGATAAAACAAGTCAATAAAAATATACCTCAACAATTTGAATCAAATAATTCAATAAAAAAATCAAACAATAACAAAACAACTCAATAGATTTTTATAATAAATTAAAAAATGAAATATTAATTCACATATCAATAATAAATAAAAATAATAAAGTTAATATTAATTTACTAATTGTTTATTCATTTAATACAAAAATGTCTTTCCTTTTATTTTCTATTTAGTAATTTTAATTAATAAAAAAAAAGAAAATGACTTACATTAATTAAATATTTTTGTATTAAAAAATAATCTTTGAAATGACAAATGTATTCCATTGTTTAATAATTTATCTCGTAATACAATATTTAAATTTATTTTTTTTTTTACAATCGAGGAATAATATTTGAAGTATTTATTTTTCCAATGGTGCATAATTCAATAATTTTTCAATTAAATCAACATGTCCAAGAAGCATTCGTCGACAACAGTAACGTTTAAGTCCCAATGCATCAAGAGCATCTCTAAAAATAAAAAAATAAATATTATTAAACAATAAATAATAATTAAATTGATAAAAATTTTAATCAATTAATTTTAAGGTTATAATGTTTTAGCTTTTGAAAAATAATTAAATAATGTTACCCTTCAGTGTATTCAGCTTGTAAAAGTCCCAAATATGACTCCCACTTGTTGCCAATAACTTTTCCACAAGTAAAACAACGTACTGGAATAATCATTTTTATTAATATTTATTAATTAATTCAACAATAATATAAACGTTTGTCGTTATTCTACAGACACGTTTTTCAATGTTTTTTTTATTATTATTATTTTCTATCTTTGGTTTTTTTTTTTTTATGGACGTCACAGAGAGAAGACTACCAACTTGCATAAATTTTTCAACCTAGGAACTTTCAAGCCCGAAAAATTCCTATCGAAAAAAAAAAACAAAAAAAAAAAAAAATTAATTCGATCGAATTTAATTTTGATCCTGCTCATGCGTAATCCCTTCTCCAAATAATTTTTCCAGGTAAAAAAGAAAGCTAAAGAGTGCTCCAAAAAAAAAAAAAAAAAGAGAAATGACGAAAAATTGTGTGTGTATGTGATTACATGTATGTGTGTGTGTTCAACTGTGTGTACACAATAAAAAGGAGAGAATACAATAAACATCTGGTATCTGATTGGTCGGGAGCACTTTGCCTTTGTCTGCCTTCTAAAAAACTTCCTCAACAACAAATAAAAAAAAAAAAAAACGGTCAGCAATAGTTTATTATTAATAACAATTGATGATATATAATTGTTGTTTTATTATTATTTTATTAAAATCATTATAATAATATCAAAACAATTAAATAAAAATATAAAAAAGTTTTTTTTTTTTTTGTTTTTTTTTTTGAGGAATAAATGAGTATAAAAAAATAAATAAATAAAAAAAATAAGTGATATTTTCGCGCCTCAAATTGACGCGACGTCACTGACAGTGTCATACATCATGGGTTATGTTAGCATTTGTGTTCATCTATTGTTCAATTACATTATTTGCAATATTAATATTAAAAAATTGTGTTGATTTAAAATTAATACAACATACTGTGTACTGAGTTTATTTAAAAAAGTATTTAATATTTATTTTATATTTATTTATTTTTTTTCCCTCGTTTTGTTGTCAAGGTTATTATCTTGTGTGAAGGTTTTTTTTTTTTTTTTTTCTTTCGAGACTCAAGGATTGTCAAAATCAGCTGCCATAACGTTTTTTTTTTTTTTTTTTCTTTTATTTTATTATCATTACAATATTGTATAAATTTATTGAGTGTTTGAATTTTAATTATTAAAATATGTTTTTTTAATATATTTTTTATGTTCATTGTTAGAATTTTTATTATTATTTATTTTTGGAGTCATATGTTTTTTGTTTATGGCTTTGTATTGACAAATAAATATTGAGCTAATTATTATTTTTTTTGTTTTTTTTTTACAGGCTGATATTGTGAAAGTGAAATATATTGAAATAAAAAAAAAATAAAATATAAATATTAAAGAGATTAATTTTCTTTTTTTGAATAATTATTTATTTATTTATTTATTTATTTATTATATTTGGAACAATTGAGATTAGTAAATGCAGAAATTTAGAGCGAAATGGATCCTTCAATGTTCGTTTCTTATTCTCCACAAACAAATGTTGTTCCAATGGAATCAAAACTTGCGACTTATATGGTAAATATTAAATTTTAAATAATTAATTAATAATTATACAAAAAAACTTTTATAATATAATAATTATTGTATATTTAGAATCGGCAAAGTCCAGCAACAACATTAAATACAACAAGTGTAACAAAACATTTGGGTAATTTATCACTTGATACATCAAAAAAAGTTGTAGCAAGTCCTGAATTTGTACCTGGACGTGGTTTAAGTAACAGTAGTTCACCAAATTTATTTGGTAATTCTTATCATTCACAAGAAAATGTTGGTGGTACAACGTATTTTTATCTTGGAAATACAAGTACTGATAGTGTACAAAATGATGAAACAAATGAAGTAAGAAATAACAATGAAAAAAAAATTTATAAATTATGTTTTAATAATATAATTAATTAATATAGATTGGTAATATTGGACCTGGACAAGTTGGTTATCCATATCAAGGTACACCAGCACATTTACAAACAGTTAAACCAATTAAAACACCAACATCAAATAATTCATCAGCACCATCAACACCACCACCACAACAAGGAAATCAAAGTTATTTTATCAGTACAAATTTACGTGTTGATATATTACATAAAAATACATTAACATTGAGTCAACCAGATCCATCACAATTTCCAGATTTACCAAATGAAGTTGATAGCTATCATGAACTTTGTCCACTTGAACAAATACATAAACCAGCATCATCTGTATTGGGTTATCAAACATCAACATATAAAGCAACAAGTTTAAAAAATGGTCAACGTTATTGTTTACGTCGTGTACATGGTAAATAATTATTATCTTATTGATTATTTATTTTATTTATTAAGATAATTAATTAAATTTTATTTTAGATTTTCGTCTTGGTAATACAAAATGTATGGTACTGGTTGACATGTGGAAAAGAATATCACACACAAATCTTGTTCATCTACTTGAAGTGTTTACAACAAAAGCATTTGGTGATCATTGTTAGTAATTAATTTTTTTAATTAAACTTTGTTTATATTTTTTTTTTAAATATAGAAAATAATTTTAAAAATAATATTTCAGCAATGGTATTTGTTTATGATTATCATCCTGGTGCTGAAACATTGTTGAGTAAACATTTTTCAGTATCTGAATTAAATGGTTATGCTGATCCATTTTGTTCTGATCCAAATGCACCACGTCCATACAGTCATACTAAAAATACAATACTCAGACAACAACATAATAGTATGCTACCAGAAAATGTTATTTGGAGTTATATTATACAATTAACAGCTGCACTACGTGTCATTCATGCTGGTGGTAAGTTATAATAATAAAGGTGCTATTTATTTTTTACAAATTTAAATGCTAATTAATTATATATTTTTTTTTTAATTATAGGTGTTGCATATCGTTGCTTAGATCCAACAAAAGTATTGTTAACATCACGTGCACGTTTACGTTTAAGTTGTGCTGCTGTTCCTGATGTTGTTACATTTGATGGTAATGCTGCAAATCCATTGTCATTAATATTACACTATCAACAAGAAGATTTAATTTCTCTTGGTAAACTTGTACTTGCATTGGCTTGTCGTAGTTTACTTGCTGTTCATCGTGATAATATACAAGCATCACTTGAGCTTGTTGCACGTTCTTATTCAACTGATCTTCGAAATTTTATTCTGTATGTTAAGTTCTTATCCTCTTCATATGTTTATAAATAAATAGTTTATTATTATGTTAATAATATTATTATTTTTTTTTTCTACAAGGTACTTGTTGTCTGATCAAGCACGTAAAAGTGTAACAGATTTAATGCCAATGATTGGTGCACGTTTTTATACACAACTTGATTCAATACAATCACGTTCAGATGTATTGGAAAATGAATTATCAAAAGAACTTGAAAATGGAAGATTATTTAGATTACTTGTTAAATTAGCAACAATAAATGAACGTCCAGAACTTAATTTGGATGTAACATGGGCTGAAACTGGTGATCGTTATATGCTTAAATTATTTAGAGATTATGTTTTTCATCAAGTTACTGCTGATGATAAACCATGGCTTGATTTAGCACATGTTGTTTCTTGTCTTAATAAGCTTGATTGTGGTTCACCAGACAAGGTACGTAACAGCTATTTTATTTAACTAAATTAATTTTATTATATATCTTTATTTGGTTTTGCTTGACACACAGGTTTGTCTGATGTCGAGAGATGAACAAAGTGTTCTCGTAGTGAGTTATGCTGAATTACGACAGTGTTTGGAAAATTCATTTGAAGAACTCGTGCAATCAGCCAAGGAAGCTGCTTAATATCCAAAAATACAAAATTCAATAATTTAAAAAAATAAAAATAAAAGCATCCAAAATAACAGATAATTTAATTTAAAAAAAAAAAACGACAAAATGAATAAAGATTTTTTTAAAATCCGAGAGAAGGGTGAAACCATCTTACAATGTGATATGAACATTTAGCGGTACTATTTCATTAAAAAACTTAAAAAATACAAAAAAAAAAATATAAAAAAAAATAAAAATAAAAACAAGACAAAAAAAAAAAATAGTTAATTGTCTCGAAAAAAAAAAAGGAAAAAAATTAAAATCATCATAAAAAAAGAAGAGTTAGGAGTCTGGAATTTTTTTTTTCTTGTGTATAATTATCTAATGCATGAAATAACAAAAAAAAAAAATTTTTTTTTTAAAAAAAAACATTGATATAAATTTATTGTTGTAAATGTGCTGAAAAATTATGAAAAAAAAAAAAATAAAAAACTTAAAAATCTAAATACATCTATTGTATATTTTACAAGAAAAAAAGAGAATAATCTCAATAATTTTAAGAAATGAATAATTTGTTAATTTTTAAATTAATTTTTAAAAATATTTGTCAGTGTGAAAGAGTGAATGATTCAAACTTGATGTCATTTCCTTAGCTCTATTATTTTGATTTTACCCACCCACCATCATCATGTTGGTTTTAAAAAATAAAATTAACAAAATCAAGAAGAGATGAAGAAGATCCACACATTAGACAACAAAATTTTTAAGCAACCAAACATTTTGTGAGGGGAAAAAGCTTGAAAAAAAAAAGAGAAGAGTAACTCAAGAGATGTCAACGCCAACTTGACGAACAATCATTTAATTTAATTAATTGTGTTAATACTCTGTGAGTTCCTTCCTGTGTGTCTCTATCATGTTTATTTCTTATCTTTTATTTTTATATTAATATATATATATATTTTTTTATTTTCAGAACAATGTATTTTTCAGAATATGTGATCCAATAACACAAATGAAACATCAGACAATACAACACACACTGCATTATTATAAACCGGATGACATGAATTTTTCATACTTATTTATCAATTTTACAAACATTGAAGTAAGTAGACTATTAATATAACTTTTTTTCTCAAAATTATTAACTACTTACTAAAGTAAAAAAAAAAAAGAAATAATTAATAAATTTAAATTATCAAAATTAAACAATAATATTTTCGAAAATTAAAAATTAATATTTTTTTAAATTAAACATTCAACAAACAAGGATAACAAAAATTATTATTTATATCTAAAAATGATTAAAAATTATGCTTCAAATAATAATAATAATAATAATTTTTTTAATTAAAAAAAAATATATATATTAAATTACTTTTGACTGGTTTAAAAAAAGGGGAAATTTTTTTTTTTTTAATTTTGATGGATTTCTGTTTTGTGGCTGAATGATGATGGTAGGTTTGGAGCAGTTTAGAGAGATGATCAGAGATGATGGGTGGAAATAAAATAGAAAAAAAAAAAAAAAATGAGAGAAAAAGAGAGCGAGGGGGGTGGGGGGTTGCAGAGAGAAAGAGAGAGTGAGGAGAAGAATGATGCTGCTGCTACTGCAAATATATTTTTCCAATAGTAAAAGCATAGCAAAGTAACAAAAATAAAAAGAGAGGGTGGTGATAGTGATGTTGGTGGTGGTGGTGATGAAGAAATAAAGCAAGCAAACCAAGCAAAGTGCGCAGGGGAAGTAAAAGTGCAAAAGAGAAACAAGAGATTAATGTATTAAAGTGAGACGAGAACAAGTGATCCCGGCGAGGGTCCAGAGTTTCGAGTTTGTCAGTTAAGTGTAGTCTCTTCCAGTGTTACCATTCGTTCATAATATATTATTCTCAATCATACCATTAATTTAACAATAATAATTCATCAAATATTCATTTCAATATATAAATTTTGGTTTTTTTTTTTTTTAAATCTATCATACAAAAATTTATTATTGTCTTAAAAAAAAGGCAAGTATAAGGGTGATTATTTAAAGGTGTTTATTTTGACAGAAAAAAAAAATTAAATAATAAATAATATTATATATTCAAAAAAGAAACAGAAAATTAAATAGAAAAGCATTTTTTTTTTTTTTTTTTTTCAAGGTATCACAACGAAGAAGAGGAACGTGCATTCCAGAATCGAAGAAAAAAAAATTTGGTTATTTTTTTTTGATTGTCAAATACAATTATCTTGGTTAAAAACAACAAATACACATACACAGTGAGTAAAAAATAACTTTTTTTATTTTAAATTAATAAACTAGTTGTAATTTGTTAAATTTTTTACTCCAATTTTTTTATTTTTTATTTTTGGAGTAAATAGAAAAAATAAATGTTGATTAAAATTTTTTCTTTATTTTTAATTGATAGTTTATTCAGTAATAACATTATTATAAATATTTAGTAATTATTATTTTTTTTTTTTTTATTTTTTCTTGGTATAACCCCCTGTTGAAATTTTCGCCCCCGACATTTTCATTGATTTTCCACCCTGAACCACAACCCACACACAAGCTCTTTTACTACAAAAACAAAAAATTATTTAAAACATAATTTTAAAATTTATATTACAATTATTATTATAATGTAATTATTAATATATATTTTTTTTTTATTTTTTTTATTTATCGGCAATTGTAACAATGAGCTCTTTTTGTTGTTTTTTTTTTTTTTCGTTGTTTAGATATATATTGTTAACAAGTAAATATAAAAATATTTGAAAATGAAAGAAAAAAATTTAATACAATTTAAAAATATATTTGTATTCCTCTTGGATAAAATATTTTCCAGTGTATTATTAAATTTTGCTTTTTCTAAAAATAAAAAATGACGTTATTCCATTTGATATATATTTTTTTTTTCTTTTAAAATTTATAATCATCTAAATAATTTTAAATTACGGGTTAAAAAAAAAAATATAAAATTTTTTTAAAAAAGAAATTTAAATAAATAAAATTTCAACTACATAGTTATTTAATTTTTTAAAATTTAATTCATTACTTTGTTTATTAATAATTTAAAAAATTATTAAATAATAATGATTATTTATTTATTTTTTGTGTTATTAATAAAAGGTTTTTTTTTTTTTTTTATAATTTTAAATATTTTCTTCACTTGACTAGTAAATTTGATATTCGGGTCAGTGAACAATGGTAGATGCAAGATGAGAATATTACTCGAGGGGGCTCGTTGATGCACGAGGGGGTAAAAGAGGCTTGGGCGGACAAAATAGGGTTGGGAGGGAATTGCGCAAACTGAGACGACGCAATTTCGCGAATTTCCCGTGTTGCCGAGTTCGCGCCATCGACTCGCATTTAATCGAATAAGCCAATTTTTTTTTTTCTCCTATTTTTCTCAATTTACCAGCATTATTTTCCAATCTGTCTTTTCCATTTATAGTTACTTCATATATATTTTATCAGAGTCTAAGAATTAATTGGTTTTTTTAATTTTATTTATATCAAATTTTTACGATAAGAAAAATAATAATTTGTTAAATAAAAAATTAATTTTCTATCAAGAATAGATTGATTGATTAAAAAAATAAATTTATATTTCGATTGATTTATTTTTTATTGATATTTCAATTTTTGATTAGTCCGTAAAACAATGGTCAATGTCAAGTCCGTGAATATTTTTACTCCCATCATTGTCATCATCATCATCATCAGCATCATTATGATCTAAAATAAAAAAAATAAAATGCAAATATATATGATGAAAGAAAGAGATGAATTTGTGTGTGATAATATTGAAATTGAAGAGACCAAGAGAGTCGTTTATTAAAGTCCCTCTCACGATAGTTTATATTTATATAATAATGTTTTATATTTAGATACTCAATTATTGCATTGGTCTATGTGTATATATATTTGTTATTTGAATGAGGTGTAATCGGTCAATCGAAAGCCAAATGTACTCTTGTATTTTTATATTTTAAAATTGACTTTTTTTTATTTTTATAAATGCACGAATAACTTGATAGATAATTAAATATATAAATAAGTAAATTAATCAATAAACAAATAAATCAATTAATAAATAAACCATTTATTATAGTTCAATTTTAATAATAAAAAAAATTTCAAACGAATACGTTTAATGATGATTGATACGCGTATTTATGAAAATATATTTTTTGAATTTTTATCTAGTTCAGTGAACTTGGCACTTGACTTATAACTTTAAACTATTATTTTTATTTTATGTAATTTATTTTTAAACTAGATTCTATAAATTTTCATATTAAAAAAAAATTATAACAGATTGGATTTTTTTTAAAAACAAAAAATAAATTTTATTTCCTGTAAAGTTAGCAAGTAAATTTATTGTTTTATTATTTTACTTGTCATGAGATTATTCATTGAACAATCTCGGTAACATATAACCCAAAAATAAAATAATAAAAAGCTTAGTTTTAAATTGCAAAAAATATGATAAAAGAAAAAAAAAAAAAAAAAAATTAACCCGTGTTGTATGCAGGGTTTAGAGTTCTATAAATGTCACAAAAACATATTTCATATGTTATATTTTATGGTGGTTGAAAAAGTTTTTATTCAACCCCCTGAGAAAAAAATCTTAAATAACACGTGGCCAACAGATAAAACTTTTTTATTATTATTTTTTTTTTCATCTCTGCCTTAACTAAACAAGATAAATTGGACATGGATGACATTACATTACATGGTATTTTCGGGTGTCAAATTGAAAAATAAAAAATACACATTTTTTTTTTTTTATATATAAATAAATCTAAAGCAACGCGTTGGGATGTGTCTTGTTAAAAATATAAAACGAAAAAATACACAGTAAAAAAAAATTTAGAGATAGCTGATTATTTATTTGTCAGTTGTTTATATTTATTTAAATAAAAAAAAATTTAAAAATAATATTTGAAGGATAAAAAAGACAAATAAAACAATAAATAAATAATAACGAAAACTTTTTACATAAAATTTAAAAAATAAAGTTGAAATAATTTTTTTTTTTAACTATCTAAATATGCAATTATAAATTATTTTAATCTCAATAATATATTGCAAAATATTCGTAGAAATATTATTGCTATTTTATGTATAACACACATGTTTGTATATATATTTTAAAAATTTTTTTTTTTAATTTATAGCACAAAGCACTCAATGTTTTCATTGGTTTACAGAGTTAATGACCTCTTTGTGCTCACTCTTCGTTAAGTTTAATTAATTATATGAATTATGACAGTATAATATATATATCAGCACGTACCAAAGATCAAAATAAATTATTACAGTCTAAATAAAAAATATTTTCAACAATTAAGTAACAATAAAAAAATTATTTAAAATTGACCTATTTAAATGTATATGGCTTTTTTTCCTTATAATAAAAATTTACAAAAGGACATTCAACTTTTTAAACAAGTAGAGCAATTGATAAAATTATAAAAAAATATATTTCATATATAAACAGAGTTTAGGAAAGAGAATATATCTCGAGTCATGATTATCGTTTCATTGATAAGACCCTTCCTGACACTCGAACTTATTTTTTTTTTTTTTACTTTTTTTCACAGTAATTTCAATCTCCATTTAGATCCATAATTCAACCCGGAGACATTGAAAACACGTGGCCCCTTTTTTCATTATAAAAAAAAAAAAAAAAAAAATGGATACAAAGAATAAAAAAAACTTGAGACACAATTATATATTTTTTTTTTTGTTTTTCCACCCTATGTAATTACTCCAAGATTTATGTTATTCATCAAAGTATATATTTTTTTATTTTTGTATTTTTAACATTTGTAATTTATTATATTGCTTAAAAAAATATTCAATTTAATTTGATTTTTTTTTTCAATTTAAAAAATATATAATAAAATATTCATCACCCTATTTTGACTCATATTTTTTCATCGTCATCGATTCATAGATGTAAAATTTTGATTATTAACAAAGTATATATTTTTTGTTTATTGTATTTTTTAAGCAATTGTTCGTCATTATTGTATTATGATTATATCTATTCTAAAATATAATATTTAATTTTAATTATGTTTTATTAATTTAATCGGTACTATTGTCATACATCGATTTATATATATATGTACTATTTTTTATTCATATTATGTGTAGATAAAAGATGGGTTTTTTATATTTTATCTGAGACCATTGAAAAGCATCCAGAAATTATTCATTCGGTCGTCTACATCCAATGTTCATAGGTCGTTGCCAACGTATATAAATTTCTTTTTTTTGTGTTTGTCTTAACAATAGTCTACTCATTGAAATAAAATATTTAAAAAAAAAAAAAAAAGATTTTTATCTTTGAAAAAATAATATTATTATCAACAAGTATACATATATTTTCTTTTTGTTGTAATAATTTTTTGCTTCGTTTATTTATTATTAAAAGAATCGTAATTATACTTTTTTTTAATGATAATTAAAACACTTTATAGTGATTTTAAATTATTGTAATAATATCAAACATTATTTAAGCTTGATATATATTTTTAAAAAATTTAATTTCAAGTGTAGTAATATTTTTTTAATGTTATTTTATTTTTGATGTATATACCTGTTATACCGAAGCAAAAAAAACTATTGAATTAATAATTAATCAAGTTCCTGGAATCAGTATAGCTGGAGGCATTACTATCTGATTAAAAATTAAAAAAAAAACCAGAGAAACAAGATCGTTAGTTGAATCCAATCTCTCAACAAGATCGAGTTATATTTATTTTATTTTTTTGATATCTTCTGTATTTAATTACATTTAATTTATCAACAATATAATTTTAAATTTTAAACAATAGATGCATTCAATAATTAATTTTATATTTTTATATTTTCTTTTAAATGATAAATATTAATTCTATTTTGTGGAATTTTTTTTGTTTTATGATTACAGAAATGAAACTTTGGTGTAACTTAATATTTGTCTTGGGAATTGTTTTCTCATTGATGGCAATAACAGCAAGAGCTGATTCAGATCTTTGGGATGATGATGATAATAAAGATGTTGTTCGTATTAGTCGTGGCATAAAAGAACAAGGTAAATAATTACTAACTAAATTACATAAAAATATAATAATCTTTTTTACAATTTTTAAATTTAAAAATAAAACATTAAATTATATACATGAGTTATTTAAAAAAATATTATTCTATGTTTTAATGTTAATTTAAAATAGTTTTTATATAAAAAAATATTTAACAATAAAAACTCAGTGGTGTCTATGTGCTTGGCCCTGGAAATATTAGTCATTTTTTTTTTTTTTTTTTATCTCTTGATGTTTTATTTATTTTTTTTTTTTCATGTTCGTTAGAAATTGAGGGTAAATGTAAATAAAAGAAAAATATAGACAATACCAAAAAATAAATAAAAATGTTTCTATGTATGATTATGTTGACAGCATCCGGAGGCAAAAAGTCAGCCTGCAAATATGAAAAGGAAGAATGGTCTGAATGTGATCCAAAAACAAATACTCGTAGTCGTAAAATGAGCTTAAAAACAAAAAGTGCAAGTAGTACATGTGAGCCAGTTAAAGTTGTTCAAAAAAAATGCAAAAAAGGTAATAAATTATTTTTGTTTTAATGAAAATTAAATTCTTAAAACAATTAAAATATATTTCTTTATAAATAACACTTTTTTTTTTTTAAATTATATTATTTGTTTATTAATTTTTTAATTTATTTTAGCAGCATGCCGTTATGTTAAAGGATCATTCAGCAGTTGTGTTAATAGCCAAATGACAAGAATTGATAATATAAAACCAAACAGTGATCCAACTTGTGAGCCAACTCGTAAAATTGAAAAGAAATGCAAATCAGATCCAAATGCTACTAAGAGTGCAAAAAAAGGTATATAAAAAAAAATTAATTTACATATAATATTTGATAATTAATACCCAATTTTAATTACAGGAAATAAAAAAAATAATAAGCAGTAAAATGGTTACAACTAATCCGTCAAAACTAAAAGAAAAAAAAAATAACAAAAAAATAAAAAACAAGACGGATTAAATGGAGTTTTTAAAAAAAAAAAATTGTCGAAAAAAAAAAATAATAAATCAAGATGAAATTATAATAATTAAAATAAAAAAAAAAACAAAATTTTTTTAAAATCATTAGGAGGAGCAGTTTTATTTTACGAATACTTTAATACCAGGTAATAAATGTAATGTACTCGATATGTTACAATCGATAATTTAATCTCAAAAAAAAAAAATAATTAAAATATTAACATTAAAAATGAAAATATACTATTAATTATTAAAATATAATAACAATAAATAATAATAAATGAAAATAAAAAAAAAAAAAAACATCAGCGTCCGTGTGATTGTACAATAATTCGTCTGTTGTCATTAAAATTGTTTAATTAGCTTTGATCAAATTGATAAATTCAAAATTTCAAATATTTAAAAAAAAAAAATATATATTAAATTTTTCAAAAAGTCTGATAAACTATTGCTTCCACAAAAAAAAAATTAATTAATTTATAAATAAAAATTGATAATAATTCATCTACTGCAATTGCAAATTTTTCTGTTTTCATTTTTTCAAGTTCAATTGTTGTTGATTATTACAGGTAATGAAATATATAAATTATAAAAAAATAATAAACATTACAAATATCAATAAAATTTAATTATTGTATCGTAATTGTTCGTTGTTTAATTAGAGGCATTAGAAAACCAGTCAAAAAAAAATAATAATAACAAGCAAGCAGTTTTATAAAAATAAATAAATTGCATGCTTTAAAAAAATAAACTGGTCGATTGTTGCTTTTAAAATTGATAAATTTTCATTATTTATAAATGGTCCGTGAACATTGAACTTTCATTTGAAAGTTTCCCTCGATGCATCACCAATGAGCATAAGAATCAAACTGATAAACAAAAAAAATTTTTAAATAATTAATTAAAAAAAATTGCAGATAATATTGATGTCATAAAATTAAAAACAAATATAAATATAAAGTTGAAAAAAAAGTTCAAGGAAAATTGCCGAATTTTGTATTTTCCTTGGATTTAAAAAAACAAAATATAAATTAATAATTTATCATTTTATTTTTTCAGCATTGAGTTTATTTAAAAATCAAAAAATTATTAAATATTAATTTGAAATTAATGATGAATTATAGCTGAATGAATAAATCGTGAAATTAAAAAAAAAAAAATGATAATGAATAATTGTGCTTGATTAAAATGAAAATATATATATTCTGGAGGTACTCATTGGTATTCCAGGATTACGTACACCATATCATCATAAGATTAAGACCCAATGCTATCTTTATAAGCCGAAAAAAGATGAAGCATTAATTCAATATGTATTTTTTTCCTAAATAAATAATAAAATATAAATCCCAACCGGTTTTTTCTCTACTATCATTACAGAGATCTAAAAAAAAATACGTATCAAAATTTTAGAAAAAAATTCCCACGCATAAAACACCCAACTTAGATAATCAAAAAATAAAAACAACAAAAAAAAATACAAAATTTACAAAAATCTAATAAAAAAAAAATACAAAAATGTAGCATAAAAATACAAAAAAAAAAAAAATAATAATACATTAACATTAAAAAGTATTTAAAAAAACAAATTCTTGATGTGAAAATAAAAAAGAAATAAATTTAAAATGTAAAATAGCGTAATAGATAACAATAAAAATTAAAACATATATGATAGTCGTTCGTTTTAATACAAAAATAAAACTTTTTTGGAGGATAATAGTTAATAATAATATTAATATTAATAATAAAATTATGTAGAAAATAATATTGCTCGTAAAAATCAACTGGCTAATTGAATTTCAGGGAAGCCCCGTAGTTTCTCTGTTAAAAAAAAAAAAAATCATGAAAATTTTGTAGAATGATTAGAGTGCACCTCTTCCACCCCTTATTGCCGTCCCCACCTGATAAAATATTTCTGTACTATGTAGAAAAATTTGAACAATTAATCGCATAAACTTTTATAATCTACTTGAAATGTTTTAAAAAAAAAAAAATGTAAAATGTGTGGGAAAAAAAAAAGTTTAAATTTAATGTTGATAAAAAGTTTTTATCATGATTGACCATTTTTTTTTTTTTTTGGCATAATTATATATATATATTTTTTTTTATATAATTATCTTGAGTTTAAAAATAATCTCATGTGGTATAAATTTATCAAGGCTAACTAAAAATAAATTTAAAAAAAAAAATAAGTCGATTGAAAGAATAACAAATATATCAGTGAATTACGAAAATTAAATTATAATTAAATCACAAAAATATATCAAATGAGATTATTAATATTATTATTTTTTTTACAAACAATTTTTATAAAATTTCAATGAATTTAATAATTACTATTATTATTAATAATAATTATTACAATTTGATTTATATTATGATAAGAAAACATACAGTTTAAATATATTTTTTAATTTTTTAATTTGAAAAAAAAAAAACATTAATTATATATTAATATTATTAAAATTCAATATTTCTTATTAATTAACAAATCTTGTATAATGTAATCAATTATACGTTGTGTAACTACATGAAAAAAAATTCAAAAAAAAATACAAATCAAAGTGTAACCAGAATGAAAAATGAAAAAACAAAAAATCGAAATAAAAAAAAAGAAATGTTGTCAATAAAAAAAAAAATAATTAATAATAATATTGATTAAAATTACTAACCCAATTTTTAAAATTAATTATAAATAAAATAAAAACAATGGAGAAATAATTATTATCAAATTTATTCTCAATCAAAAAAACATAATTTGAGAAAATAAAAAAATTTTTTTCTCAAATTCATGTTATACAGTTTAAAAAAAAATTCTTAATTTATTTTTAATTACATTTGAGTACGAAAAGAGTCTTAAAATCAATTGGACGGATTTTTAGTTTTTTTTTTTCATTTCAATAAGTGAATCGAAATTTTTTTTAAAATCGAAATTTTAAGCATTTCTAATCTCTTTACTGTGAGATTCGAGTTTCCATGTACATTTTACTTTTAAAAATAAAATATAATTTTTATTTTTTTACTTAATTAAAGATTAATTAAGTCTTTAATTATTTAAATTTAATTTCAAAGGCACTAGTTGTGATTATAAAAAAAAGCTAGTAATTATTATTACAATTGTTTGTTTTTTTGTTTTTTGGATTTGTCGTCATTATAACGATTAAAAATTAGTGTATAAATTGTTATATAAAAAATCATTTGTTGTTTATAAAAAAGACATAGTAAATATTAGAAAAAAAAATAATGGACGGATTACAATTGTTGATCATTTTTGTTTTTTCAACGTAGTAATATTTTTACGTTTGAAAAAAAAAAATAAATAAACTTAATACTATGCAGTTGATACTGATACTTCTCTGGCATAGCCTTGCTCCTCAGTATTGCTCATTCTTTGAGTCAAACGATTTTGATATTTACCACATATATCTGGGCCATATTTAATTAGTATCATTATGACACCAATGACAAATAATGCAAGTGCAGCTGAAGCTGGCCAAAAAATATGAAGACCCATTTTAAATAAATTTTTCTCTTTTCTTTTTTCTCTTCCAAGCTATGTTATGTTTTTTTTTTTTTTCAACAATTGTTTATCTTAATATATATATAATTAATTATTATTAAATTATTTTTGGAATAATTATAAATATTTAAATTTCACTTTCACGTTTATGAAGTTCCATGTATTCTTGTGGCTGTGGTGTACCAACTCTTGAATCAAAATAAGCTGATTCAACGTCACCAGCTTCAGATGTTGGATAATATTCACCGGGATATCTTGTCTCAACAATTCGTGATTCAAATTCTGATAAATCAAGTGGTGGATTTTTGTGTGGTGTTGTTACCCAAATTGATTGTATCCAACGATTACCTTATTAAAACAAAAACAAATATATTAATTACAATTAAAAAAACATAAATTAAGTACATCTTAAATAATAAATTAATTAATAATTTAATTGATCAATTACACACTTGTATATTTATATTTATACATATTTTTTTAACAAACATTTTAAACATTTTAATATTCAATTTAATAATATTATTCGTCAATAATTTAATTGCTATATATTAATTAATCTTACCAGTATGTCTATCTCTCCAATAGTCACGGTGTTTTGAACACCAGCAACAAATAACGTTGAGTATAATCAAAAAAATACCTAACATAGAACAGACGATCATCACAGTATAAAATGTTGAATAATCTTCATAAATTGGTTTGTCCCAATAAATATTTTTTTTATATGCATCTCGATCATCAAGCACCGACATTATTTATTTATTACAATAATTATTTATTTTCTTAATTAATTTTCACTTACTTCTGAAAAAAAAAAAAAAAAGAAATACAAAATTAGTTGATGTTTATTAATTATTAAAAAATAAATAAATAATAACAAAAATAAATTACAGTTAATTAATAAAAATTTATTTTTTATATATTTTTTTAATAATTTTTTTGGAGTAATAATAAAAGCAACGCCTTATGTCATAAGTGAATAAAGGCGTGGAGTTTTAAATTAATGAAAATATTAATTTATTAAAAAATACATTACTCACGTTTTCGAATATTATGATGATAATATTATGGCTCCTTGTTGTTATTAATTCAGCTTGTAAATATAAACAATAAAATTTTTTATAAACTAATGAAAATTACAAAAAGAAAATAGAGAGTATTAGAAAAAAAAACCGAGAGAGACTGAAATTGATAGAAATAATTTGTTATAAAAATATTTGATGCTATAAAAAAATATAAAAGATACAAGTGTGAGTGTTTTCCGTGACCGAAAGGAATTTTTTTATAGAAATTAAATTGTATGTGTTTATCGGGCGGGGCATTTTGTATATGGAGAAGGGGTGATGGGACTCAAACTGTACATAAATCCAATAAAAAATAAAAAAATAATCAAAAGAATTGTTGAAAAGTTTTTAAATTAAACTTTACTATTTATTTGGATATTAAAAATGTATTTATTTATTCAGTAAATAATATAAATAATGACGAAAATAATTATTTAACAAATTGGAAAAGAGAAAATAATACAATTTTTTTAAATAAAAAATATGGTTAGTTTGAATTGACGCGGTTAATTTGAGACAGCTGTCATTGGAGCAGCCATTTTATAATACTGGCAAATCATCTTGCAGCAAAAAGGAATGTGTTTTTTTTTTTTTTTTGTAAATATAACCAAAGTTTTGGAGCATTTCGTATTTTCGTTGCATTAGTACTCCAAAATATACTCCAAAATTTGGAGTTCAATTAAAAATAATTTGTTTTAATTAAGACAACAATATGAGTGATGAAAAAATTCAATTTAAAAATAATGTAAAAAAAAAACCATTAAGAAAAAGAATTGTTGATTCTGATGAAAGTGATAATGATGATGATAATAAAGACATTGACATAAGGTAAAAATAAACATTAAAATTTTATAAATATAATTAATAATTGTTATTGTTTTTTAAAATAACAATTAAGTATTTATTTATTTACAGAAATAAAGTTGAAGATATGAAAATAATTCAAAAATTACGTGAACGTCCAAATGGAGTTAATGTAATTGGTCTAGCACTTGGTGAAAAAGTTCCACCAGATGCAACCTCATCTGATTTATTAAATATTAAAACTGGAGGTTTGGTAAATGCACATAAAAGTTCAAAATTTAAACAGGATGATGCACATGAGACTGGTATTGGTACACAATTTAATGCTGAAACAAATAAACGTGATGAAGATGAAGAAATGTAAGTATACTTTAACACAAAAAATATATATTAAAATAAATTATCAATGTTTATAATAATTGAATTATCAACAGGGTCAAATATATAGAAGAAGAATTATCAAAACGTAAAAAGAAACAAAATTTAAATAACTCAGATGATCAAGCATCTGATAATAAAAGTAATTATTGTTCACCTGAAGAAGCTGCATTACAAGCTGTACCTGAACATCTCAGACAAAGTTCAACACATAGAAGTGAAGAAATGTTGTCAAATCAAATGTTATCTGGTATACCAGAAGTTGATCTTGGTATTGAGTAAGTAAAATTAAATCATATCTTTCGAAATTCATCTATTGATTTATTTTATAATTATTGTTTATTATTTAATTATTAACAGAGCTAAAATAAAAAATATCGAAGCAACTGAAGAGGCTAAATTAAAATTACTTTGGGAAAGACACAGAAAGAAGGATGGTCCTTCACAATTTGTACCAACAAATATGGCTGTTAATTTTGTACAACATAATAGATGTAAGTAAATTTATAATTAATGTTTATAATTGTTAAAAAAACATAAGATTAATGTTTATTATTTGCTATTTTCTGTGTAGTTAATATTGATGAAAGTGATGTGAGAAAAGCAAAACAAGAAGCTGATGCTAGAAAACGTTTTGATGCTAGAGAACAAGAAAAAGGAAATAAACGTAAAGATGGAGAAAAAGCAACTGATGATTATCATTATGAAAGATTTAAAAAACAATTTAGAAGATTTTAAATTTTAGTATTTATTTATTTTCATGTACAAACGTGAAATAACATTAGTGTATTTTTTGTATAATATTTATGAGAATTAAATGGAGTACAACACTTTCTTCATCACAACATGGATAAGTAAAACTGGATAAGAATTGGGTTCAAGATTTTTTTATAATGCTGATAGTATCATCAATGGTTTTCTCAATAAAAAATCTCAATAAAGATCAAAGTTTTATTAAACAAGAGCGAGATTGTATATATTTTCGTGTATCTTTATTGTAACCATTATATTCATCATAATTAAAATTTTTATTAATCACTTTTTTTATTTTTCATAACTCACAAAATACCTCTTGGCCCATTCTATTATCCTGATACGAAACATTATTTTTTTTTTTTTTAATTTTTGAGAGTTTTTTAATGTTGATTCTAAAAACGCACGAAAAAGGGGCATTATGTTTGACTCATTAAATACCTCTTTGCCTGTTCTATGTTTCTGTTACAAAAAAAAATTTTTTTCTTTATTTTTTCAAATTTTTTTTAATGATATTAAATTTATTTTGAAGATATCAGGAAAACAGGAAGGACAGAAGGTAAATCATAAAAAAAATCCAAATACCTCTTTGCTCATTCTATATTCCTGTTCAAATGGCAATTTTTTTCTTTATTTTTTTTGAATATTTAAGTTTTATTTTGAAAATATTAGGGAAGCAGGAAGGACAGGAGGTAAACTACAAATAAATTCAAATACCTCTTCGCTCATTCTATATTCCTGTTCAAATGGCAATTTTTTTCCTTCATTTTTTTTTATTTTTTTCAAATATTTGAATTTTATTTTAAATAAATAAATAAAAACGAATACCTCTTTGCTCATTCTATATTCCTGTTCAAATGGCAATTTTTTCCTTTATTTTTTTTTATTTTTTTTGAATATTTGAATTTTATTTTGAAAATATCAGGGAAGCAGGAAGGACAGGAGGTAAACTACAAATAAATTCAAATACCTCTTCGCTCATTCTATATTCCTGTTCAAATGGCAATTTTTTTTCTTTATTTTTTCATATTTTTATTACAGAATTTAAATTTTTTTTGAAAATAACAAGAAAGCAGGAAGAACAAGAGGTAAACCATGAATAAAATCGAATACCTCTTTCCCTGTTCTACAACCCTGATACAACACTTTATTTTTCCTTCTTAAATTTAAATGTTTTACCCCTATAGTTCTCAAAAAAAAACAATAGATGGCGCTAAACTTTTTAACTCAAAAAATATCTCTTTTCTTGTTCTATAACCCTGATAAAACAGCCTTTTTCTATCTATAATATTTCAATGTGTTTACCCTATAGTTCCTGAAAAAAATAATAGATGGCACTAAACTTGTTAACTCAGAAAATACCTCTTTTCCTGTTCTACAACCCTGATAAAACAGCCCTCCTCTATCTATGATATTTCAATGTGTTTACCCTATAGTTCCTAAGAAAAATAATAGATGGCGCTGAACTTGTTAACTCAAAAAATACCTCTTTTTCTGTTCTATAACCCTAATAAAACAGCCCTCTTCTATTTATAATATTGCAATGTGTTTACCCTATAGTTCCTAAGAAAAATAATAGATGGCACTGAACTTGCTAACTCAAAAAATACCTCTTTTTCTGTTCTATAACCCTAATAAAACAGCCCTCTTCTATCTATAATATTTCAATGTGTTTACCCTATAGTTCCTAAGAAAAATAATAGATGGCGCTGAACTCGTTGACTCAGAAAATACCTCTTTGTCTGTTCTACAACCCTGATAAAACAGCCCTCCTCTATCTATGATATTTCAATGTGTTTACCCTATAGTTCCTGAAAAAAATAATAGATGGCGTTGAACTTGTTAACTCAGTAAATACCTCTTTGTCTGTTCTACAACCCTGATAAAACAGCCCTCCTCTATCTATGATATTTCAATGTGTTTACCCTATAGTTCCTAAGAAAAATAATAGATGGCGCTGAACTTGTTGACTCAAAAAATACCTCTTTTCCTGTTCTACAACCCTGATAAAACAGCCCTCTTCTATCTATGATATTTCAATGTGTTTACCCTATAGTTCCTAAGAAAAATAATAGATGGCGCTGAACTTGTTAACTCAAAAAATACCTCTTTGTCTGTTCTATAACCCTGATAAAACAGCCCTCTTCTATCTATGATATTTGAATGTGTTTACCCTATAGTTCCTAAGAAAAATAATAGATGGCGCTGAACTTGTTAACTCAAAAAATACCTCTTTTCCTGTTCTACAACCCTGATAAAACAGCCTTCTTCTATCTATAATATTTCAATGTGTTTACCCTATAGTTCCGAAAAAAAACAATAGATGGCGCTGATTTTTTTCAAAAATATCAAATACCTCTTCGCTCATTCTATGTTCCTGATACTCAAAAAATTTTTTCTCTATCAAATTTCAAAAAATTTATGGAAAAAAAATATTCGAGTATCAGGAGCATAGAATGAGCAAGGAGGTATTTGATATTTTTGAAAATACCTCCTTGCGCATTCTATATTCCTGATACCCAAAAATTTTTTTCTCTATCAAATTTCAAAAAATTTGTGGAAAAAAAAATATTCGAGTATCAGGAACATAGAATGAGCAAGGAGGTATTTTCAAAAATATCAAATACCTCTTCAGTCATTCTATGTTCCTGATACTCGAAAATTTTTTTCTCTATCAAATTTCAAAAAATTTATGGAAAAAAAATATTCGAGTATCAGGAACATAGAATGAGCAAGGAGGTATTTTCAAAAATCTCAAATACCTCTTCGCTCATTCTATATTCCTGATACTCGAAAAATTTTTTTTTCTTTCAAAGTATTAAGCAAATATAAAATCGAGGAGGTAAATTTCAAAAAACATCAAATACCTCTTTTGTCATTCTATGTTCCTGATACAAATTAGTAAAATTTTTCTCTAAAAATATTAGGCTAACAGAAAATTGAAGAAGTAATTTTCAAAGATTTTTTTAATTATTTATCAGGATCATAGAATACTAAAGGAGGTATTATCGAATTATTTAAATACTAACTTAACATAAAATAAACAACCCAATTCAATAATCATTGATTAATTTTTTTATCTTTATTATATCATTTATTTAATTGTTACATATAATTATTTAAATTTATTATTTTCACTCACATTTATAACGAAAATATTTATCAGATCTGTAGTTTAATCATCATTAATTTTATCTTAAAATTAATTGTTCGTAATTGATAGATTATTAATTATTTTCTCATTTGCTTGTTTTTTTTTTTTTCTTTTTTAAACACTGGATAAGCTTTTTGAGTGAAAAAAAAGTGGCTCAATTCATTTGGTAACTATAATTTCATTGATATAACTATCAATGTATTATTTGGATTAAAATGAGACACAAAATATTATAAAAACAGATGTTAAGTGCGACTAGACAGTAAACTTGATTAAAACGGAATAATTATTTATAAAGAAAATGGAAAACTGTAAAAACTAGAGACATATTTAGAAAATAATTGTACTTAAATTGATGAGTATTTCATCATCAAGTGCTCTTTCACACTTTTAAATAAAACAAAAAAAATTCATCTACAATTTTCCCTGCATACTTTATTTTGTTTTTATCATTTTTATTTTCTATAATAGAATAATATTTTAATTATAGTTGAAAAATACTTTGAGGAATTTCGTTAATTGATAAATATATCATGAGTGTTGATAATCATTAATTGATTAATTATTTTGTGCTTCAATTTATGCTGCATGGACAGACTGAAATAATAAAAAAAAACCATGATGGTTAGTTGTTTCCTAAAAGTTACTAATTCAATTATTATAAAAGTATTTTTAATTTATTATTTACCTTAGCAATGTCAACACCAGTCAAGGATTTAACAAGTTCTGGAACACGTGTTACAATGTTGAATACTTCTTCGGTTATTTTCTCAGCACCAATAGCACCACTACCACTTTGTACCATTGTTATTTTTTTAGCTTGTGACAATGGTGCAGCAACTTCAGCAGCAATCTATAAATTAAATTAATTAGACATATATATATTTATCCAAAATATGTTTTATAAAATTTTTGTTATTGTTTTTATTTAATAATTTACCTTTGGAAGTGTATCAAGCATCATTTCAACCATAGCAGCATTACCATATTCATTAAATGCAGCTGCTTTTTTAGCCATTTGATTAGCTTCAGCTTTAGCTTTAGCATCAATTGCAAATGCTTCAGCTTCACCACGAATTCTAATTGCTTCTGATTCAGCTTCAGCTTCCATAACAAGACGTAATTTATTTGCTTCAGCAATTTTTTCAAGTCTATATTTTTCAGCATCAGCTGGACGACGTACTGTTGAATCTAATTCACATTTACGACGTAACATTTCTTGTTCTTGTACAGCTATTTCTTGTCCACGTTCAACAACTTTAACTTGCATTTGTTCTTCCATAATACGTTGTTTTGTTTTAGCTGCTTGTAATTCATATGCCATTTCAGCTTCAGCTTTCTAAAAAAAAAAAAACAATTTAATATTCATTATTATTTAATTATTTAAATACAAGTACAAATTATTATGTTTTATTTTGTTTTAATTACCTTTGTTTGAACTTCAACATCATAGGCTGCTTTTTTAAGTTCAAAATCACGTTGAGCTTTTGCAATATCAGCATCATTCAAAAAACGTGATGCCATACGTTGTTCTTCTGCTTTTGCTTCACGTATTTGTGAATCTTTACGAGCTTCAGCTTCACCAATTCTTGCATCTCTTTTAACCTCAGCTGTTCTTGCCATACCAAGAGCTTTCAAGTAACCCTAAACAAAAATTAATACATAATTATATTACATAAAACATTTATAATTTATTATTAAAAATTATACTTGTTAAAAAGCATCATCAAGCTAATAAATATATTTTTTTATTTTAATTTTAACTAGCAGCTATAACATAAATACTAGCAAAATTATCAATTTAAATACATGCTGCAAATTATTATGCATAAATAAACATAACAATAAAAATATTATTATTTACCTTTGACCCCTGTAAATGCATTTAAAAAAAAAAACCCAAAAAAATAATTTACATATATATTTATAAAAATTTTACATTTACATATCATAATATTTTTCTAAATTATGTAAAAGCAAAAAAAATATAAATTAATAATATCAACAATGTAATACAATTATTTTCTTGCAATAAATACATTCTCAAAATTTATTTGAAAATTTTAATAAATATTTCAAGAATAAACAAGGTTAATAAACAATCATGCAACTATCTGTTTTGTTATATTATTAATAATTGGCAAATAATAAATTATAGTTATAATTGTTTAAGAAATTACTTACTTCTTCATCACGAATATCTTTGAGTGTATAAGAAACAACAGTAATTCCCATATTAACTAAATCACTGCTTGCAACTTCAAACACTTGTTTACTGAATTTTTTACGATCTTTGTAAATTTCTTCAACAGTCATACTTCCCATAATTGCTCTTTGATGACCCTCAAGTGTAACCAATGCAATATTATGAATTTCAGATTCATCTTTACCCAAAAATTGTTCACATGCTGTTGACAACATTTCTTCATTTTGTCCTTGAATTTTAACCTTTAATAAATAATAAAAAACATTATTATTAAATCAATTAATTATCATTATTTTTTAATAATTTACCTGAGCAATTCCAGTAACTGATATTGGAACACCCTGACTTGTATAAACAGTTGGACTTTCAACTTGAAGAGTCATTGTGTTCAAAGAAATTCTGTAATTAAATTAAGTTGTTTATTATTATATTATCCATAAATTATGGAATGCTATTATTATTTAAAAAATTAATATTTACTTTTGAACTTGTTGGACAATTGGCCAGACAAAAACACGTCCTCCAGGTACAAGCAAAGGTTTTCCATAACAACATCCTGAAAAAAAAATAAAAACACTTGTTAAATAATCATTGATAAATAGATAAATGTATACTCGTGACTCAATGGCCACAGGCAATTAGTCACAAATGAGTAATAAGTAAATTAAAATTTATCGATTTACACGTTTACTCCAATAATACTACAATTAAAATTACATAATTATTTCAAGGTTATTTACCTGATACAACAAGTGCTTCATTAGGACCACAAGTAACAAATCCAGAAACCATTTTTATAAATTTTTTTAATTTAATTTAATTAAATAATATGAGTCACTATTTGTGATGGTCAGTAAAATTATCCTCAAAGTATTATAAACAATTTAAACAATTGTTTAATATTAAATTAACAATTTTATTTTTGTTAATTAACGTTGTATGTTGTTTTGATTGAAATAATAATATTTATGTATAAATAAAATGGCCGGAATTTATTTTACAACGACAAATTGACTATTAATTATTAATATATATTTGTGACGACGTTTTGTTAATATATAATGCAATGCGTACGTGTATATTGATGAGCACCATACAGATAACCAAAAAAAAAAAAAACCGGTCTGTAAAGTGCTGCACCCTAAGGGTTAGTGATAGAAATAAAATGCAAATGGCTGAGCCAATGGAGAGCTATGGCGCGAAAATATTTAATAATTCAAATGTTTTAATGATTTCTTAATGTAAAAAAAAAAAAAGAGTATTTATCTTTGTCAAATTATTTATGTTGCGTCATGTACTATGTAATTTGTTCTTTTAACATATTGTGTCATGGACTGAAGGTCATTTAAAAATTTAATTGATATAATAATTATTTTTTTTTGTATTAAAAGTTTTACCGTCTCTTTTTTTTTTCAGATGAATCAAACATTTGCACATTGAACAAAATAATAATATTAACGATGAATTGTTTGTTAATTTATTTTGTGATTGGTCATTTTATTACTTTTTTATCGTCAAGTCAACAAGACCATATCAGCAAAAAAAAAAACAAACACATCTTTAATTGTGTTGAAAATTAACAGACTTATGATTTAAAATTATTACAAGTTTTAACAATTAAATTATAAATAACAATTATTAATAAAATTAAATATGAATTTATGAGTTTATTTAAAAAACATTTGTAAATTGTAAATTTTTTTTTTATAAATTTATTTAAACATACACATATTTAATTTTATTATAATACAGTTTTTTTAAATGATGATTTTCACTTATGATAATTTTTCAATACATTTTTTGATTGACAGTGCTTCTACGCAAGTGTATCCTGGACAGCAAAATTCAAAGAATCCTGCACACTAAAAAACATTAAATTAAATAAATTAAAATTAATATAATTACAATTAAATTTGAAAATCTTATTAATAAAAATTATTGCTTACCGAATCAGCATTTTTACCACAAAGTTGAAATCCTGTTGTTACAGAAAAACATATGATAGCCATAATCATAAACAAAGTGACTAATAATTTCGACATTTTGAATAATTTATATCTTCAAAAGAATCTGTAATCAAAAAAAAGAATAATTTATTTAAATATTATTCTATTAATCAGCTTGTTAAACAATAAATAATAATACAAATTAAAATAAGCCTAAGTTGCCAACAATTCCATTCAATTCATTTAAAAATATTTTTATATTTTGTTTAATTATTTTAAAGACTTTAACTTTAAATTATATTATTTTAATATTCTTACGTTTTGTTAATTTTATTTGTAATCCAAATATACCAACTTGGTTGCTTTGAACAAGAGAAACTGCCATTTCTCCGTTAAATCTTCTTTTATATATAGTCAATTTTAAAAAAAGAGTAGGGATTTGTTTAAACTGATGGTTTTATTTGACCTCGTTTTGGGCAATCAATCTATTCTGACAAAAAAATAAAAATATTATCTTATTATTATGATGACCATAGGCGTAAAAAAAAAAAAATAATAACTCGATAATAATTTTAATAACAAAATTTCTACGCAGTAACAAATTTAATCTGAGAGGAAAAAAAATGTATATTCTCGTACAAAACAATATCAACGTATTAAATAATTGAATAAAAGAATTGCTTTATTAGTCATACCTAAAATTATTCAAGTGAATTGATAATTTTTAAAATGACTTGTTGAAAAAAAATTATAATAACATCCAAATTGTTATGATAAATATTCTTGGTATATATAAGTTAATATTTAATTTAACATTTGAATTTTATTATCAATAAAATGATGAAATAAAATGTCACATATTTTTTTATATAAAAAAAACTGATGACCTTTTTATTTTATCTTATTTGAAGTTTATATTTTTATTTTACTTCAAAGTATCTTTCATTTTATTACTAAAATTATCAAGTATGTTAAAATAATATTTATATTTATCATGATTTTTTTAAACAAATATATTTCAAAGAAAAACAAATATTTCTTTCAAATTTAAAAGAAAAATATACTCTTGAATTATTTGTTTAATTTAAATAAATAAAAATAAAATTTAACAAAAATTTAATTAACGCTAATAATAATCCTGTTAATTAATTCAAACTAAACAGGTGTTTGGAAATATTTTAATTAACAAGATAAATTAAATAAAGCAGATTATATAATTTCACTTTATTTTATTTACCTAAATTTATTATCTTTTTATTTTTCATTTGTTTATTTATTTTAATTTATTCAAGTACGACTTTTATTAAGGTCGTATTCCACATTTTATTAATCTTTTTTTAATTTAAATTTTTGCTGTATTTGTTATCGAGTAACAGAAGGTCGAAATTGCGTAGCTGTTAGTCTACATATTAACTTGAAAAAAAAAAAAAAAGAATTTTAAATTATTTTTTGTATAAAAATAGACATAATAAATTTTCAAAAAATTATCATATTAATATTTTCATAATTAAAATAATTTAAAATTAAACAAAATTATATTTTTTACAACTACGCAATTAACACCGGAAGTACTGTGAAATACAATCTCAAAAGTACATGATATTTGCTTGATAAAAAAAAAAAAAATAAACATTTTTTATCGTTTTCAGAGAAACACTGATTACTCAACTTAGTATCAACAAATTATTTCGATAAAAATATATAAATAGAAAAAAAAAATTAAACTGTTTCAATCAATTAAATTTTTTTTCATTACATTTTAATTAAATATAATAATAAACTAAATAAATTGTTCAAAGACTTAATGACTTACTATTATAAAAAAAAAAATTACAATTATATAAACAAAAAAAGAAAGTAAATAGATTTCATTCAAGTAATTTAATTGAGCATTGTATGTCGATCATAAATATTACGACGTTGCTCACGAACTTGTCGTTTCCATTTATCTTGTTGATGACCAACACGATTCAAAACATTTTGTCTTACAGCCATTGGATTAACAGTACCAGGTGCAGTTGATAAATTTCCATCATCATCTTCATTAGTATGCTCTAAATATCCAGTACCACCAACTGTTTTTCTAATCCTCTTATTCAACAATGGCTCAAGACAAATTAAAAATAACATATATATCACTAATAATGATATTACCCATATGACAATTATAACAACAATCTGTAATATAAGTAAATAATTTAATTAGTAAACAAATTATTGATAAATAGCTTTATCTAATTAACACAAATTTACTCTTTTAAATTTAACAACAATATATATATTATTTTAAGAATTAATTTTACCTTGATAATTGTTGTATTTCGATTTTCATATTTACATTCACATCGAGGACAAAAAGCAAGCTCTTGACCATGAAGTTTATCCTTAATTTTTCGAAGAACAACACCTTCACAATTACTAAAAAAAAATAAAATACATTTTAATACACTGCAATAATATTATATAATTTTTTTTTTAAATAGATAATTAAACAATACCATTCTGATGGTGGAACATTTGATATAAAATTTAAACGTTCTTTTGATGGATTTGTTTCATTTGTTACATTAATTACTGATGAAATACTTGGACATATACACTTGCAACGTTTATCATCATAAGATTGTCCCTAAAAATTTAAAAATTAATTATTAATAAATTGTTATATATTAATTGTTGTATAAACATTAAACTAACCTCTGATTTTCCAATGTAAAAACATAAAAAAATTACAGATATTATTGCAAATTTTAACATTTTTATAAATTAATCAAATAATTATAAATAATAATAATAAATTTTAGTTTTTTTTTTTTGTATTAACTTTGTTTGTTTTTAAATTTAATTATTACAAAAGTTTTTTAAAATAATAAAACTGTCAAATGTCATTTTAAGTCTTTCGCTTTTCGCCAATTTGCATTATTATTTGACAGTTTGACACGCAATATTGACAATTTGACAGACTTGTTGTCTTCTCTTTCTAATATTTATTTATTGTTTTTTTTTTCATCATCATATGACAGACATTTTGATGCTGTATTATCATCAGCTGATAATTTGTCAATTAATTTATCAACAAAGCTGATTATTAGTCATCAGTGCATCGCAGTTGTTTGATGAGAGAAAAAAAATATTTTCATGGATGACGTTTGTTCATTATAAAATAAATGTTATTTTTGTGTGTTAATCAATCACAACATTAAAAAGTGCATCAAATAATAATAATAAAAATTAAATTATAAAAAATAAAAATTAATATAAACACTATGGAGAGTATTTTTCATGAAAAAGTAAGTTTAAAAATAACTTGATTAATCATTTGTTTTGATGATGAATAAAAAATAAACATATTCTCAATATAATTATGATATTATAAATAATAATTAATTGTCAATTAATATTACAGCAAGAAGGATGTCTTTGTGCTCAACATTGTCTAAATGCACTATTACAAAATTCATATTATAGTGCTGTTGAACTTGGTAATATTGCTGAACAGATGGATGAAGAAGAAAGAATTAGAATGGCTGAATCTGGTCTTGACAGCGATGAGTACAAAAATTTTATACAGGTATCTATAACATATATTTATTATAATAATAATATATATACCTATTTGTTTATTTAATAAATTAATTTGTTGATTTTAATTAGCAACCATCTGAAAATATGGATGACAGTGGATATTTTTCAGTACAAGTTATAAGCAGTGCCTTAAAAGTATTGGGTCTTGAATTAATTCCATATAGTAGTACTGAACCAACAGCACTTATTGCCCAAAAAGATCCATCATTAATGCAAGCATATATCTGCAACTATAAAGATCATTGGTTTACTATTAGAAAAATTGCAAAACAATGGTTTAATTTAAATTCATTATTAAATGGACCACAATTATTATCAGAAACATATTTAGCTATGTTTTTTGTACAATTAATACAAGAAGGTTATTCAATATTTATTGTTATTGGACAATTACCAGAATGTATAGCAGACAAAGTACTATTAAAAAATCCAGTAACAGTAACACCACAATCATCATCATCATCATCATCATCTTCATCATCATCATCCAGACCAGAATTTACATCAGTTGGTCATAGACTTGGTACTGCAGCTGAAAATGATATTAATAAAATTAAACTTGCTGTTGGTGAAATTGATAATATACATGTACCAAGTAGTTCAAAAATTTATAACAATAATAGTCGTGAAAGAATAATACCAATAACAATTCAAGATGATGATGATAATGATGATGAAGATTTAAAAAAAGCATTAAAATTAAGTTTAAAAGATAATGAAACAATTGCTGAATCAATAAATAATTTAATTGCCGAACCTAAAATGATGTATGATGTTCAAGATGATAATAATGATGATGATGAATTAAGAAGAGCATTACAAATGAGCTTGGAATGTGCTAATGCACAATCAACACCTGATCCTGATGATATACGTTTGAAACGTCTTGCCTATTTGGGCATTCCACATGTCAATTAAATTCTGAAACAATAATAAAGAAAATTATTAATATTTAAAAATAAAAAAATATGTTATTTAAGAATCTATAAATCACTATATTTATTTATATATAATTGAAAATTATTTTAAATAAATATTGGGATTTCATAATGAAAAAAAATAATAATAATAACATTGATGGGAATTGATTAAAAATAATAATAATTATTATTAACAAATTATAGATTAATTTTATTTAATTAAATATTTTGATTTAGTTTTTTTCTTTTTTTTTTCTTATTGTCAGTTTGGTTTGAAGATTATATTATTAAAAAATTTAAAAATATTTTAAAATTGTTTTTTGTTTTTAATTTTAATAAATAAAATTATATTTGTTATTAATATTGTTTAATTTATTAAGCTTCATTTTTATGTTTGTTTATGTCTAAAGTCATACTGACAAATGATTCATAGCATTGCTGTGATTGGTTGAGACTTCCCTCTCTACACATAAACTCACATCAACACGACTGTATTTTTTTTATTGACTATTGTGACAAGGGTGACAAGTTACAGAAATTGTAACAAGTTTTTTTGATATAATTTAGTATATTGCTACTATTTATTGATTATAAAAATATTAATAAATAATGGTTTATCTACATTTTCCATCAAACTCAACAGAGGAAGAGAAAATGCTTCATGAAAAATATAATAAACTCAAAAGAAAGGTAAATTAATATAATAAACATAACCAAAAAATTTTAAAAATTATTTGTTTACTAAACAAACCAATAATAAAAAAATAATACCTTTATTTATATTTTTAGAAAAAAGCACTTCAAGATTTAAAAGCACCAAAACCAGAACCTGAGAGAATGCCACAAGCACCAAAACGTCCAACAGAAGCTCGTGATGCTCGTGAAGTAGCAAAAAAATTAATAAAATCAGGTGTTATAACAGCACCAAAAATTCCAAAACGTTCTGAACAATCATTTAAACGTCCACGAGGTCTTGAAAGAAAATTAAATAGTACAGAAAAAACAGTATGTTCATATCAGCCATTTTCAGCAATGCAAACTGAAGATGAAGAAATGGAAATTGAAAAAAAACCACCAAGAGTTAAAGGTTTATATGATAATTTTGTAAGTGCTAAAAAAACTGATGATACAATTACCAATGACAATGGTAAACAATCATCATCATCATCATCATTATCATCATCATCAAAAATTGAAACAAAACCAAGAGCTGGAAATACAATATTTGTTGCTGGATATAAAATATCAGAAGATTATTTAAAAAAACATTTTTCATCATTTGGAAGTATTTTAAATATATCAATGGAAGCTGAAAAAAAGTATGATTATTAAAAGCAATATATACATAATTTATATAATATTTATAATTAATTTAAATTTATTTTTATAGTCGAGGTTTTGTTACCTTTGATAAACCTGAAGCTGCTGAACGTGCAATAAATGATATGGATGGTAGTATGGTATCTTCAATACAATTAAAAGTATCACTTGCAAGAAGACAACCAGTCATTGATCAAATTAATGACACAACATCTGGCTCAATGTGGTCAACAATTGCTACAAATAATTCACAAAAAAGTGCACACAGAGATAGACGTGAATTAACAACATACGAAGAAGATTTATTTATTTAAATTAATTTTAATAATAATTAATAATTATATAAAATTTTCATAAAGAAAATTATATTTTATCTAAATTTAAATTTCATTTGTGTGTTGTTTTTTTTATTTTTTTTTTTTTTTGCTGAATTTTTTTTAAAATACCCCAAAAACAATGTGAAATATATATTTATTATTATACAAATAATTATTGTATATTTTATTATATAATCAATATTAATTTAGAAAATCATAATTATTACCAAAAAAAAATTGACTAATATTGCCTTAAATAACAGCTATTACTTTCGTTTAAAAATTTAATTATCGTTGTATTTTTAATTGTTTTTTTTTTTTATAATCTTGGTGGATTAAAATAATCCCAATGATGATGATGAGTTATTGTGCGTGGACCAGCAAAACAAACAATTAATAAACCAGCAATAATAAGTAAAAGTGCACAAAATGCAAGTTCAACTTCTCGTATTTTAGCTTCAGTTTCATCAAGTCTTAATCTTGTTGTAACATAATGTACAAGATGTCTTATTGCACGCATACCAAGTAATTGTAATGCACGTAATAATTGTTGTGTCATACAAATAATACTTGGTTCTTCTTGTATATCTTTACTATTATTTAATTGATTTGGTGATGCTAGTGTATAAAATTGTGGTGGTATTTGGGAATTTTGAAATGTTATAAATTGTTGTTGTTGTGATGATTGATTATTAGTTGGTAATTCAAATATTGTTGTTCCTGTTGTTGGTGGTAGTGGTGGTGGTGTTGATAATGGACGTGTTTGTGGTGTTGATGAACGTGATTGTGGTGATGATGGTCTTGTTGTATTTGGTGATGTATCATTTGTATATGATATTTTAGCACGTTGTGCTTTTATTTCACTTGTTTCTAATTTTTGACAAATATTATCTGGTGAATCTGGTGTCACCGATATTACTGGTGGTAATGATCTAACTGGTGATGCTGTTTGTCTTAATCTTAAAGTTGTTTTACTTGGTGAATTTGATCGTGATCTTGATATTGATTTTTCACGATTTTCTTCAATTTTTTGTGGTGCTTCTGTTATTACTGGTTGTTGTTGTTGTTGTTGTTGTTGTTGTTGTTGTTGTTGTTGTTGTTGTTGCAGATGATGATGATGAGATTGATGAGATTGAATACCATGAGTTGAATATATTGCACGTGTTTCAGTACTTCTTGATAATAAATCTAATTGTAATTTATCTGATTTTGTTTCATCTTTATTTATTATTTTTTCTTCAACTTCTTCAATTGTATTTGTTGATATTTCAGATATTGGATTTGTAGTTTCATGATGATTTTGTAAAACAAATTGTTCTAATTGACTTTTAATTGCAATAAGTTCATTTAAAACTGTTGGATTTAATATATTATTATTATTATTACTTGTTTCACCAGAATTTGTTAATTCAGTTGCTGTTATAACAATTGCATCAATTTCTGATGCAACAATTTTATGTGCTTCAAGTTGTGATACATTTAATTTATCACAACGTAAATCACCAACTTCTAAACTACCAATTCTAAGTGTTTCATTTGCTAATAATGCTGATAATCTTTCTTCTAATGCTTCAATAATAGCTGCACGTGTTTCATTATTATTATTATTAGCTGAATCTTTTGGTATAGATAAACTATGACTACGTGTTCTTGGTGGTCTTTGTGGTGTATTATTATCATCATCTGTATAAAATGGTAATGGTGGTACATTAGGTGTATCATAATTTTCATAATTTATACGTGATTGACGTATATCAGATTCTGAATTTGTTGATAATCTTGAATTTGTTTTTTTTCTTTTTTTTAAATTTTTATTAATTATTTTTGATGTTGTACTACTTAATGGTGATGGTATTCTTTCAGTTGAAATAAATATTTGACTTCCATCTTCAGATGGTGTCATGATTAATCTTGCTTGTGTAATTTCTTCAATCATTAAATCATCTGGTAATGGATCAGTTTGAGTTGATAAATGTGCATATTCATCATGCAATATATCATCAGTATTATCATCAATTGATTCAGTATTATTATCATCATCATCATCATCATCATGATTTATTTTATTAATTGATCTTCTTGATCTTGGTGGACGTGGTGGTGCTGGTAATGGTCGTTTTGACATTTTAAATAATACTTCACCACTTAAAAGATTTTTTTGTTCATTATCATCCATATCATCACTATCTAAATATGACATTGACACATCACGAGTATTTAATGCTCTATTAATTGGAGTTGGTGTTCTTGTTTTTAATGTACTATATCCTCTTTCTGGTCTTGATGGTGTATGTTTTGATAATCTAGGTGCAGTTGAAAATTTATCTCTATGACGTTGTGGTGGTGGTGGTCTTGGTGGTTTTTTTTCTTTTTTATCAATAAGTGCATAGCCTGGATAATCAATTTTTATCTTATTATCAGCTTCATCATCATCACCATCATTTACATCATCATCGTCATCATCTGCATATGCAATATCAGACATTGATTCAGCTCCACGTGATGTTCTATCATCATCTTGTGCAATTGATGTACCTCTTGATCTTGAACGTCTACTTGGTGCTATTGGTGCTACACATTCATTATTATCATCATTTATTTTATTATTTTTTAAATTTATTGTTTCACGACTTGAACATCTTGCTGGTTTTATTGGTATTTCTGTTTTTGTATAATTACCAAATATTTCTTTTTCAATATTTTCTTTATTATCATTAACGTTTTGTTGTTGTTGTTGTTGTTGTGTATTTTTAATTTCTTGATGTTTTTTTCTTCTTGGTATAATTGGAGGTGGTTGTTGTTGTTGTTGTTGTTCTTGTTCTTGTTGTTGTTGTAAATTTGATGATGGTATTTCTTGTATAATTTCAATTGGTACTTGTGATGTACTTCTCAATGATAATTTTGATTTTCTTCTAATTGGTTTTATAACAATAAGATCATCTAATGGTTCATTTGGTAAATTTAATGGTACAGATTCAGTATGATAAACAACACGATGTCTTGATCCTGAATAACTATCATCATTTTGTATAATATTTGAGCCAAAATCTGATTCTTCACTTCTTCTTAATATACGTTTTGTACAATTTAATGAATTATTACCTTCAGATGATTCATATGATTCTTTACGTTTACGAAATGATCTCATACGTACAGGTCTTTCTGGTGGTACACCATCTAATATAATAACTTCTTGTGCTGTTACTGGTTTTCTTAATGCATTTTTAATTTCTGTATTTAAATATTCACCATTATGCATATCTTCATCTTCACTTATACCTTTAGCACGTAAAAAAAATTCATCTGAATCAATTGTTTCAATAACTCCACGACGTCTTCGATCACATGATGAACCACTTGATGCTTGTTGTTCTCTATCTGATCTCATTGATTCATCTTCAACTTCACTTGATAAATTATCATGTAAATTTTCATTAACAATTTCTTCATCTTCCTCAGATGATATACATTTTTTAAGTCTTCTTGGATCAACTGGTTCAAATGATACTCTAAATTCATCATCAGCATCATTTGTTTTATTATTTTCATCTGTTTCTTCAGAATCAAAACGTCTTATTGCTTGATCACCATATAATCTTGGATCAATTTGTGGTATATCATTATCATAAGATTCAGATGATTGTTGTCTTAATATTTTTTTAAATTTTTGTTTAATCATACGTTCTTGATTGTCAACCTCAACAATATCATCGTCATATGAATTCTCTTCATGTTGTTGACTTGGTCTACGACCATCAGATGCTTCCCATGGTAATTGTTCAGAATCATCTAATGATTCTTGTGGACGTAATGATAATCTTGGTTTTTCTTGTGATCCATGTATCCATGGTTTTTCATGTTCATTTGCTAATTTAATTTCATCATTATTTGTAAATTTTAAATCAGTAAATTTTTGTGTCCATCTTTCACTAAATGATTTTGTTTTTTTAGTACGTGGAAAAGTTGCTGATTCAGTTGGATCAGCACATGAATCTTTTGGTGATGATGTTGTATAATCATGCTGTTGTTGTTGTTGTTTTGTTTTTTTATCAAAAAATCTTGGTACTGTTGAAAAATCAAATATACTTTTTCTTGAACCAGCAGTTGTTTCATTCGAACTTGGTAAAGCTTGTGATGATGATGTTGTTGTTGTTGTTGTATGACGTTTTAATGTTGGCATATGAAAATTTGTTTTATTTGTAAATTTTGTAAAATTTGGTAAATTAATTTTTGGACGTTCTGGCAAATGAAATTTTGATTTATCAGGAAATGAAAATTTTGAATGTTCTTGTATTGATGAACGTAATTTTTGTATTCTACTTTGTTTTTCATTATTTATATTATTATTATTTGTTGTATCAGTTGTTTTTAATTTATCATTTTTTTTAATTTTTTTATTTTTTTGTGAATTACGTAATTTATCTGTTGTTTTTTTAGTACGTTCTGATGAACGTGATTTTCGTGTTTTATTACGTTCAATTGGAAAATTAAAATTCGGTCGTTGAATTGATTTTAAACGTGTTCGTAATTTATCAGCTTGTAAACGTAAACGATTTGGTAAACCACGGGCACCACGTCTTAGTGGCAACTCCTCCATCACCGACGAATCCACCTGTAAAAATATTTCAAAAAAATACATATATTAATTAACAAATAAATAATGAAATTATAAATTATTAAATCAACAAATTATAATTATTTTATTTATTTTTTTTTTATCTTTAAATTTAGATCATTTGACCGGAATAAAAAGTGACTCAGTGTACGTTGGTAACATGTTTCATGTCAGACGTAAAATAATATTTTTGGAGCCTAAATTATAAAATATTTATTCCGGTCAACCGTGGCTATATGTTTTTTATTTTTTTATATTATTTTGCAACAATGCCCTCAATATGAAAACAGCGACAATGTATTTTTTTCTTTTATTTCAAATTGAAAATAGCTAGTATATTATATATTTTTTTTTTTACACAATTAATTAATGAGTTATTTATTTAAACAATTGTCAAAATACATTCCAAAACATTGACGTAAATAAACTACATTAATGCTTTTTTTTTTATTTATTTATTTTTTCATTTCCACTTAATTCTGAGGTCACGCAACTGCAAATCTAAATATATCTATTTGAAAAAGTCTAGAAAATTTATCTTTAAAAATACAAAAATAAAATTTAAAAAAAAATCTGCATTTTTGTTTTATTTTTTTTTCTCATTGTATTTCTTTTTTAATTTAAATTTTCAAAATGAAAATTCAATTTAAAATTAATTATTTAAATAATTAAAAAAAAATTAACAAACCTGACTCGTATTGATTTCGGCATCAGTTCTTGATTCGGTACAAGGAGTTACACTATTAAGAAATCTTTCTTCAATACGATCTTGTAATTGTTGTGCTGTTTCAATTTCATCAGATGTATCACCACTTCCAAGTTCTCTTGAATCCATAGCTCTATCTTCAATTTGTCCATCAAGCGGTAATACCAATTCATCACCCTCAAGTATTGGACCAGGTGTATAACGTCCACGTATATCAATTCCATCATCATCGCTATCAGCAACTGGACCAATATCTGTATCGATTATCCTGACAACTGGTGCTGTATCTGAAGTTGTCAATGTCCTTGTCATCAAGAGTCCACCACCAACCGGCTCGTACTCATGATCACTGTTTACAGACACCATTTTTTTTTGTTTTGATATTTTGATTTTGTGTATTTTTTTTTACTTCAAATTGTATTTCACACACAATTCATATCATCCCCTCATTTATTTTCAATTAAACGTACCAAAATCGTATTCTCCTTCTTCTAATATTTGATGACATTATTTATACAAAAAAAATTACTATTTTTTTTTTTTTTTCAATTAAAAAAAAAATTAAGTACTTGGCAGATTTTTTTTTTTCTTTTTTTGCGAATAATTAAATAAATTAAATAAAAAATTCATCAAATTGGAGATTTATTGAGGTTTTTTTTAAGTACGTTTACACGTCGTTACGTAGAAGACGACTGGACACGGAAACCCGTTGAAAAGAGCTGACCGTTTCTGTTGTGCTATTTAGCTAACTATAGACACCCGGGCGAAACCTTAAATAGATACGTTTACAGAGACGAATATTTTAACGATGTATGTTTGCATGTAACTCAAACTAAAATAAAAAAAAATAAAAAAAAGTAAATAAATAACATACTATAATTAAACAAAAAAAAAAAAAATTAATTTTTAATTAATACAATTTATTTAAAATCGAATTTTTTATTTTTTCTAAAAAGTTAAGCTTATAGTTAGCTTTTCATTAGAAAAAAAAAAAAAAAAATTATTTTACCCATTATGAAATCACATTTAACGTCACGTTTTACAGCAACTGAAAATAGCACTTAAACTCCAGCCCAGACAAAAGTGGTCCAGACAGTACTTCTCCCTTGACCTAGCAATATCACTCGTTTTACAAATTGTTCTCTTTTTACGATTAAAGCGCACTCTCAGTACTTTCCTACTTGTATTTATTTCTTTTTTTTTTTTTCCAGAATAAATATATATATATTTTTTTTAACATAAACGAGAGAAAAGAGTTGTGTTGTTGAGGGGGATGAAATGAAAAAATTAAAAAAAAAAAAAAAACTCACCAAGTATTTCGAATAACTGGATTTATATTTCTAGATGTTGGTGATCCTGGTCTTGACATAATCATGGCACTTCTTTCGGGTAATAATAAATCACTTTGGAAAAATTGACAACCACATCGTACCTCTCTGCCAAGACTTGATGTTGATGATGCCCTTGAACGTCCTCTTTCACTTTCCATATTTTTTTAATATTTATAATTTAGAAAAAAAAAAAAAAATTAATTTTATTCTATTTATTATTAAATAAAATAAAATAATTTTCTTTTTTTTTTTTTCTTTTCTTTTTTCTAATTTTCCACATTTGACAAATCTGATGATGATGATGATTTTCAAACGACTTAATTCTCAATACTTGAATATATTTTTTACATTACATTTATTTTTAGAATTTAATTTTTTTTTTCTTTTTACTATCCCACCAGTGTAAATACTTTGTATTGGTTTGTCGAATATGTGCGCGAGCGCATTACTGCATTTCAGTTGAATATCATTTTTTTTTTTAATTTATTTTTTTACTAGGTGTGTGCATCGACCCACGGGCCAATTCTTGTATCAATGCCAGGATCTAAAATTTGAGTTTAATATATATATATATATATTTATTTATTATTCAATGAGAGCAAAAAGACGATTCTGAAACCGAAAATTTTGCTAAAGAAAACCTTAGCCTTGTATTTTATTTATTTTATTTATTATTATTATTATTATAATTATTAGGATGGACGTATGAAAAAAGTTCAAAGGGTGATATCAGGTGGATATTTACGCCAGCTTGGTCTTTTACTGTATCAAGTAATTATTATTATCATCATTTTAAATGTTTTTTTTTTTGTTTTTTGTATTTTTCTTTTTTGTTAAAAAATATTTTTTCCCAATAAATTTTCTTTTTATATCTTGATTATCACATTTTTTAGGTAAACGGGTTTATTGAGTTTATAAAATTATAACTTTATTTATTTATTATTTTTTTTTTTTTTTTGTTTAATATATATATTCTTTTAAATAAATATATATTTGAAATATATTAAAGATTAATTTTCAAAAAAATTAAAAATTAATTTTATATATTGAGTAAATAAAACATTTTTAAACTAATAAAAATATTATTATTGTTATTATTATTGTTGAAATAAAATAAATAAAATAAATTTTAATAATTATATATTATAAAATATATTATAATAATGAATTTTGAGACTCACGTAATTTTTTTTTTTTTTTTTTGTTAATTTTTAATGAGGTCTCAATTTAACGATTTTATTGTAATTGTAATAATCATCATAATCGTAATTTTGGTATTTTTTATATGTATTATTTGTGTCATAATTACGTTCATAATTATTATCATAATGTTGATTATACCGGGGTCAGGCTAATTCATTGTTATCAGTAAAATTATCACGTGCATCAATACATGATGCAAGTTCCATGACAATATGATGTAATGCTGGATGTTGTAATACTTCAGCTTCTGGTAATTGTGGATGACAACATGGTCGTTGATGACGTCCACGAAATGAACGATGTAAATGTAATACAATATCACAAAATACATAACGTAAAAGTAATAATCGAAGAAAATCATCACCAAAAAACTGCAAAATACTGCTTTCTAGAAAAAACCAAAAAAAAACATAAATTAGAAAACAAATAAATAAATAAATAAAGAAAAAAATAATAGTAATATATTTTACCACATCTGGAACGTATGACTAATCGACAAGCTTCAATGAGAAAACGTTCAACATATCCTTGGCAACGTTCCCAATGATGAACAGCAAGACTTCCAACATTGCATATAAGGCAAAAGGCGGCAAGTGGTGAATGAAGAAATAATGTAAAAAGACTACCACCATGACGTAAATCACGTAATATTGATGGTGTTTCTTGTGGTGACATTAGTACCATAAGTGGTTGACCAAAATATCTTGGTATTTGTTGAAATACATAACTATTATCAGAATCAACAACAACAAATAATGGTTTTCTTGTAAATGGATAAAGATCACCTGGATAAAGACAATGTGGTTCTTTACCACCACTTGTTCTTTTACCATGTTCTGGATCTCTTTTACTGCTTGTTGAAACACCACCAAGATCATATCCCACTTTTTTCATATTAACATAAAAACAAACAAAAAAAAAACAAAAAGAAATAAATGCAATTTTCATTATTTAATATATATAATAAAATGTATGCGTCTTTATTTAAAACTGCATAGACAAACATTTTAATATATTCATATGTATATATAAAATAATATAAATATGTATATGGATATCAACTTACTCTCTTCAGGATGTTTAACTGTTGAAAAACATCCATCAGCAGATAAATAAAGTAATAATGCACCATTTGCTGGTAGTTCTTTAAATCCACTTGCTAAAAATACTTGTACTTGACTATATGTTGGTTTATATAATAAATATTTATGTGGATTATCTCTTCTTGATATACCATTTTCAGCTGGATATGGACCAGGTCTAAATGGTAATCTACCAGCTGGTGATGCATCATGTAAATGTGTTGGATCATCACGTGGTTCACGTTCTAATGTTTGTAACATTCTAAACATATCAACTGATAATTCACTGAATTTAACTTGATCTGAACAATTACCAACAATTAATATTTCTTGTAATGTTAGGCACATTGGTGGTGAATGTTCAATTGGTGGTGATGTTAATGGACCAAGTCTATGTGTTAATATTATTGGATTTGCATCATTATGTAATACACCAACAGCTGATTCAGCTTTAACAAAATTTTTAATTTCATCTAATACTAAATTCCATTCAACTTGATCTTCTGGTTCATATGTTGATGCATAATCAGCAATTTGTAAATCTAATTCTTGTATTAATTCACGTACTAATTTCATTTTATTTAATAATAAACAAACAACGATAAAACGTGCATAATATCGTAATTTTTTTACCATTAAATCACTACGATCTTCTTTAGCTGCTCTACTGTAATATGCACGTCCACGTATTGCAGCATAAAATGAATATGCTTCATGTAAATAACTTGTTTCAGATGTACGTAAATAATAATGATAATATAATTGGCCAATTTTTGATGCTATTTCACCAATTTGCCAACGTTTCAGGCCATATTTTGTATCCAAAATTGCTCTAAAGAAAAAACAAAATAAACAAAAAAAAAAAAAAACATGATTATTTATTTATTTATTATAAAACAAATAGACATGATTTTAATTGTATAAAATTGATAAATAATAATAATAGGGGTTGTTGTTATTTTTATGTAGGTATAATAAATTATTTTTTTTATTTTTCTTTTACTACTGCTATTACTACTTGTACTACTACTACTGTGTGAGGAGACGATACTTTGAAGGGTGACTTTTGGGTTGAGTCATCGAGCACGTGCGAATAAAAAAAAAGACAAAAAAAAAAATCATCTCAGCTCCTGGTTGGTTATCGATCCTAGGTAAAATGCTACTCGAGACGGATGTTCATTTTTTTTTTTTTTTTTTATTCTACTTAGTGCCAAGTTGAGCTTTTTCTGGCATCTTGATCGGACAAGAGGGTGATATTGTTTAAAAACAAAAATTAATTTATAATTATAATTGTTAATGAATTTTAATTTAAAATTATTAAATTTATTATTTAAATATTATCTTTATATCGTTTTTTTTTCTTTAATTTTCAATTCAGTAATTGAAAAGAATAAAAAACAAAAAATAATAAAAATTATCAGTAGTAATATGTACGTTTGGTCAGCCTCGAATTGTGACATAGTTTTTTTTTATTTTTTCTTTTTTTATGATCACTTTGAAATTGGGACAAGGACACTGGGATAGTTTCCAATTTTAATACATAGAAACTTGAAAACTAAAATAATAAATTTTTGATTGTTTTTTCTTTTAAAAAAAATAATAATTTTTTAATAATTTTATTTATTTGTTTTTTTTGTTTAAATTAAATTAAATTTTATTTTAAAATTTTAATAATCATTGCTTTATCCTTGAAATACAATTAAATTTTTTTTCTATTATTTAACATCAAATAAATAATATTTTATTTATTAAAAAAATAATAATAAAAATATTTATTATAAATTTTTAAAATAAAAAAATAATCAACTATTAATCAAACAATGACAAAATAAAGAAAAAAAATAAAAAAATAAAAAAAAATTGACAAATTAAAATAAAAGACAATTTATAATAAAAAAAAAAAAAAAATTGAATACATAAAATAAACAACAAGGTAAAAGGTTAATCGACGTCATTCGATCGAAGTTTAAATTTCATTCAAAGATAGTCACGTAAATATTTCGTCAGTATTTGTTGAAAATTATATAGATAAAAATACATACAATATACAAAAGCCCAACAAGATAAGGTGACGTTAAAGTTAAATAAAAAGAGGGGGATTTAAAAAGTTGTTGGGGGCGCAAGGGGGTGGTTGGGGGGTACAAAGGGGTCGTGCGTGTGACCACGGATATGGTCGTTCTAGGAAGTAGGGCGTAGTGGCGCGCAAATAATAAAAAAAAAAAAGGGGTCGTATTATATACACGGAATACAGAAAAAATAATTATTTTAAATATATATATATATTTTTCATATAACGATAATTATTTTATTGAAGCATTTAATTATTTAAAAAATATTCTTGGAAAAAACAAAAATAGTTTGTTATTTGTAAAAATTTATAAAATAGACTTTTTTATAAATTACCTATGTTGTTGTTGAAATTTCCATAATTTAGTATATATATCAAATGTTCTACCAAAATAGGCTTGCCATTGCTTATGACCATACTGGGGTAGGTCACGTAAACCATTAAACAGCTGCTTACTTTTTTCCAACAAGTGACAAAATTCTAATACAATTTTTCTTTCGTGGTCGTCCATACCAGCCATCATAACCATTTTTTTGACTGGTATTGTATGGCAAACGGACTGCCCTTATTGTCAGTAATTTACTGACTATATTTATTTTATCATGCAGTCCGTTTGACCAATATATTTTTTCACCGTATTGCTCCGTGATTGTCGTTGGAATAACGTTGTCTTTATTTTATTTTATTTATTTAAAAATTTAATTTAATTTTAATAAATAACGATACGTATTTTTATATACATTATCAATAAATATATTATTGTCACAAACTTAAATTAAATATACTCAATTTTTTATACATTTTTTTTTTTTTTTACTATATAACATTCACTATCACTTTTTTTTGTATTTTCAGGATAGTTTAGAAACAGATTAAACTTATTTTTTTTTTATCCAACCAATATATTTAATATCTATATATTTTTTAAAATGAATTATTAGTTGTAATAATTTATTTGTCATTTAGTTATTGGATAAAATATCAGAGTGTCTGTTATAGTCACACTGAGACACGTCTGTCTGATATAGACTTTGCAACGCGGCTCTATGCCAACGCCAATCAATACTACAGTAGCAGTGGCTTTTCAAAGCGCAGTCGAAGAGAGAGGGCGTTTAAATGGGGGTGTTTCCGGTTGTAGTGACATCATACAACGGGTAGTTGAGGCTTTTAATAGGGTTTTTAAATCGATAAGGGTGGTTTTATAATCATAAGTCGGTATCAAAGTATTTCAAAGGTTGTATATTTTTGTTTTTGATTACAGATGGTCATAAGACTACATAGTGTTCATTTTGATCAATTTTTTTTTTTTCATTTTCCATTAGTAAAGACTTTTAAAAAATAGCAAAAGATAGCGTTAATGAATTAAAAAAATTATATAATTGATTAATTATTGAGTATTTTTTTGGGCATTTAAAAATATCAATTAAAAATTAATTAATAAAAAAATAGAACAACTACTTGTTTTGGAGTAATTTCTATTTGTTTTTTTAGCAATTAAATGAAAATAAGGATTGTCTTGAAAATTTACCAAGTAATAGAGGGATAAATTCCAAACAATTTGGATTAAAAAAATTCTGGATAATATATTTTTTGGTGGCGAGATAAATTTGGAAAACCAAAAAGTATATTTTGCATATTTCAATGAAACAAAATACGTCAAAATTTGTTGTATTATAAAAAAACCTTGTAATATATATTCATAACTATTTTATTTTCTCGTTTATATACATCATCCACACTCTCAGTTTAAAAGATTAATTAAGTAGATAAGCATTAGTTGATGTAGCATGAACAAATACACAGCATACATAGAAAAAAAATAAAAATAAAAAGACAAGGACAAAGACAAATACACCCAGTTGAATTCAACTGTAAAATAAAAATATCCTCATAACGGATAAAAAATATTTACATGCAGTAAAAAAGAGGTAAAAAATAAATAAGTTGAGTATTTAACATTGAAGGTATAGAGAAACAGAGGGGGTTGGTTTTGCTGATAGTTTTGAATTTGCACTGGTTTCGATCGACTGTCGTCTCATCTACAAGTCAATCGTATTTATCGCGTGTTGTTTGCTCGTGATTTTGGCCAGCTATATAACCAAATGAAATACCCAACCAGCTCACGAACTAACCAGGAGTTCTGGTCTATACTCTAAGTATGGCATGTATTATAAGCCCCCGGTGAAAATGTGTACATATATAAATGCCTATATATGCAAATATAAATTGGCATATGTATATTATTACTATAGCTTTAACTTATGTATATATTAAAACTTGGCAAACGACTTAGATTACTGTAGGGCATGCTGTTAGATCGACACATTGAAAATTGACACGGGCTAGTTAGACACATAAAATTTTCACAAATAAAAAAGACACAAATTTATCCTTGGGTTTATTAAAAATGACACAAATAAAATTCACACGTATTAATCGGACACATAATATTTTAATTATTTTATTAGACACACAAAAATATTTCACTTATAATTAGACACAAAATAATTCGACACAAAATAATTAATAAAAAATATAATAGACACATATAAATTATTATTAGACACATAAAAATACGACGAAAATAAATTAGACACATTAAAAATAGAAACATTGAAGATAGACACATAATAAATCGACACGTAATAATCGGACACATTAAAATAAAAAACTTCAAAGAGCGACACAATAAATTAGACACTATTTAAAACGACACAAATTAAATTTAAATGTATTAATCGGACACATAATATTTTAATATTTTTATTAGACACATAAAATATTAAACTCATAATTAGACACAAAATAATTCGACACAAAATAATAAATAAAAAATATAATAAACACATATTAATTTATATTTGACACATAAAATACGACAAAAAATTAATTAGACACATAAATATAAAAATGTCGAAGAAATTAGACACATAATATATTGACAAGTTTTAATCAGACACATTAAAATAAAAAGAACGACACAAATAAAATAAAATTGTAATAGTTTGACATAAGATTAGTTGAGTCCCACATAGACAAATTCGTCTATCACAGAGGTGTTGGTAATTCAGAAAAAAAATGAGAGATGGCATAGCCATGTGTTTTCTCTTTTTAAATATCAACGTTTAAAATTGAATTGATTTAATTAGATTACATAATTAATTGCAGAATAATTGAATAACATAATTGAAAGACAAAAAGGAAATATGCATGATCAAATTTAGTATGTAATCTAATTAAATCAATTCAATTTTTAAAACGTTGACCATGTAATAAGAGAAAAACACATACAGTGCATCTCTCATTTTTTCTGTATTACCGACTTACTGTGATAGACAGATTTGGAAATATATGTAGGACTCAAACCTAATCTATGTATCCGACTATTTTAATTACTATTTATTTGTGTCGTTCTTTATTTAATGTGTCGATTAAAGCAGTAATTTATTATGTGTCTAACAACAACACATTATTTATATTGTCTAATTAATTTTTGTCGTATTTTTTATGTGTCAAATATAAATTAATATGTCTATTATATTTTATTAATATTTTGTGTCGAATTATTTTTGTGTCTAACTATGAGTATAATATTTTTATGTGTCTAATAAAATATTAAGAATATTATGTGTCCAATTAATTCATTTAAATTTAATTTGTGTCGTTTTAAATAGTGTCTAATTTATTGTGTCGCTCTTTGAAGTTTTTTATTTTAATGTTTCCATTATTACGGGTCGATTTATTATGTGTCTATCTTCAATGTTTCTATTTTTAATGTGTCTAATTTATTTTTGTCGTATTTTTATGTGTCTACAGTATAATCTCTCTATAGTGACATTCTCTATAGTGACATCGAGCGTCAGCGTAGGAGAATTTTTTCCCTCACTCCAGAATGTCCCTACTTGTGTTGGTGTATCGGTGTGTGACGTAGTATATTCTTTCTCATTTTATTATTCTATCCGTCGCGCTCACTCAATTCCCCTCGACGCTAGAGTGGGAGACGCTCTCTATAATAAATTCCGAGAATTTGAGCCCCGACGATGCCACTATAGAATTATATAATAATAATTTTATATGTCTAATATATTTTTATTAATTATTTTTGTATCAATTTTGTGTGTCTAATTATAAGTGTAATATTTTTGTGTGTCTAATAAAATTATTAAAATATTATGTGTCCGATTAATACGTGTGAATTTAATTTGTGTCGTTTTAAATTGTATCTAACTAATTTGTGTCTTTTTTATTTGTGAACATTTTGTGTGTCTAACTAGCCCGTGTCAATTTTCAATGTGTCGATCTAACAGCATGCCTACTGTAGTTGATAGACTGGCTGTCGATGGGTTCAACCCCTTCATGTAAATTAATATAATAATTTTATGTTGACAAAAAAACAACAAAACAAAACAAAAAAAAAATAGTAAAAAATTTATCCTTGTTTTTTTTTTGGTTTATTTATATTTATACCTGATGGGTTTAAAAATCAATCATAAAATATATATATTAATTTTTTTTTGTTTAACAAAAAATCAGAATGAATTGCAAAAAATAAAATAAAATTTTTTTACTTTAATTTAACACTTAACGCCTGTAGGTTCGATGGTGACTCAGTTCGATCGATGAGATAAAAGATAGTGTATTGCAAGAGGGTCGTTTAAAACACACACATACAGTTTGCCAGTAGAAATAAAAAAAAAAATTTCATATTCAGTCATCCCTAGATACTTCGAAGTAAAATTAACGATCATATTGCCTCGTTAACTGTTATTAATAGTCGGGCGCGGTATATATACGAACAATAAAATATAAAATATTCGCTTTTACACTTTAACCCCTTCCACCCTTTTTTATAATATTTACCTCTTGACCCTCTATGTTCACCCTGCATGTGAGAAAATCAGTGAAACGATAGTTTGCATACACATATACTTCCTACTAATTGCAACAAATTAAATCACGCAATTTTTTCGATACACACATTCACCCTTTGGATAATTAAAAAATATATATATAATAATTAAAAATGAAAAAGGGGTGATGATAATCATCACGTTAATGTACACAATAGGCTGTCTAAATTACTCAAACAAATTTTTAACAATTTTTTTTTTTTTCTAATTGTGAAATTATTATTTATACTTTTGTTTGTAAATAAATAATTTAGCTAATCTATTAAATTCGTATAAGACACATTGATTTGAAAAAAAAAAAAAATTGTTAAATAAATAATTTTAAGAATATTTTTATGTTTGAATTGAGCCAAGTGGGTGATCACTTCTTGTCACGAAACTAGAGAAAAATATTCAACAGGTTTTATTGAATTTTTATACTATGAAATTCGCGTGTAAGTCCATTTGTTTGACTTTTAAATTTTTGTACATATCAGACGGTATTTTATTTATATGTAAAAATTTTTTTACATTTATAAATTTTAATTGGAATATTTGTTGGAAAAAACTATCAACTTTTTCAAAAGTTATTTTAGATAAAATTTATAATTGTGTCCACTATGATAAAATTAAAAAAAGTCAAGATATATGTATATGAAAAGATATTAAAAGTATACGCATATGTGATTTATATAAATTTATAAAGTCACATTAAATTCATTGTTCAATGTTAATGGTGCGTGAAAAATTGAAATGGCCAATCAGTATACTAGATTTATATATTTACTTTCTTCTACAAAGTGAAAATCACTATACACTTTGGTTTATTTCAACCCCAGTGCCTTTTTCCAACAACCAACCAACCAACCCCACAAGCATGTTCAACATCCGGTTTGCCTCAGAATAATCAATATATATATATATATATATATAACATCTTCACTCGTGCATGAATCCTAGTAACTATTTTCATTTTCAAGAAAATCTATTATTTATATTTCTATCAAAAATATTATTATTATTATTCAAAACATCTAATGTCTTTTCCACATTCATTTTCGATACTTTGAATTTAATTTTAATGCAGACAATTTGTTTCTTATTTTTGAAGAAATAATTTTTTTTATGTTAGATAAAGAGCCGATTATATAAAAATATTTACGGGAGGTGGTTAAGGGATAAATAAAGATAATGTTGGATTTTTTAAATAATTTTCTACGCGATAGGTAAGGGGTGGATTGGGGCAGGTTTAGAGGTTGTGGTTAAGATATAAATAAAAATAATGGAAAAAAAAAATGATTTCTTAAAAATTCCATAATATCAGCTTCTAGTATTTAAAAAAGAGAAATGAAGCCTCGCTTCGACTTATTTAATTGGTTCTGGCGATTTAATAAGAAATACTATACTAAATTTAATTGATAATTAAAAGCTCTGATTAAATGTGTCAACCCACCGTATTTTTATAATTTAATTAATCATTTTGTTTCATAGTAAAAAAAAAAAAAAACAACAATATTGATAAATTGATTGATCATTTATCAGTCCTAAAAGTATCAGTATGTCATGAGAAAATATGATGATGATCCCATCTCTAAAGATTATATTTATAAAAATCAAGTGGAATAATTTCTAGATGAAAAAAAATTACAAATGAAATATAAAGTGGTGGATTTTGAATGTTTAGTGTTTAGTATGTACATTGTACATATATGTTAAATATATATAAAAAGGTATATATAGATTGAGGGTATATATAAGAGGGATGGCAAATGGGCGTACAAGGGGCGCAGACTCCGATACAACCAATCGCCGGACCGCGACTGATAACGATGATGCCAAATATGCGTCTGTCGTATTGGGGCCGGTCCACGCGCCAACATCATCTCACCCTGGAATTTTACCACTGGAGACCTGTCGCCATTACACATCAACTCGGTTCTTTCAAAATTACAATTTCGAGGTTTTTTTTTTTTTTTTCCCACATAATTCCCAGTGTTTATTAAAAATTTATATATAGTGAAAATTATTTTGATTAATTAAAAAAAAAAAAAATATGAAGTGTTATTAAAATTTTATATAATAATTGTGTGATAATTTTTCTGTTTTTATATTATAAAAAATAATGAGTTGATATTGTTTGAAGATTTTTTTTTAGTGTATTTAAAAGAGTGAGTTATTTATTTATTTTTTTTTTAAACATACCTGGGCATTTGTAGACTGAATTTGACACAGTGGAATCCCCAAGTGACAGTGAGTCTGAAACATAAATAATAAATATTTATTTTTATTAATAAGAAATTAATTATTTAATATTTGTATAATTTTTTTAAAAATAAAATATCTATTTTTTATTTAAATAAAAAAATTTAATAAATAAATAAAACTGATAGATATAATGAAAATAAAAAATTTCAATCAAATTGCTCGTATTTCCGGTTTTTCATGGGCCAAAGATTTGTGACATAAAAAAAAATACAAATGTAAAGAGAAAAAAAAAAAAAACTACCAAGCAAAATAATCGCTGAATTTTCATGTGTATAACAGTAGATTTTTTTTATATTTTTTATAGGTCGAGGGGGTGATAGTCAATGGTCAAGCCGGACGGTAGGCCGATATCATTTTTCATGCATAAAAAATAAATGTTTTGCTCGGCATTTTCAACCCCAACTTGACCTGCCAAGTTTCCTAAAATATTGCCATTTTTTTTATTGCAAAAAGTTACCTAAAAATATTCATAAAAAATACATTCAAAAAATGTATTTTTCATTGTATTATATTAACACATCATTTTAAAATTAAAAAAAAAAAAAACATTTAAAAATATAAATAAATTATAAAAAAAAAAAGCTCTTTAATTTATTAATAATTAATTATTTTTCTAATAAAATAAATAAAAAACTAAATAATATTATTTAAAAATTTAAAATAAATTTAATGAGAAAAAAAAAAACTTTTAAATTAATTGTTTTTCTTGTAAAAAAAAAAAAAGAGAAAATGCATGTAAACAAAATAATTAATTACGGGATATTTTATATTTCAATACAAGGAAAAAAAAATTGATGAATACCGAGTTCGTTCATCTGCAATGTGACCTCAAAGATTCTGATGTTTACGATATATGTGGGTGCATGTATACATACATATTATACATATATATATAATGATAATTTAAATCTGTTTGTATGGGTTATTTTTTTTTTTTTTTTTTTTGTATTGTACATAGCGTTGACGTGTGTGCGGTTAGATGAGGTAGGCAAGAGGGGTTTCCGGTCAATGTTAACAGAGTAACAGAGTGATGTAATGAGGCCCGGAAGCAGACAATTTACTGTTCGCGACGGTTGCAGTTGCGCGAGACAACCTGCCTAGTCTTCTATACCTTAATCTTTCAACTAGAAAATATAATACTAAATAATAAAATAATAACAAGTTAACGCGTGTATTTGTGAATTATTATTTTAAAAAAATTTTTATAATTATTATTAATATTAATGTGGTAATGAAAATTTAAAAAAAAAAAAACAACGTCATGTTGATTTTTTTAAAGTTTAACGGTATGTAATTTTATACAAATAAAAAATTTATAAATTATAATCAATGTGGGTTATGAACATGAGCATTCATAAAAATAAATATTATCAATTTAAAATATGAAATTTTATTTTGTTTTTTTTATTCAAAATAATTATTGTCTATTAATTTTTTAAGTCTCAAAAATAATTATTTCATTGTTTTTTTTTTTTTTTAAATATTAATAATAATATTAAAATTGTAAATTAATATTTTAATCAAAGTCAATTATTTAACAAATGATAAAAACTATTGTTGGCTGTCAGTTGGTTGTTTATTAATTGACTTTGATTAGTACATTTTAAGGTGGCAGCTGTACTATATAGTAAAGTTAATATAAATTATATTCAAAAAAATATATAAATTAATTTTTGAAAATACTTGAGATAATTTTTCAAAATAAAAAATACTATTAATTAATAATATTTTTGTTTAATATATATTTAATTATAATTTGAATTTAATTAAAAATTTTGTGCTTTATTTTTTTTTTAAATAGAAATAATTATTTAATTTATATTTTAAGGGGCATTTTGGTGATGTACGATAGCGCTAGCTGTTCGTACTCGGGGGCACTCGATTTAAAGGGTGCAACAGGAACAACAATATCAACAACAACAACAACTGGTGTATCAGTATCAACAACTGGTGTTAAACAAGAAAATTGGCCATATCGTGGTCTTGCATGTGGTAGTACATTTCAACAATTAAAACAAAGTGTTGAAAAAGCTAAACAAGCACTTGCTGATCGTGGTTCTTATTTAGCTGGTGCATTTTCACCACCACCACGTACAAATACATCAGCAATATCACCAAATACAACATCATCAATTACTGGTATGTTTTTTTTTTTTTCTATATTATATTTTATGTAAAAAAATAATTGAACTAATATAATTTTCCAATTTTAATCAAATTTTAATTTTAAAAATAAAAAATAAATTAATAAAAAAATAAGTGCTTTAAAAAATTTTGCATAATTCCTATTTGAAAAAAAAAAAAAAAACTATATATTGCAAATTTTTTTATTCTTTAAATATATATGAATTTTATTATCTCAGTATAAATTATGGAATTTTATTATCCCTCCAACTCATGCATAAATACATAATTCAGAATTTTTTTTTTTTTTTTAATATAAGAATTAAGTTTTAAACCAGTAATTTATAAATTAAATCTATTTGTGTATATATATATATATAGAATACAGACAGGATATTGGCGAGGGTTAAAGTTGTCGGTTGATTGGTTTTGGCAATACCGTTACCAAGTACAAACCCTATATATACATATATATATTTTATATGAATTTTCATATTTCTGCACATACGCGATTTGGTCATAGTTGTCGTCATGCTATCAAGATAACATGATTTACACCATCAGTATAATTAATGTTTCTCTTCCTCCTACTTCTCTTCCGTCTTTACCTTTTTATTTTAATTTTTAAAACATTTTTTTTTTTACTCTATCTCTTCTTTTCACTTTTAACAAAAAAAAAAAAAAAAAAAAATGCTTTATCATACTGATTTGTTGGATAGAAAAAAATAAAATAAATAATCGGATATTGCTTGTAGTTCACTTGAATATTTATCAAAATGCCAATTGATAAAAAAATAATAGCAAAGTAATTTTTATATTTGCCTTTATTTTTTTAGTGCATAAAAATAAAAATTTATCAACAATTTTTTCTTCTATTTATTAATAAATTATATATAAATTTATTAATTCAATTTTACTTTAATTTGAAAATGATTAAAACTTTATTTAATTTTCTAAATTTATGAAAGCTTAATTATTTCGAAAAAAAAATTAAAAGCACAACTAGCTGCATTTTTAGAGGATTTAAAAATTAAAAAATCTAAGGATAGTCAGAGTATTGCTCAAGATAGAGACGAGATAAAGAGACTCAGAGGGTAGATGAATAAATGTATATATATACGTTGATGGAGAATGAGGGTAAGCATCCGGTATCTCATTGGGCGGGTACGGTAACCATGGTTACTTACACAGCTAACCCCTATAACCACTCCTCTTCGACCTCATCATCTCCAACCCCTATATAGTCACTTCGTCTCTCTATTCAACCCTCTATATACGTATATATAGCCTGAAAAGTTTTCATTGAACATAGAGCGCAACGGCAGCCATCATCGACCCACCATCTTGCTATATAATCACAGAGGCTGCACCAAAATATATTCGACATAATATACTGATATCAACAATAAACACAACATGTTTATTTACAACATATAGCAATAACTAGATGATATATATATTTCATTATTGTCCTGGAAATTCTCATCAACAATTGATCAAGATATTATGTATCAGCTATCGCATGCATAAACTATTTGACAATATCTTTGCATATGAATATCATTTTCCAAGGGATAAGGGTTCATGTTAAAATGTACATAAATTATATCCTCGAATAAATAGATAGCAAATTCGATTAAATTTATTGATAAATATATAGATGTACTATTTATCATCACGTAGTTTGTAATTAAAAAAAAAATAGAGCATGGTTTTTATTATACGAGCACATTGGCGCGCTACGCGCGCCTGTATCTATACCTTCTAAAAGGTTCATTGTTCATTGATTTTATAAACACAAGTATTATCATAAAAAAAAAAAAGAATGAATAAATTGACGAAAAATTTTTTTAATTTATTTATTTACACATAAATCACACATAATTCACACGTAATTTTTAGTCTGATAACATCAAGATTGAATGTTTACTGAAAAAGTTGTGCTACCTTAATATGTCAATTTTAAAAAAAAATATAAAAAATATTTAAAAAAATTTTGTTTTTGAATTATTTCTTCACACATAAAAAACACATAATTCGCACAAAATTTCAAGCCCAATTGCATCGAGATCCGATGATTATTGAAAAAGTTGTGCTAGCTTAATATTTGAATTTTTTAAAAAAATGTAAAAAATAAAAAAAAAAATTTCTTTCAAATTTATTTCTTCACACATAAAAAACACATAATTCGCACAAAAATTCAAGCCCAATTGCATTGAGTTCCGATGATTATTCAGAAAGTTGTGCTAGCTTAATATTTGAATTTTTTTAAAAAAAGTAAAAAATAAAAAAAAAATTTTCTTTCAAATTTATTTCTTCACACATAAAAAACACATAATTCGCACAAAATTTTAAGCCCAATTGCATCGAGATCCGATGATTATTGAGAAAGTTGTGCTAGCTTAATATTTGAATTTTTTAAAAAAATGTAAAAAATAAAAAAAAAATTTTCTTTCAAATTTATTTCTTCACACATAAAAAACACATAATTCGCACAAAATTTCAAGCCCAATTGCATCAAGATCTAATAATTATTAAAAAAGTTGTGCTAGCTTAATATGTCAATTTAAAAAAAAAAAATATCAAAAAAAATTTTGTTTACTCGCTTTTTTTTGTTGTTTTTTCGTTGCTAACGAAATAAATAAAAAAATAATAGAAAAAGGCAAACAAAGAAATTTGTATGAGAGTAAGTGAGAAAAAAACAATGACCAATCAAATGTTCGGAAGACCGATGATGTTTGTCCTTTTTATATTAGGATAGATTTTTCGTCTTTTGAATTTTTTGTCTTCAGTTTTTTGATTTCTTTCTTACCCCGACTCCACTCAGTTCTTACATCGGCAAAATGTTAAAATCGACTTTACCGCGAACTTTATGTCGACCCGACGGAGTATTTCTACCAGGGATTGCTTTTGCTTTTTTTTTTTCTGACACTATGGTTTGACAAGTGTTGAGAGTAAGCGTGTATCGCAGACCGTGATGGCAAAAAAATACAAAAATAATAAATTGATAATTATACGTTCTGCATTTACCAACCAACTTTTTTATCTAATTTTCTTTGCATTGAGTTCGTTAAAATGTTGACTTATTTGTGTGATAAATTTTGATAGTTAAACTTGAAGAGTTGACATTAAAAAAAAATTTTTTTCCATGATTTTTGGAAAATAAACATTTATTATTTTAATTGTTAATTTATTGTTGTTAATTTTCGAGGTAAATTATCAAAATTTATAACAAAATTGGTTGGCATTTTAAGTGAGCTACATAATGATTTTTTATATGTCCAGTGAATAATAAAAATCAAGTAGTTATCAAGACGAATAGTCAGACCTTGACAATTTAAAAATATCAATTTCAAAATTTTCCTATCGCTATTATTTTAACGCCACTTTTTTTTTTTTTTTGAATATATTTTTTTAAACAACACATTAGACAATGCTTATATTGATTATCAATCAATACAATTATCTAAATAAATTATTTATAAACTTGCTTTCAAAAAAAAAAAAAAACTAAATTTATATTTTTTTTTCATAAAAAATGTGTCGACAGTTTTGTCATGATTGTATTTTTAAAAATTCATTAACAATTATAAATGTAATTTTAATTTTTTTATATACAATAAAATTACATCAAAGAGTATATATACAATACGTAAATTTAATCCGATTGAATTAACTGATTGAGATAGACATGAGAGGTCATTTGAGTCATGAAATTTATAGTTGTAACGTTACTGTACAGTACAAAGAATCTTTTTAAGGTTGAAAGTAAATAGAATTTCCAACTATAAGATTTTCGAATTTTTGGTCCCATATAAAAGCCAGAATAACTATCTATTTTGTTGATTTTTTTCAGAATTTTGTCCATTGGTTTTTTTTTAGATAATTAATGTCAAAGTTAACAACTTTAACACGTAGAGATAGGAATTAAACACATATTTTCTTCTATGGTCGTAAAAGTTTCTATATAGGATTTCGCTTAATTTACTATCAGTTTGTACTTCTTTACAATACGGATTTTTTGAGCCCTCAATGATTTTAAAAGACAGCCCGTGGATTTTAAAAGATTATTAGAATCAAAATTTTCTATCATTAGCGGTCATTCTCTTTCTTTTATTCGTCGTGCTGTCTCATGTTTCTTGGCTATGGTAGTATGTGTGTGTCTATCCAGATAGACTGCATACACACATATTACCAAGAACCTGCCAGTATAGTGAATATATTTTGGACAGAGGGGCACTGAAAATATTTTTTATAACCATATGTAGATGCGCACCCTCTCAGGCCCAAACTTCGTCCACCGATGCGATTTACTTTCAACCTTAACCTTAAACGGAATTAATTTAATTTTTTTTTTTTTTTTTTTTATAAAATGTGTATATGTATACATGTTTATAATACAAATAATATACACATATAAAAATATATGGGGCAAGCCATCTCAACTCAACTATCAAAATCTTATTTAATTCAAAGTTTGTGTATGTGTGTAATGAAAAATTATTAAAAATTTATTATATACGTAAATTTTACATGGTGGTTTTTATTTAGGGTCATATCACAATTACACTTTCAATGACTATCATGGGTTCTTTGATATTGACATACACACAAACACACAATCAACACGTTTATAGGGTAAAATATTTACACAAGTAATTGATATTTAACTTGACACAACCATGCATTATATAAACACTATTTTTTATTTGTTTATATTTGTCTTTTAAATTCAACTAAATAACTATTAATTAACTTTATTAATTAATTAATTTTTTAATCAATTATATTATGAGAAAAAAATATTTTACAAGCCAAATTTCTTTATTATAAATCAAAATTTAATTGTAAAAAATTGTTTGTAATTATTTGAAATTTTTTAAACATACCTGGGTATTTGTGGACTGGATTTGCGACACAGTGGATCCTCCAAGTGATAGTGAGTCTGAAACATAAATAATAAATAATTTATTATTAACAAGAAATTAATTATTTAATTTGTATATAATTTTTTTTTAAATAACATTTTTGTTTATTTAAATTTAATAATAAAAAATAAAGAAATAATTTAGTTGAATATTATATATTTAGATATAGCTTGCAAGGGTATATAGTGACTGTGATGCGTTGATAATTGCTGGTATTGGTTAACCCAGACAAGAATAAAAGAAAAAAGAATAAATAAATGAAAAAGGGGCTAAATATATATCCGCGTGTTCATGGAGCCCTTAGACCTCGGGGTTGTAGGTCTCTTTTTTTGTAGTACATTTTTTTTTTTTTTTTTTGGACAACCCCTAGTTTAACTTTATATAAACGTGTACACTTTATCTACAGCCACTTTGACCGATCCTCACCCATTTCAACTGTGATACCAGTGAACATACCGGAACCACCCCATAATTCACGCTCGAAAAATTCAACACAGATTCAAGATATTAAAGTGTCTTATTTATTTTATTTTCATTTATTTCTTTTTTTTTATCACAGAAGTATTAAAAAGTGTGACATAAAAATCTTCTAGTAAATTTTTATTATTCTCATAAGGAAAAAAACAGTTAGAAAAAAAATTATTAAACTTGAAATTTTTCTAGTGTCAAAATTAGATTTATATTATTAGAAATGGTAATATCAGTTTAACATTTCAGCAAAATGTTAAATATTTTATTATATAAAAAACTATTTTAATTGAATTGAATAAAAAAAAAAAAAAACAAATACAACTAATTTATTTTTTACATTGAAAAAAATAGATATAGATCAAAATCTCGTCAGACATTGAATACATTTATTTTGCTTTGTGATACGCGTAATAATTGCGAAGGAGGGTGCGTATCGAATGTTGATAGGTTGATGGGGTTGGTTGGTTTTAGTAAAGAATAGTCAACACGCGCCGGAACCGGAACCGACAGTCGTGTGTCCCTGCCGTTCCCGAACGGAACTATCATGATTAGTCACGGAGGCTTGGAATGAGCATAAAACCAAAAGACCAGTATAATACACATTTTCAAATATATTCAACTTGAACCTGAATATATATACATTGATATATCATTCAACTTATATATTTTTATACTTAACAGTGTGTAATGGACTGAGAATTAACGATGACGAATTATCGAAAATTTGATGAAGCAATTTATCCAAATGAATTTTAGTAAATCACAAATTTAACAATTAAATTCAAATATTTTTTTTTTTGAAAATATAATATTAATAAATTAAACCCACTCTTAAAATACATAAAAAATAAATTTCAATTTCTTGAATTAATATTTAAATACAAATATTTTTTTTTTCATTGATTTTTAATTTTAAAAAATTTGATTTAATTTTTTTAAAACTAATTATTATTATTTATTTTTAATCAAAATTCTCAGGATTTTGTGGGAATATATAAACACAATAACCTTTTTGAATGTTATACACTTACATTGACAATTGTATATCAGTTCATTCATCATATTTTTATCAACCTTTTCCATCTTTTTATCACTTTTTTTTTCGGTCTCCCTTGAAAAAGTATCATTATTCATTTTAACGCGTGCTGAATGTTACATGTAATATGACCCCTGGAAGTGAGTGGGCACACAGTGGGCTCGATACCCAACATTTGAATGATTGTCAAATTTTTTTACAAATAAAAAAAATAATAATAATATCAACACTAAATTTAATAGTCAAATAATTTCAAAAAATTTGTAAGAAATTCTTTGAAGATATTTTTATGGCTAAATTTAAGAATATTCATAAAAAATTGTTCATCAGTTGAGAAACATGTTAACTACTAAATCTTCTATGGGTACAGAAAAGCAAACGATCAATAAAACTACCCCTGAGGATCAAAACAAGGGATGAAAGTATTCTCCATAAGGGATAGATGGCGTCAACAGTTCTCATATTGCAAAAACTTTCAACGAACAAAAAAAAAAAAATAGCAATAATAACTAACTAAATTCTAAAACTTCAAGATAACTTTGTTAAATTATACTACAGTTAAAAATATTTTTAACAAAATTAAATTTATTTATTTATCCAATTATGTACATGACAGTTGAATAAAAATTTTAGCTAAATTTCTTGTTGAATAAATGATAAATTATTTCAATGATTCAGCAATATTAAAAATAAAATAAATTAAGAAAAGGTAAACTACTCAGTATCAAAATAGGGGTTGAAAAAAAAATAGGTGCTTTTTATATTTTGAAAGGAGAAAAAAAAAAATAAGTCATTACTCGTTTAATCGTGCGTTATCGTGTGTGCTCAATGTTGCGTCAATGAAGGAGTGACTTGACAGAAGGGTGTGAGCCCCAAAAATTATACAAAAAAAAAAAAAAAGTGATAGTGTATATATTCCTCCCTCTATTACTCAAATATGTATCCACTCAGCTTCTTGTGTCTTTTGAAAATATTGTTTGACTCAAAAAGCAACAAATTACAAATTTAAAAAACAAAAAAAATATCAACAATATAGAAATAATTTAAATAATGAACAATTTTCCAGATAAGATATAAATAGGCAAGAAAATAAATACCTAATTTAAAATTAAAAATGAAATTTAAATATAAATAAATCTATATTATTTTTAATTTAGTGGTTTTATGTTGATTTGTTCAGGAATAAATTTGTCTGTTTTATCGAAATATTCAAAGTTCAGGAAATTAATTTTCTGCAGGACATATACATTGTATACTTGGGATGTAATTTACCACAGTCTCAAAATTATATAAAGAATAAAAAAAAACTAACAAAAAGCTCTTTGGTAAAAATATTTCAATTAAAGAAATTATCTAAAAATAATAATTTGTATTTTTAATATATATTTTTTTTAAAAAAATTTTTACAAAGTAATTTTTATTTAGACATTTTAAATAATAGATTTTTCAAGTTGCACGAAGAACATGAGTATTGTCGAGGCATTTAGTCAATCGATATATATATATGAGTGCAGCATTTGAAGACATTGTGCGATATAAACGACACATGCAATTTTGAGAGTAAGTGAACGGATAAAAGTAGACGAAAGAATTGGCAACAAAAAAGAAAATATATATAATAACAATAAAGAATACTAGTCATTGAAAAACTCAGTCCTTTTACCATCACACATACAGAATAGTAAAAAAAAAAAAAATAAAAAAAGAAATAAATGCATGAGAGAGGTGAGGAAAAGAGACCGGTGTTTGTGGCGTCCGCTGCCGCCCCGGCTGCCGACAAAAAGGCGAGAGAATTTCCTGAAATCCTTTTTGAGGGGCTGATTGCCATCATTATCGTGGAGTGGGTAGTCAAGGCAAAGAGGGTAGAGGACATTGTAGAAAAAAAAAAAAAATAATAAAAAGACGATGAAAGAGGAGTTAAAAAAGTACTGTGAACGAAACCAACTACCCCAACTGTTACATTGAGTGTAACAAGGATAAAAGCATATAAATGCTGCAAATAAAAAAAAGGATAAAAAATTTAAAATAAAAGAAAAGGGATAAATATAGAAGAGGACAATCAGTGGTATTCAGTTGAAAGACTAAAAACTCAAAAGAGACAGTTTCCCTTTTTTTTTATTCTTTGGCAATTTTTTTTTTTTTTTCTTCATTCTATTCTATCTTTTTTTTTCATATTTTTTTATAAAAGCGAAATAAAAAGCTTGCAGATTATTGATAAAAAAATTTTTTCAACCATTTAAAAGATTAAGCTCTAATATTTTTTCATGTAGTCACTACAATCTTCAACTTTTTTTCGAATTTCGATTTTAAATTTTTCAAGAAATTAGTTTTTATTATTTTAAAATTTAATTTTTATATTATTTTCAATGGATCTAAGAACATATAGTAGAGACATTCATCAATAAATAGTATTAAAAAAATATATTTATATATTTGAAATTTTAAGGGTTTAAAATATCTCAGTCAAAATGTATAGGAGTATTTAGACAAAGTGTTTTGTTAGCCTGAGGACATTGAAGGTGAACTCAAAGCCAAGCTGCAGCTTTTGGTTAGATAGTCAAAAGGGGTGAGTTAAGCATAATAAAAACCAGTAAATGTGCAAGAGGGTGTGCAAGAGGTGATAGTTGTGTTACGGTATTCAGTTGTGTTGGTACTCGCGTGGCGTCGCACCACGACTGATCGATGTGTCGCCATGGAGACACTTCCGCTGACAGTCATCTAGCTATACAACCTCAACAATTCTCCCTTTTTTTTTTTACCTCCTCATTATAAATCTTTAATTTTTTTACAAATAAATACATTTTTTAAATATTTTTAAAGCATCATTTAATAATTAAAAATATTTTAAAACGATTTAAATTTTCATTTTATCTCGTTTTTGATTTTGACTTGATAATTAAATTTTATTTAAAAAAAAAATATATATTTTTGATATGACTGAAATATTTATAAACTATCGTTTAATATTTAAATAATTTAAATTTTTAATTCACTCTTTTTTTGCCACCTGATTGCAAATTTTAATTTTCAAAAAAAAAAAAAAGCTTTAGTGAGCTTTTTTTTATTAGAAGTATTTAAATTGATGACTGATGATTTTTTTTTTTTTTTACCAATTTATTAAATGTATTTACCGAGACTTTATAAATAGAAAGAAAAAAAAAAAAAAAAAAAGCTCTGAGAGAAAGATAATGGATTTATCAATTGGCAAAAGTATACGATTTTCGATCAAAAATTTATTATCTTTTTCAATTTGTGATTCTCAACTTGAACGACTTTAACCATTGACTGTAACTATCATTGAAAATTTTCTCATATCAACTACCACGAGATACTGGTATACATATGTAGACACAGTGTGCGGACAGAACCCAGAGGAAGGACCTCTTTCCGGCAAAGGAAACATGTAATTGAAAATCGGATATTCGCTTTTTGATAAAGAACAGATATATCATTATTTCACTTGAAAAATATACAAACTATAATTATATTCTCAAGTACTTTTAAATATATAATTATACATTAAATTCAAAAAATTAAATTAATTACAAAAGTAAATATATAATTTCAAATCAAGTGTACTCTAAAAATTTCCCTCCCCAAAAATTATTATCAACAAAAAATTATAAATAATTATTTCCATTAATAATCATAAAATTATTTATAAAAACAAAAAAGAATTATTTCAAGATAATTAATAGATAAGTTTTTTTTAAATGATTTTAAATTTATAAATCTCACAAATAACAAATTTAATTTACAATGTATGTAAATAAGTATAACATGATTAGAAAATAAACGGACTCATGTATATAAAGATAAAAAAATACAGTCACAATATATATAATCCCCTAAGGGAGTTTATATACACATGATGTAAATAATCGTTTATTGATTAACTGTTTGACTGCGCAAGTCGAGTTAACTATGGCTAATCTCTGATTTGTAACGCCTACTTCTTCACCATTCTCTCCCTTGGTTATATACTGTATACATATATATATATATTCACAATTTTGCTCTCACTAAAATTTTCACCCCTTCAATTTACTCCTGAAATTTCTCCTCTCATTTTGTACACATGAATGTGCTCAGGCAAACCAACGATGTACACATCTATACAGTCTCTTCATTCTCTGCTTCTCCCTTTTACACACAGAGTAGCACCCTCGTCTATATAGCGCTAACACGAAATTAATATATATCGCGAGTTAACACTCCCTTTAGCCTCCCCTTTGTCTCTTCATCTTCTTGATAAAACCCCTCTCTATCATACCTCCACCCTCCTTACCTCTCTTCCCTCTTTGTAATCCACCAACACTCTGACTCTTCGTCAACAACATTTCAAAACGGAAATGAGCACACGCGAATGCCTCTACTCTCTTCAGCATAATAGCTCAGTTCTATCTCATTTCATCAAAATATAGTTTGTCTTTTGGTTTATGAAAAAAAAAAAAATTACTAAGATAACGAATAATATTTGAAATACATTATTTAAAATAAAACTTGACTTTGACTTTTGTTGCAATATATATTCATTTTTTTTTTTCTTTTATTTGTTGTAATTATTTTTATATCATATTTCCGTAATGATCTTGCACCTCATTTTCTTCATTTTTCATTATATATACATCCGTCCTTTCTTATACTAATTTTTAATTTTTTTTAAATTTAAATTAATATATAGAAAATTATTTTGATGAATTTTATGTATGTATTTTTTTTTATTGTGTCAAAAAAATGATACTTGAAATTTTTATGTACACAATGAGAGGGTTGATGTACAATTGAGATATGTGATTCAATATAATTACTATTGTAGTGGGTTTTTAAGTATACAAAAAATATGCAAATATGTGATAATTAGGCGAAACGGTATATGAGCCGAGTGGAAAAGTAACTTTTGGGGTTGTTAGTTGTTGGAATGAAGCTGCGTTCTTTTGGTATGTATCCCTCATTCAAGAAGATCCATTGTTTGTAACAATGAGTTGTTCTGTGACGTAATTGATGACCGGACAAGATATATAAATATAAAATTTTTTTTTTTTTTATTTTTTGCTAAATTTCATGCTTTCTCTGCTGGAAATATTATCCAAATAAATATATATACTTTCACTCTAAAATTCCAATGATATTTCTTTGAATTTTTTTTTTTTTTTGATACATGCTTTTAAATTTACTTGTATACATATTTATTTTAAAAAATAATCCATGTCTTTATATAGATTGAACTACTTATTGTTGATATATGTATATGAATCGGTAGCTTTTATGTGGCACTGCCGTTTGCACACTCGGTAAACATGTCACCCAGAACATATGTATGTTCACTTTAAAATACTATATGTAAATAGAGATGTGTAAATTTACTAACGAAAAAAAAATAGCATATAAAATCTACCTAAAGAAAAAACCACTTTTAATATTTTACAAACCCTTTCGATACAACAAATTTACATGCAACTAAATCATACTGCTATAATAACGTGGACAATTAATTTTTTAAAAAGCTCAAAAATGTCTATTAATCTTGTGAAAAGCTCTAATAAAATAGACACAAATATATTTTGACTATCTTTGTATGATAAGATAATGTTATTGTTGTCAATATCATCATTTCATTATTTTTTGTATTCATCACCGTTTAAAATTGAATAGATGAGTTACAAGAACAAGAAAAAGAGGGGGATAAGAATCAAAAGAATTGTATACACATACACCAAGCATATTGTACAGATTGAATAACAAAATATTATCTAGTTATAGGGAAGATATGTATCATCAGTGTGCACTTAAACCTCACCCATAGCGTTAAAGTTAACAAAGTGGTACGAGGTTCTTATCATGTTATGGGTATTGGTGGCTACAGTTTGGGCGTTGATGGTGTATGCCAGTGGTTTAGGGCTGGTACTTAAACCCCCTTACTCTCTCTCTCTTTCTCTCTCTCCCCCTCCCCCTTGTATTCTCTTATATGTAACCCATATTGCACCCCTCTCATTTTCATTTCATCTCTGATAGACTCTCAACTATCTACCCCGATCAGCTCTCATCTCTTACTCAAATGCTTTTCCCCTTGAAAATAAAATAAAAAAAAAAAAAAAACAAAACTTCTCATCGCTTTCCCAAAGTCTGGCTCTGACTCGTTACTTGCTAGGCTATGCATCTCCGGGTACAATAGACTACCCTCTCATATTTTATATTGTAACAATGATACCCTTATTCAACTCACTCTTTCTCTGTTTTTATTTTTTTTTTCCTTTCTATCAAACACTCACTCTCTCTCATATAGACATATATTATATATTACTACTTGTTTCTACGTATCGTTTGTGCTTGAACTCATTTACTCCTTCACAATATATACATATACAAAAATGCAAAACGTATGATGCAGTAGAAAACAATATTTCAAAATAATGTGGAATAAATCAAGAAAACACTGTGTTTGTAATATTCCAATGTCTTGAATAAATAATTATATTTTTTTTTTTTTTTTACATAATTCATTATGCCTATTTATAAATGTAAGTTATTAAAAAGCAATATTTAAACAGTTAAACTCAATAAATAATTTCTAAAAAAGTTATTTTGATATAATAATTGTCTTACAATTTTTTATTCGACTGTCTAACAAGCCAAATGGACTATGACCGTTTCCAGATTTCAATGTTATTTTTTTTCCAGTAATTAAACGAACCGAAGGATTGTTTTAAAAATTTACAGGATAATTAGAAAAAGGTTTCTTGACAATTTAAGCCTAAAAAACCTCGAAGGAAACATTTTTTTTCAAAGATATAAATTTAAGAACTCAAAAAGCACTATATATGCACTATGTCCATTTCAAGATTTCAAAGTTATTTTTTTTCTAGTAATTAAACGGACCGAAGGATTATTCTGAAAATTTACAGGAGAATCGGAGGGAAATTCCTTAATAATTTAAGCCCGAAAAATCTCGAAGGAAATATTTTTTTTCAAAGATATAAATTTAAGAACTCAAATAGCACTATGTCTATTTCACAATTTCCATGTTATTTTTTTTCTAGTAGTAGTACGGACCGAAGGATTGTTCGAAAAATTTAAAGGATAATTAAAGGAAGGTTCCTTAATAATTGGAGCCCAAAAAATTTCGAAGGAAATATTTTTTTCCAAAGATACAAATTTCAGAACCTAAATAGCACTCATATGCATTATGACCATTTCAAGATTTCAATGTTATTTTTTTTCCAGTAATTAAACGAACCGAAGAATTGCTTAGAAAATTTACAGGATAATTAGAGAAAGGTTTCTTAATAATTTGAGCCCAAAAAATCCCAAAGAAAATATTTTTTTACAAAGATACAAATTTCAGAACCTAAATAGCACTGTATGCGTTATGACCATTTCAAGATTTCAATGTTATTTTTTTTCCAGTAATTAAACGGGACGAAGAATTGTTTTGAAAAATTACAGGATAATCGAAGGAAGGTTCCTTAATAATTTGAGCCGAAAAAACCCCGAAGGAAATATTTCTTTTCAAAGATATAAATTTAAGAACTCAAACAGCATTGTTTATGCACTATGACCATTTAAAGATTTCAATGTTATTTTTTTTCTAGTAATTAAACGGACCGAAGGATTGTTCTAAAAATTTACAGAATAATAGGTTAAAAGTTTCTTAATATTTTAAGCAAAAAAAATCCCGAGAGAAATATTTTTTTTCAAAATTATAAATTTATAATGCCAAATATAGCACTATGTATATTATTTTATTAACATAAATTTTTAATAATAGCTATGTATACTTGAAATAAAATCAGAAATCATAACTAGTTTTGTTTTAGGGGATTGAACTTTGAAAAGAGGTGAAAGTGAGTAAGGGTGACACACACGCGAACACTTGAGTGCGATCGCGCGTTAAATGCGCTGCTAGGCGTATGTGGTCGCGTGTCATACGCGTGTCTTGCTATATATCTATTTTAGTTACCAGGGGGTTTATATTATATCCATAATACATTCAGACAGAAAAAAAAAAAAAAAAACAACAACGACTACAAAATGATCTCTTCGAACATGGATCATGATTCTTTTTTCTATTATTCCTAAAATAAATAAAAAAAAAACCTTCAATATTAAGAATTTCCATGATATCCCGAATTCTATATATAAAAATACTTGATAAATATTTTCTCTATAGATTAGCCCCCTTAGATTATTTACAATTTGACTTTTAAAATATTTTTTCGAAATTGCAAATGTCATTTCAAATATTTTCAAGTAAATAATCTTAAAAATTTTTCTATGTATATATAAAAGTCACTGTCAAATTTTTCAAGCACTTTATAAGCATTACCATCCTGTTAAAACGTATATATGAAAATCCGGAAAAGATAGCTGCAAACTTGCAACAATCTTTATCTCATTTCTCTTTCTCACTAATCCACAATTCATTTTTTATTTTTCAATTCACTTCAATGAGAATCAGTGGCTTTATATACGAAGTAAAAAATAAAAAAAGCATATTACTCTAGGCTGCACCAAGACAATTGCATTTACCTATCATATATACATCAGTGTAGATGAGTTCTACAATTGGCTACCTAGCAACTAAGTCTTTTGTTGTCCTTCTTCAATCTACCAAAGATTGTGTTCATCAGTGTCTGTCGTTTACTCACCCTCAGGCAATTTAAAACTTTTTCATATATATATATAACGAAAATCACAATCAGAGAGATGGCGCTATACATTCATTAACACTAGAGTGGTGTAAATATGGTTTTGCGCGCATGTGCTACAAGTTTGAAAAAAAAAACAAAAAAAAAAAGCTTCATAGTCCCGCCCCTATATGAAAGCCCAGATTTTACCCAACATACAACCCCACTATCAAACTATTGGTAGGCGGGTAAATAGTACATTATCTAACTGTATATTTAACGTTTGTATTTGTGTCATTTATATATACATGTGTTGAAGTATACCCGGATCTTCACAAACGTATCTTTCAACCCAGTATCGTTGAACGTGGTAAACCACGATGATCGACACAACGCGAACTTTAACATCATACAAACTAATTATTATTATTAATTTTTTTATATTTAAATTCATTAATAAATAGTGATTTTTTTTTAAAAGTTTATATATCAATGACTATATGACATGATATTTATATTAAATCTAGGTGTTTTTTTGAATACTTGAAATAAATTTCAAAGTTATAAATTGTGTTTAGAAGAAGAAGAAAAAAAAAACGAAATAATAATTTTAATAAATAAATTAAGCTCTATCTAAGTTGCTGAGCAATTTTAAATTTGTTTTTTTTTTTTATTTTTAATTGATTGTGATAATACGTTTGAGAACTTATTGACAAGTGGAGGTGAGAGGGGCCTTTCAAGGCCATTTAGGGGCGGTGGAGGAACCATCCACCGCCGGCGTAATGCTGGACCTCAAGAGCAGTGGAACAACTGCTAATGAATTACCTAGGACAACAGCTTTTACAAATTTATCTATGCTTTTTGCCGGTATGTCATTCAATAATTGTTTGTTATGGTAAAAAAAAAAAAAAATATTATTTTTTGTTTGCTAAATCACTGATTGAACTTGATTATATCAAATTTAATTTTTACTGTTGAAAATTATTGTTAAATAAATAAATTTGGTTAAAATTTAGTTGACAATACTAATTTTAAATTTGATTTATTTTCTATTTTTTTTTTTAATTAAAATTTATATATATATGTTATTTGAATTATTTGAAATGAAATTTATGATAAATAATATATAAAAAGCTGTTTAAACAATTTTTATAACTGATCAGTCTGTTCATTAAGCATCGAAATTATATGTATATGAAATACAATATAGATATCAAATTTAGCTACGTTAAATCTTCTTTTTGCATTAACAAATGTCAAGAAATTGGAAGCCAAGTTAATGGATACCAAAGAGAGTAAACTGAGGAAAATATTTAGGGTAAAATATTTTGGGGGTTGATAAAATTCACTAAAAGTATATAGAGGGTCATAGAAAGAAAGATCACTTGTTTGTATTGTGAATCGAACCTATGGATATATGTATTGTCTATATACTGTATATCCAATGTTATATTTAGTCCCCTCAGGGACTTCTTGAGTACACATTCGCGCCAATAACTGCCAAATGAAAATATATATCTAATCGCAAATAGACCACTGGCGATAAATTTTCAACACTATTTCCAATTTTCTTTTTTTTTTTTTTTATCCTACATCATACTGTTTTATATACTTGAATTTTTTGTTTTAAAATAAAAATAAGAAATTTATTTTGCACCGTCGCAATGCAATTTAAATGTAAAAAAAAAGCATTTCATATAACTATTCTAGATATTAAAATTAATTTTTTAAATTTACTTACAGATGCCAGCAATTCTTACAAGGGAGGCTGGAGTCACGCGGCTTCACCAGCGCCTGGACAAGGTAAAAAAAAAAAAAAATTATTAATAAAAATAATATATATAAATATTAAGCATAAGAAAAATATATAAAAAAATACATATATTATACATGATATACAAGAGCATATAAAATGCCTGAAATTTTCTAGTTTTTCAAGTGTGTTAAAAAGAAAAATATATATAAAAAATAAAAAAAATTGAAAAGACGAATGTTGGCTTATCACGAGTACTTTTCACCCTCTTTTTATCTTGCTTCTGGCATTGTATATGGTTGGATGGTTTGACTGTAAGTAAAATAAAAAAACAAAAAAAAAAAAAAAAAGAGGTTTTAGGAGGGTGTTGGATAGTGTTGGTGCGGTCGGTCGACATAACAGTTGGAAGTCATAGGGCGTGGGCGTCCCGGCGCTTTGTGGCGCGTTGAACCGCGGCCCTTTTGTCGTCGCAAAGCACCCTCTCATCCCTCTTCCACCTTCTTTTTCTCCCATTGCCACCTCTTTTGAAACTAACTATATATACCTCTCAGAGGCTGATATGAAAAATCAACCAACATCATGCAAGAGAACTGAGTCAAGCTTGCAGACTAAAAAATACCAGCGACAATATTCAGGGTGATTTATTCTAGCTTAAGGATGTTTTTTTTTTTTTTTTTTTTTTAAATAAAAGCTCTGTCCACCATTGATGATGTTAAACATACTATACAATTGTATAAGCCTCCGGCAAAATGAGGATCCAAGTGTTGATATACCTGAACAATCATCTGTTTTTGATGTCAATTTTGCCCAAGGGTTAAAAGAAAATTTAATTCCAACACAAAGAATAATATATATACTTGATTTATCAAGCGTTATGAAGGGTGTCACATGGTAAAATTAAATATTAAAAAAATTTAACTATAAAAACCATCAAAAATAAAATTTAAATCTCATATTTAAATAATATTTTTTGCTTTCATTTTAAAATAGCAATAATAAAAATAAAATAAAAAAACAATAATTCAGGTAAATTTAAAGGCCTACTATTTTATATTCTTAAATCACAGTACAAGCGAGGGTTAAATGATCATATAGACCAATCAAAGAGGGCATAAAAAATGATGGCAAACTCTCTTGCCTGTTTGGAATAGTTATTAGCGTGGGTGTCAAGGTAAGCTACCTGAGGGGGATCTTAGCTAAGCGATCAAACTACCATACATATATATATACTGTGTATCAATATTATATATACACATATATTTCATGATATAAGTAAATACTACGCATAGTAAAGTTTTCGACTGACTTTTGATTCGAATAGCGTCGATATTATTATGGCACTGAAGTGGTTTACGCGCCATGAAGTTTTGTTTTACTATACGCCTAACTGATTACAGTCACACAATTAATAGAATCACTTATAATTTAAAATCACATTTATATTTTGATCACATTATGTGATTTATTTTTGATCACATTTCAATTTAAAATACTTTTATATTTTGATCACATTATGTGATTATTCTATCAATGTGATCATAAATAAATCACATAATGTGATCTATATGTGATTTAAATTAGAAGATCATATTTTTGATCATTATGTGATTTATTTATTGATCACATTGATAGAATAATCACATAATGTGATCAAATAAATATAAAAGTATTTTATTAAAATGTATCATAAATCACACAATGTGATCAAAAATATAAATGTGATTTTAAATTATAAGTGATTATTTTGTCATAATTATAGTGCTGAGCATGCAGCTGCGCATTCATCAATTTAATTTAGTCTACGTTCATGAATTAATAAAACAAAATTTATTCCATGGCGCGTAAACACACAATGTGACGCTATAATGATAATTATCGACGCTCGATCATTGGTCAATAAAACGTTAATAAAGTCAAGCGTCGTGACAAACTGTAACATTTACTATAAAATGAACGTATATAGTGATTTACGCTTCATCCTGTATATAAAAAATCTGACGAGACAGTCACGCGATTTTCAAGGCAAATGTTTAAGTGGTCCTGGTTTGGCACGCGCCACTCGTAATTATTTCAGCACTATATAGCCTGAGAAATTTTTTATTTTTTCACTAGTCACGCAATTTATATACTTTTTTTTTTTTTTTTTCTTCATTTTTATATATACATTCGGTATTCATTAAGACATAAAATTTTTTATTTTTTAAACAACTTTTATATTATTCATAGAACAATAATAATAATAATAATAGTGTCAACACTAATCAAGAATTGACTTAAAAAATTTCATGATAAAAAAAATAAAGAATAGAAAAGCAATGAAAATGAATAAATGACGTGAAATGGAAAACCGGTGTGCGGAGCGTGTAAGCATATTGGTATGGGGTCATTGAAAGAGTATAAGGGTGGAGGGTTATATGTCGGGCGTCATAAGGGGGGTACAAGAGGGGGTCAACATGATGTTGGGAGGGTAAGGTCTATCGTTGGCTATATTATGTCTCCGGTAGTACATACATGGTCACGTGCCAATGCGTGACACATTTACGCATGGCCAAGCAGATTTCTTTTACTTTTTTATTTTTTTTTTTTCATATTTTTTCCTTCTTTATTTTTTCTACTATTACTTTCTTTATTCATATCCGTGTATATCACTTCACTTCCTCCTTCTATGCTTTAATATTTTTTTTTTTTTTTATTTCTGTTATCATTCTTTTTTATTTTTCGATTTGCTTTCTTCGTTGTGAATGCAACATCGGACGAGTGAACACACTGGGTAAGGATAAGGGTAGAAATGAGGATTTTAACCAAGGGGGGGATTGTGTTTCCACTTTGAAAGTCGTCGTCGTCGTTGACGTTTCATCCGTTGAAGACTACTGAACAACTGATTGACCAGTCGTTGGCTTAAACTAAGTTAACTTTTAAAGAAATCGATATGTATGTCCTGATTTAAAAAAAAAATATTAAACTCAATATTTTCTTGTTTTATTTTGTATAGTTATATTTTTTTTTTATTCATTTAATGATAAATGAGTTTAGGGGAATTTTTTATGTTTGAAAATAACGTTGTCTGATTTGTAAATAACGTAGTTGAAACAATCACAGTCACACATGTTATGTATAATTTAAAAAACCAATTTAAATTTGTCTATACATACATATAGGCAGATATATTTAAATATGTAAATCATTTATTTTATGTGTCTGTAGAAAAAAAAAAAAAAAAAAGATTGACCACCTTATATGTATTTTTTATTTTACCTAATACATACATGGTGTGTTTTATAACCGTAACATAATAATATATACAGATGCAGTTGGTTTAGCATATCACAAGAGGGTTCTTTGTGGCTTAAAACATCGCGTGTTGCATTAAATTCAACACATTTTACACAGGTCAAACGATAGATCAGTAACTTCCAAAGTCCAAGAGTGCGTGACGACCAAGTTTTCTCTTTTTTTTCTTTTATTTTTTTGACCCTTTTCAAATTGTTTATATATACATACACCTATATCCATAATTTTTCCATAAATTATAAAAAAATCCAGTTAATAAAAATCAACTCTATGACTCAGTTGAAATTTAAAAAGAAAAAAAATTATAATAAATCATAAATCCATTTTCCGTTGACAAGCTTTATAAACAAGTAAAGAAAAAAAAAAAAAAAGCCAGAGGCTAATAAGTCTAATAACACATCATCAACAACTAATGTCCAAAATCACTGACAAAATAGCAGTTGTACTTTCTAACCTTAAACAATTGAATTTCACAAATGATGAAGGGTCCATCGGGGTCCGCCGCAATCAGTCTACTAGCCCCAAAGGCATCAATCGCCACTTGAACCCCTCTGATCATTTTTTTTCTTCTTCTTCTTTATTTATTATTATCTATCAAAAAAAATATAAAAATTCTCCCTTTCATCCTTTCCTTTGTTTTGCTTTTTTTTTTTTTTCGACATGAGTAGTATAGACAACTCTCAAACTAAATCCAACTAGTGGTGTGTGTCATGAAAATAACTTTGACATCTTTTCAAAAGCGTGTGTATTGTCAAAGTCTTTACTATCAAGGCATTCACAAGCAATTACACTAGGCGGAGTAATCCCGTTAGGTATTACAACACATTCATTCACACATAAAACACATCCCCCTTTTTTTAAATTTCTTATTTTGTAGTAGTGACTTGTAAACTTCAAGTGTAAAGGATCAAAGGATCCTATACTACTGTATTCCGCACTGTCGCATATTTCACTTCAGACACACAGAAGCATATTATCATGTAAAAAAAAAATACTTGCTACGTTTAATTTTAAAAACAAAATCATTTTGACAAAAGAAAAATGAAAATTTTTTTTCTAAAAAACAATTTACAGCTATTGCAAATTAGTTTTTGTTTAATAATACTGATTTTTAATTTTGAAACTATTTGATGATGAACGTTATTATTGATAACAAAACTGCAATACATGTAATATACAAGTTTACAATTACATTTCAAGTCATTGAATTTGTAATCAGTTGTCAAAGCTTTGAGCATGGTTGATTAGCTGTGAGTATTATTGGCTTTCAATGACTGGACATCAATGGTATAGTAATTGATGAAGTTATGATCGATCACCCCTATATAACGATTACAATTTATATATATATCTGTGTATATATTGAACAACATTGGGGCTTGAAATTCTCTTTGGATTCTATTGCCGTCGGATAGTGAGATATATGCTTGAGGCAAAACTGCGAATTGGCCATGGCTATACAGAAGGAAATGAAAATTAAGGAGCATTGTCAAGAGACTCCAAAACAGATTTTCTCACTCTGATATTTTATGAGGGTATTGTACGTGACTAACATCAAATTATCTTACACTCGTCATATATATATTATACGATATTTTTATAATATGAAAATTCAAGTTTTTTTTATTTGCAAAATATGCGTGCAAAATTATATTTAAAAAAAAAAAGTTAAACCACATTGAAATTTTAGAAAAAAAAATGTTAATTTAATATTTAAAAAATTTAATATTAACATTTTATTAAATTTAAAAATACCCTGCTATTTTTGGAATTAATTTTTTTGAAAAAAAATTATAATTTCGATTTGATATATGAATTTTTGAAAAATATAAAATGACCATTCTATGGTATTTCTTAAATTTCTGCACGAATGCCAATGTAGGGTAGAAACCAAGCACTTGTAAGGGTCTATGTTTGCTTACATGAAAATCCTTTCTAGCTAATTCTAACGCTTCAATTCATTCAAGCTCGTCTCTTTGCCAATCCACCAGTTTGATCTTATTTTTTTTTTTTTTCCTTTTATCACTTTCTTTTATCATCTTTGTATACCAAACTAAATATACATATATATATACTAGCCTAACGAATATAGCCTAAGACTTGTTTGACTTCTTGTCACTTTGAAAAAATAAACATGTGAATTTTTTCGAAAGTAAATATATATTTTTTTTTGTTATTGTAAATATATACTAAAAAAATTATATATTGAATTTTTTATTTATTTTATCTATAGGTTACGGCAGTGGCCTGTCCAAATCAGCACTGGACACACACTCACATCTCAGACAACCCGGTAAGTTTAAAAATAAAAAATATCAAAATATATTTATCATAAAATACAGCAAATATAAATATATTTTGACATTAAATCATTTTGTAATAAACAATAAATTTTTGATGATGCGTAACACAAAAATCTGAACGTATTGTCAATTCAATAGACTAAAAATAAAATGACCCCCTGCGATTACATTGATCGTTAACCCCACAACCCCTCTTACACATTATTTTTTTATTTACATTTGATTTATTAAGTTGAATTTTTATTTAAAAAAATTTTTTATAAAGTTAACTTATTTTAATTGTTTTTTTTTTTAGTTTATTCTTTTATTTATTTATTTATTTATTTGTGGATTTCAGATTTGTTTGGTTGGATATTTTCCCCTTGGTAAATTACAATCCAGACAAATTGTTATCCAACCACACCCTTCTACTGTTGTCGTTATTAACTTGTAAGTGAATTACCGCTTGATCGAGGGCCGATCGTATGGAATTTACTAAACCTCATTTCGATATATATACAACCTTTGAAATCTTTACTGATCTTTGAAATAGCTGATGTTTTTTTGTTCTTCATCTTATTCTTTATTTTATTATATTTTTTTTTTTCGTATTTATATTTGTAATTCAATCATTATTTTCTTTTATTATATACAAGAAAAATTATGAGCTTCAATTGAATACCATTAATTTAAAATTCTTCTATCCATTTTTTTTTTATCAATAAATATCTTGAAATTATTTTTAAATAATATATTAGTTTTCATTCCTCATATATAAATACATTTCAACGATATATATGTCGTTTTTTTTTTCTATTTCAAATACAATCTTTTTAATATATAATTTTTTTTTTCTTTTTATATATTATTTGTGATAAGACAATATGAATTGGTTACGATATAATCTGACAGGCGTTCGTTGGCACTCATGTACATTGAATGTTTCAATTGAAATTATTATGATCCAAACGAACTTCACTATTTCCATTGTCAGGGTTGCGATTATATATCTTTTGTATGTTGACTGTAGGGTCCTCGTGAAACATGGTAGTTGTAAGCGACGCTGATGACGCATTGTAAAGCTCTCGAGAGTGAGCAACGAGAAATTTGGAAGGGCTAAATAATAATAATAATAATAAAAAGACTAAAAGAAAAAAAAAAAAAAGATAGTCAAAAGAGTCGAGATTTATAAGTACCATATAATAAATAGGTATATTTTCTCTCAAATATATATTTGTCAAATGAAATAATTGTTAAATATGATGCTTGATAAAATTACCGTACTATTGTTTTATTTTTTGGCTCTTGTAAAATTTATATATAAATTTTAAAAAAAAATGTATTTAATAATTTAGAATTTATTTATTTATATTTATTTCATATATAATTGTTAATTTTTTTTTAGATCCATATCAAATGTTTGGTGCAACCAGTAGTCGACTTGCAAGTTCTGGCTCTGGTCAAATACAATTATGGCAATTTTTATTGGAATTATTATCAGATTCAAGTAATGCAGCTTGTATTACGTGGGAAGGTACAAATGGTGAATTTAAGCTGACAGATCCTGATGAAGTTGCAAGACGTTGGGGTGAAAGAAAATCAAAACCCAATATGAATTATGACAAATTATCGCGAGCTTTAAGGTAAATTATATTTTATTTCTTTTTAGTGTTGCCGCGATACGATACGATACGATAATCCAGTCATTATCGTATCGTATCGTGAAATTTTCACGAAATTATCGTATCGTCGAATGCATTATCGTATCGTATCGTCGATGTCATGACTATCGTCAAAATTATCGTCGACATTATCGCCGATAATATCGACGAGATTCTCCACGATAATCTTGTTACTATTGCGAAATTGTCGTGAATATGATGATATTTTTGTAATTATTACGAGAATATCGTGAATATGACGAAATTCTTGTAAATAATTTAAAATTACATTTTATAAAACTAATTAATTGGCAAAAGAATTGAGAACCCTTGAAATCCACTCCCTACCCTTTTTTGACAGTTTCAAAAATTCCTATTTTTTTTTCTAGACTTGCTGAGTACAACTAATAAATTACGAGGATAGCAACTCTGCGATAGACAAAAATCAAAACACTTAAAATCATTGACAAAAATTAAAAGCCTAAAATTATCTTTGATTTGTTTAAAAATTCCCATTTTTTTTTCTAGACTTGCTGGGGTCCTACAAAATTTAATAAAAAAAAAATTACGAGGATAGCTCATTTCCATCATAGTCGGAAAAATGAAAAACAGCTAAAATTTACTCTCTACCCTTATTTGACGGTTTCAAAAATTCTCATTTTTTTTCTAAGTTTGTCTAGGTCCTACACAATTTAATAAAGAAAAAATAACGAGGATAGCTCAACTCTGCCATAGACGAAAAAATTAAAAACACTTAAAATCATTGACAAAAAAATTGAAAACCCTTAAAATCCACTCCCTACCCTCTTTTGACGGTTTCAAAAATTCCCATTTTTTTTTCTAGACTTGCTGGGGTTTTACACAATTTAATAAAAAAAAATCTACGAGGATAGCTCATTTCAAATTTTTGACGTTATTATCGTGAGGAAATTCTCGTATCGTCTCGCCATATCGTCACGATGAAAATTTGGATTATCGTATCGTCTATCGTGATTATCGTATCGTATCGTATCGTATCGTGATTATCGTCTATCGCGGCAACATTATTTCTTTTTTAAAAAACATTTATAGTGATTTTGTTTTTGCTATTATTATATGAGATAAAAATATAAGAGAGGGTCAGAGACAAATTTCAATCATCTCCAAATGGTAAATAAAATTTTTGTAATATCAGAGAGAAATCGTTTGTCCATGTTCACTGAAAATTTCTAGCAAAGAGGCGGAGGCTATTATTTTTCGATCAGTTTCCCCGATTTGATTACCCACCCGTCGTGCTTTTACTCTATCATCGTCTGCATTTATCGTTTATTTTATTTTATTTTTTTTTATCTATCTATACATTTAGCTTTTTACTCGGTGACAATTTTCACCCTGATGCTATATACCACCCATTTTTAACTGACACAAAAAAAAAAAAAAAAAAGTAATGGGCTCAGTTATATTTGCGTTTCTTGCTTTTCCGTTGGCGTGACGATAATTGCTCGATATTCCAACACCATCGCATCACCATATAAATCCGTAATAAAATTTCATTTTTCATTAAATAATAAATCAATAAAATATGGGGAAATAAAAATATTAACGAATTAAAGTTGATTAGTTTATCAACAAAAAAAAAAAAGAAATAGAAAAATTTATTCAAAGTCGCAAATGATAATAAATTTTGACTAAAAAAATAAAAATTATTATTCATTATTTATAATTTAAAATAAAAATAATAAAATTAGTTTAAATTTATCTGATTTTAGGTACTATTATGACAAAAATATCATGACAAAAGTACATGGTAAAAGATATGCATATAAATTTGATTTTCAAGGATTAGCAGCAGCAACACAACCAGCAGCTGCTGATCCAGCAGCATATAAATATCAAAGTGAATTATTTATGTCAGGTTATGGTCATGCTAAGTTAAATTTAATGCCACCACCAGCAGCATCAGTATCTGTTTCAGTACCTGGTGGTTTATTTCAATCAGCATCAAGTTATTGGTCAAGTCCTGGAGCAAATTTATACGCTGGACATCATACAGCTTCAGGTCACGTGCCACCACATCTTGGCACTTATCCTCATTACGCATGACCCACCCCTGAACATTGGGGTGCACTTGGTACACCACGTTAAAATACAATTCTTAAAATTTTAAATTTTTTTTTTTAAAAAAATAATAAACAAAGCACATTTTAACTCAAGTAATAACAAAAAAAAAATTTTTTTAAATCATTATATACACAGCGACAAAAAAAAAAAAGATGAAAATTAAATTATTTAATATTTTTATTTGCTTGTTTATATAAATTATTATGATTATTATTATTTTTTTTTTTTTGTACGTAATAAAAGAAAAAAGTGCCATACTCAAATTGTGTGCCATATTATTCACTTGAACAAAATCTCAAAGTGAATTGTCAAAAAAGAAAAAAAAGGAATTTACATTTGTAAATATGATAATGATTTAAAATGGCGATTATAGTTTTTTTTTTATATTCCATAAAAAAATGTATTATTAATTTAATTGTTTTTTAATATTATTAGCATCATCGTTATATATTTTTTTCCTTGTTTTAACTGTGTATGAATATTAAGTAATAATTCCGTTGCAAATATGGATAAAGCTAAAATTGATTGGTGTTTTTTATTTTTTATTTTTTTTGAGATTAGCTGATGATGAATGTATACGCATGCGTTTATTTAAGTATCGAATTTTTAATGTTGTAATAAAAAATCATTACACCATCAAGGACAATATTGATTTAAAATATTTTGTTAAATATCATTTGTCTAATTTTTTTTAAAAAACACCAATCACTGTGTCTGACTATATCAAGTGTTTATCACTTGATATTATTGGAACAGCGATATTTTATGAATGCGTGCAGCAAAAAATTGTATATATACTAATTAATATAAACGTGATGTTAGTCGATTTTTTAAATAAACAAAAAAAAAATCAATCTAATAATTTTACAATTAGAAGAAAGAAAAAAAACGATAATGTGAAAATAAATTTTATCAAGGAACTCTTATTTTCAAAACTGTTTTTTTTTTTTTTTTTTTGTTAGTGATAATTGATGAAAATAACTGTTAATAATAACAGAAGATTAAAAAAAAATAATACTTTAATTATAAGTAAATTATAAATAATATATATGTATTGTAAATTAATTTTTAAATTAATTGTTATGTATTTATGGAGGAATACACAGTCTACTTTTAATAAGTGAAAAAAAAAAAAAAGGATGAGGGTGACACACTCTCTAACATTAGCAAAACCAAAAAATGATATTAATTAATATATCTGAATTATCATAAAATTTATTTGTTGTTAACTTAGTTTAATTTTTTTATTTTAAATTTGTTTTTTTTTTTTCAATTGTAAAATCAGCTTTTATTTTATTATTCATGTATATTTATTTTTTATATATTAAATATAATAATTACATCAAAATTATCTCAACTCAAAAGTGAATTGTAAATATAGAAAAATCATAAAGCTTTTTGAGTGAGAAAAAAAAAATATTATAATAAAAAAAATAAAGTGGACACCCTCTTCTGAAAATCAGAAAATTAAAAAAAAAAACCAAAAAAAAAATTGTACCTCTGTCAAACTATTACTCTCAAGTTATAGTATCTATCATACAAAAAAAAAAATAAAAAATATAATCAAAACTAATCAAAAACAAATAAAAATTCCCTACGAATTAAAAATCCTTTTAGTAAACAAAAAAAAAAAAATATGTTATAAAAAAAAAATTAAGAGAAACTGATAAAATGTAGATCGGGTGTTTTTATGTTTAGCTTAGGTGAGTAGCAATGGGCATCTAGTCTAAAAAATAACATCAATTAATATTCAAAAAAAAAAATGAATAAATTATTATAATAATATTAATAATAATGATGAATAAAATAAAGTACATAAAATTAAATAATTAAAAGACATTGCTCCATTGTTTATTAAAGTGACAAATTTTTTTAAAAAATCTCAAACATGTCTTCATATCGTTAAACGCAATTACTGCATTTTCTTTTTTTTTTTTCCATCATCCATATAAAGAACAAAAAAGCTATATTAATTTTTCAAAATTAATTTAATAAACAATTAGAAAAAAAAAATTATTTCTATGAAATATTTTCTAAAAAAAAAAAATGACAAAAATATTGCGAAAAAAAGAAGGGATAAATCGGTATAGGTCACCATCGTCACCGGTTGGCGAATTGGTTGCCATGGTAAAGCTGAAATTGTGTAATGGTGGTGATGAGGTGATATATACGTGATAAATAGAAGGAGGGAAAATAAAGTTAGTAAAATTTAGAGAGAGGGAATTGAGAGGGTGAAAAGCTCTGGTTGCGTTGGTCGCTAGGTAGGGCGTTACTAACTGATAAAATTTTACCCCCACTTTTAAATATATATATATGAAATTTTCGTGGTAGACAAGAAAAGCTCTAAGCCTCACCCTGTTATGGATGATAGCTTGGTAAGCTAATCGATTTCTCATAACCAATCAGAACATGACCATCATATTTCTTTTATGCCCAACAAAATTTTTTTTTTTTTTTCTCTTTTTTACAACTACCAACATCACCATGAGCTTTTAACAATCATCTCTACCTACAATCCACCAATCATAACACAAACAAAATACACAAATATATGAAAAAAAAAATAAAATAAATAAATATATATATGCAAGGAGTGTCTATGACAAATAGTCAGACTTCAAAAATTTTATTAATATTTTTTTCGAATTTTGTTTTTATATTTATTATATTATTATTTCAATTAATTATATTTGTTTATATATAATATATTAAATAACATTTACTGTGTATATTAATTATTAAAAAATAATTTTATCTGTCACATGTAACTGTGTCTATCGGTGTGATTTAACAACTTAAAAAAAAAAAAAAAAAAGTTTTTAAGATTTAAAAATTTATAGTATTACGATAATAATAATAATTATAACAATAAAATTTAATGATAATGAAGCTAATGGTTAAATTGTGTGTATGAAAATTTGAGAAAAAAAAAAAAAAAATAGTGAATCATTTTAATTTTTTGTTCTATTTTGAAAAATTGCTGAGTGAAATTAAATGGATTTAAGTGTATGATTGTTAATTCGAAATTCGATTATACAAAAGTGCAATAAACTGTTCACGAAAGAATGATAATTATAGTTTTCAAAAAATATAGTTATTATTATCATCATGATAATAATGAAAATTAATGTGAGAATTTTCGGTGGACAATAAAAAAATTGAATGATAGTATAAAGCTATATGTATTTAAAAAATTATCTATCACCTATTTTATTTTTCAGGTATTCCTTTTTATAATTTTTCAGGATGATAATTAATTTTTTTTCGATGGACAATAGAAGAGATGTAATGTTAAAAATAAATAATTATATATTTAAAGATATAAACAAATTATTTATCAAACATTAATTCTAAATATCGTCATGAAAATTTTTATTGTTTCAGATAGCTCATGAATCGTAAAAGAGCTTTTATGTCGTTTTAAAATTATTAATATACTTTAAATATTTATAAAGCTGATTTTTTGTCTATTAAAAAAAAGTGGGGTTTCTATTGCTAATAACACAGAGACTTTGGATTTATACTAAAGCTTTTTAAATCAATCAGCATTTCTACTTGTTATAAAAACAATACTCTATTTTTAAATAATAATAAAATATTAAAAAAATAAAAATCTTTTAATAATACTTAATAAATTCAAGGGTCTATCATAACGTAATAAAATTATCATAAGCAAAAAAAAAAAGTCATTATAAATTCACAGACAAAACCCAAATGAGTTCAGTAAAAAATACTTTTTTTATTGGCTATAAAAATTAAAGACTGGTGATGTGAGAGCTGGATAAATTAGTCAATAAATTATGGTAAATAATTCATCAATAAAATAACAAAAACATAACGATATTTTCGACAATTATATTTGTAAATTATAATTTAATAGCATAATAATAATCAGTGATTCAGAAGGAAGACAAATGAAGTCATTTGAATAATAATATTATAAAATTTTAAAAAATATATTTTTTTAGCTAGAAAAGTATTTTTTATTTTTATTTATAAAAAATATTAATTACTTTATGTTGAAACTATAATTACATTATTTTTGACATAAAGTATTATTTTTTATCTATTAAATCATAAAATTTCAACATAATTAATCAAAAAAATAATTCATTTATTGTTTGAAGAGATTAAACTAAATGTAAAAAATAAATACAAATTTTATTTGATAATCCCTTGATATTTTTTCGATATGTTTTAGATGATCCAGTATTTAATTAAAAAAATAAATATTAAATTAAATTGTATTATAGTACATACAATAAAGACCATAAATAAGATAAACAGCAAAAACAATTGTACCAACAATGATAAATGATTTTGTATTTTCTTTTCTTAAATTTTTAAGTTGTGCATCATTTTTTTTTAAAACTTCTTTAACTAATTCTAATTCTTTTTCAAGACGTTCACGACGTTCACTAGTTAATAATTGTGTTGCTAAATTTTTTTCAATTACATCAACTCGATGTAATGAATCCTTGAGACAATCTTCAACAACTTGCATCTATAAGCAAAAAGTATAATAATAATAAAATCTTTAAACTAAATATCTATATAAATTTAAAAAGTCTAATTTATTTATTTAATAGTTAATTAACTAACCTGTGACATTATTGTTTTTTTTTCTTTGATGTCATCACTTGGAGATTTATTTGAATTAGTCATGTTGTTTTAATTTGTCCCAAGAAGAGAATTATTAAAAATCTTTAATTAAATGTTTATTAGAAAAAATTTATCAAACACTTTGTTGTACTTGAAAAAATACTGAGTTTGACATTACTTGTTACTTGTTTTATTTACAACTGTAAAAGTCTAGCACATGCAAACGTCATCATGAAATGCACACTCAATATAGAAAGTATACTCTCAACAAAATCTCGACAACAATTTATAACGTCATCCATAGTTACAGATCAAGACTAAAAACTAGTTAGAGATCGTCCTTGTCATAGGTAGAACTCGTGAATGAAAGTTCTATCTATGACAAGAACGATTTCTATCTAGTCTTGATCTATAACTGTCTATAACTATGATGTTATACAAATTGTTGTCGAATTTTTGTTGCCTCCAGGAGACTTTTACGGTTGTAAATAAACAAGTAACAAGTAATTTCAAAGGCATTATTTTTATAAATGACGTTTAAAAAAACATAAACTTGGAAAAAGTAAAATAAAATATTTACTTACCAAAAAAAAATTAAACACTTGATTTTTTTTTTACTCCAAATCTTCAAATAACACATTGTAAAAAAAAATAAAATATGATGTTGCGCTTAAAGCAGCAAATTTAAATGGATTTAATAATAAACTAATTATCTTTTCTATGTACACCGGTGTAAATGATAACGATAACGATACGAGTGATATATTCAATTATCACATAATACATAGATCAAGGTTGAAAAAAAAAAATGCAGAATGACCGAAAGAAATAAAATAAATTCAATTATATAAATAAAATTATTAATTAAATAAAATCCTACCTTTTAAACGGATGTTCATCTTCCCACGTTGATCATCAAAATTGCTCAGGATACTGCACTCCATGAAGACCAGATGATGATGTACTCCATGTAGTTCATGTGATGATTCAACCTCATCATCAACAGGTTCAATAATGAAACACAAGCACTACACAACTCACTACACTCCACTACACATACAAAACTATGATCATCATCACTTTTCACCAAAACTTTTTCAAATATACTTTTCACTACTTTTCATAACCACTTGTAAGTGTAAAAAAAAATAATAACACATATTGACTTGTATTGTTTATAAAGCACTTAATGTTGATATAATTATTGACTTGATAATAAAATTTTTGTTATGATTTGAAAGTGGCAAGAGAGTAGAGACCAATTTCAAAAGAAGATCTCAAATTGTCTGTTGAGTGTTGAGTTGATAATATACACGTCGTTGCTATTGAGGCAAGCGCTCTGATAGAGGCAAGCTCTTCAGTAGAGGCGGTATATTCTTTTATACGCACGAACCCAACATGTTATGATTTATGAGCAACATCAACTGTTTTCCAATGACTCTTTCAATGAATAAATTGGTAAATGTTGAACAATAACAACAACAAGTGGTACATTAGATAGAGTCTAAGAGTCATTGATACCAGAACCATGTGATGTTATTAATTGCTCCAGTAAAAGATTGATAAAATCATATTAAATAACTCATAAGGTGTTGGATTTCATTTAAACTTGACATTCTTTGAATTCAATTGAACATGCAGCATGTACATAATCAAGTAATGATTTTTCATTATCATTGTTGAAGCATACGTATATCAAGTCTTGATGATTGGTTTTTATTCATTTTGTTGCTGGTTCAAGTGTACTGGTAGAGGATTGTTAATAGTTTATAAACAATTTGATTCATTTTTAACGATCACTTGATAGCGCAAATTCAAATCAACGACGTACTTTATGACACTTTTAACACTATAACCATTTGCTTGCTATTGTTCATGTTGTATTTTAAACATTTTAGTCCTGGTTGTTGTAAATAAAGCAGTCTCTTTTCATTGTTTAAATATGATGTTACATGTATTGGCAAAACGAATGTTTTAGCCATGAATGAATTTGATGCAACTGTAACAATAAATTATCAAATTATTATTGGATAAATAGCTTGATTTATAAATAAATAAAATAAAACAACTTACTGTACTCAAAAACCATCTTGGCTACAATGACAAACCATTTTTGTCATTTGTTTAGTCTCATTTTGAACAATGTTTTTTAATTAATTGCAAAAGCACATCAGATTTTTACCAACACTTCTTGTTATGTATCTATAAACAATAAAAATATTAAATAAACATTATGTTATACATATTTTTTAAATTGGAGTAATTATTAGCAACAAAAAAAGAGTAAATGAAAGTGGCATTATTAAATTAATAATAAAATAACAAATTAATAAATAAATAATAATTAAACAAATAAATAAATATTGAATGTATAAAAAATAGATAAATAAATAATAAATAAACAAATAGACAGTAAAAAATTGAGTCTCAAAATGAATAAATGGACACTAAACATTGACAATGAAAACTGACAAAGTCCTCAAACAATGGAAAATTAATATTGAAATAATTCATATTTTTTTGATTGTTATTAACAAAAAAACCATTGTTATACAACAAGGATGCTACAACAATGCTATATATAACAAATATTTATAAATATTTATAAACAAATTGATAATCTTTTTGTTTTTGTAAAAAAAATGACAATCTAACCTCAAATTTATATTTTTTTTTTTTGACACAATTTATGATAAAAATAACGTAATTATGTTTTTTTATGCACTAAATAATTAATAACAATAAAAAAACATAATATTTACATACCATTTGTCCATTATTTAACAAATAAATAGCTGCCTTTGTCAGCTCCAAAAGCTTTGACATGTCCATTAATTTTGGCCAAAATTCACAAAAGTCAGCAATAATTTATATCACATTTTGTTCAGAATAATTTAATTAATCGATTTATTAACAATTTATAATTAATTAACAATTATTATTGCAAAAAAAAGTGTAAAAAGTCACAACACTGAACAACACAAGTTTTCTCTCTAACAAAGGCGCGGCCATTTTGGATTTCGTCGCGCCATCTAGCTGACAAATTACCGACTAATATTTGTTGATAAGTAGAATTTTACTTATCGACAATTTTAAATTTAAATAATAATAATAATAATAATAATTGATAAATAATTAATAAATTATAATTAAATAAAACGACAAACTCATGATATTTTAGTTTGTACTGATAATATTATAATCATTTTTAGTTTCATTTAAATTTTGTGCTTTAGCCAAAGACAGATAATACAATGAAATATAATGATATAAAAAGTTTTTAATATTGGATTATACTATAAACTGAATAACATGGACCTGTTATTGTCATAAAATATTTTTTATTTTTATCTTTACCTGATCATTATTATGATTGAAATTATAAAAATACTTGTCATCATTTAATGTTGATAAACTTGATGATTTTCTTGCAAATATTTACGTTTATATTTCTATAATTCAAATACAAACATTGAATAACTTTATATAAACTATGAATTAATTTGTGTAAAAAAATGACAAAGTGGTCTCAATATTTCAGTAATAGTCTGTACACACCATGATTGACCAATTAATTTTTGTCGCTTAGTTGCACTCAGATTATTAACATCAGTATAATGACGTGGAAGACTAAATATTTCTTCAAGTTCAGTTGTCCATAAACAATCATACTCTTCATTCATTAATACTGGCTTTAAAGCTTTTGTTCCTTCAAAAAAAATAAACATACTTTTAACATATCTATATAAATTCAACAAAATAAAATTTATGGAAATGACAATTAATATTACCTTGTTTCAATGACTTGAGCTGAGTTGTAACTGTTCTAATTTTTTTAACAAGTGCATAACGATTACAATTTGGTGCCAATACATCCTGTAGATCTTTTGATAATTTTATTGAATTTGACAAGGGTATATTATTCCAGTAATATCTTGGTCGATGTTGTGGTGAATAAAATGACGAATCTATTAAATCTGGTTCACATCCAAGATTTCTATAAATAAAAAAAGTTTTAATTTATTATTTTTTTTTCTTTATTTTTCAATTGTATTTTTATAATTACTTATTAATATCTTGTTTATATTCTTCTGGCATTGATGCAACATTTTCAAACATCCAAAATAAATGTCTGTCGATATTTAACGTCTCTAGGATTTTTTTAATTCGACAAAATTCAAAAAATAATACACCAGTACCATTTGGATCTGAAATTGTTGAATGAATAATTATTTAAATTAATTTAAAAAATAAATTAAATCATTACCATGTAGTCCACGACGTTTTGGATTAACCAAACTCAAATCATTACATGGTGAACCACCAATCAACAAATCAATTGGTAAAATTTGACGTATTTTTTCTTCTGTAATATTTCTAACATCACCAAGACGAGTTATTAAATTTCCATTATTAACTAAACTAACTAATTCAGCATCAGGATCAATTTCACTTGCATAATAACACTCAACATCAAGTCCAAGTTTATTTAATGCCAAAAAACCTATAACAATTTGTTGCTTTTATTTAAAGTTTGTAATTTATTTTTAAAAAAAGTATAAATACCTGTGCTTATTCCATCAAACAATGATAAAACTCTTATTTTATTTTTTTTATTATTAAAACGTTTCAAGCAAGATGACATTGTTTCATGGCTTGTTTTAAATAATTCAAATATATTATTTTTCCAATCAATTCGTGGTTTTATTATTGAAGATTTAATAAATATTTTATTTGTCTCACATAGATAACAATTCCATGGTTCACATTTTAATATTTTTTTGTATGATTTTGGAGATATCAGGTATTTTAAACAAGACATACAGTAAACTCTGGATGAATAAAAAAGCATTTAATTTTATAAATTATTTAAAATATTTTTTATATTTTTTTAAACTTACCTAGGACAGTCTGGATTACCACACATTACAACTGTATCAGTTCCAGCACAAACAGTACAAAAAAACTGTTAAAAAAATTATTAAATATAATTAATAATAAAATTGTAAATAAAATATATTCAATGAAATAAATACTAACACATTTTCCATCATCATCATAAGCAAATATTGTTGGTTTATATTTAACCAAACAAACTTGACATAATTTACCATCAAAATATGGATGATTTATCAAGCTTTCATCATAATTTTCTAAACACATTAAACATAATTCATTGATATTTGCTTTTCCAACTTTTACAAGTTCTAATTTTGAGCTATTTTTAATATCATGCTCTCTAACATCAGCAGTTGTACATTTTGTTATATGTTTTTTTAATTCTGATTGTATTTTTTGTGAATATTTTATTGTTTCTAATAATTGTGTTGTTAAATTTCGTTTTGTTAAATTAACTCTTGATGATTTTGGTTTTTTTGACCAATCAAATATACTTTGCAAAGTCCAGCCTTCAGTTTTAACTCCATAAAATTCACAATAATCCTTTGAAAAATAAATTAATTTTTAATTAGTACTTTTATTTATTTATAATGTATATTTTTTAATTTACCAGAGAAGCTTGAAATATTCCTTTTTTATAAACATCTCGTTTAGATTGTTTAATAATTGGCTCAAGTTTTTTAATTCCTTTTTCAAAATTCATTATACACTTGTGATTAACTTGTGATAATGTATAATCACCATACCACATTATCCATTGACATCCAAATTTTGGTTCTTGCATACCACAATCATGATAATCTGTAATAACACCTGGCCACCATATTTGTCCTGCAATTTTACCCCAAACAATTGTACCAATTTTTTGAAATTTTAAATGCAAAACATCAGTAGAACTTTTGTCATTTTGTTTATTGACTGACGAGCTTTTTTTATCATCAATTTTTAATTTTTTATTATTGCTTTTTTGTTTATTTAATGCTTGACTTGCAATGCTTTTATTAGAATTTAATTCTTTATTTTTTAATTTCAATTGATCTAGTTTGTTTTTTATTTCCAATGGATATGGATAAAAAATTATATCATCATGGTTTTTTAATTTTAAATATATTCTTTTTGACCACGTTTCATATGGTTTTGTAATTTTATCATTCAATCTTTCACCCAGTTCCTAAAAAAAAAACAATTAATATTTAATATAAATTATTCAATAATATAAATATGAATTTATGATAAAATACTTTAATCATTTCATCAAATGAATGTCCAAGTTTTCTTGTTTTTCCATTTAATATATCAGCAAGTCTATCAGTTGAACCTTCATAAAAAATTTTAACTTGTGTATTTTTTAGTTGAGATATTTTTCCTTCACCAAGCCAAAAAATCCAAATTTTAACTGGATCCTCAAGCATTCCAATGTCGTCAGGATCAACCACCAGACCTTTAATTCATAAATAATTCATGGATTTTTTTTCCAGACACATAAAAACGTTAAAAAGAAAATATTTATTTTATCTTTTACTCAAATACCTGGCCACCATCCTGTACAGTTACCCCAAACAAGTGTACCAGGATCAAAAAAATTTTTTTTTCTCTTAATACTTTCAGTTGTTTTTAATAAATTTCTTGTAAGATGTCCATCTACACCCGTAACTCGAATAATATCATTTTCACAACCACCCTGTTCATCCCACCATGCTTGAGTTTTTCTACTTCTAAACTTTTGGGTTTTCTTATCCGTATCAAAAGTATCAACCAACTCAATTTCTTCCATTTCTTTGCAAATTCAATTATCATTTATTCAACAACAAAAAACATATATCCATATATAAAAAAAAGAAATAAAATTTATACAAGTATATATAAAATATAAAAATAAATTTGAAAAAAAAAAATAAAAAAAAGACATGAGTAATGATAAAATCAAGATTATATAACCACGACGAATGACGAAATAAATAAAATAAAAATTTAATGAAATGAAAAATAAGAAAGATACGATGAGAGGGATGAAACGGAGCAAGATGTGATACATACAATGGGGTAAACAGAAAGCATTGAAAAAACAGGGGACAGCTAATCCAGTGAGTTGACAATGACAATGATAATGACAATAGAGACTGGGACAATTCCGCAACCGTTGAAATTCAATGTTGAATAATAATAGATCCAGGCTGTTTTAAGATTTCGTTTTTTTTTTGTCAACGAAATAATAGCATTGAATAACACGACATTTAATACCCAAAAATGTGTAATTTTTTTTACTAATAAATTAATTTTAAAATAATAAAATAAAAAATTTATTTATTTTTAAAAATCGATAATCAATTCAATGATTTTTTAAGCTAGAATAATTTTTTTTTTTCTTTTGTTTTTATAATGTAATTTAAAACAATATGAAAATTATTAAAATTATGATTTTTTTTTTTTAAACTTTCACTTGAATTGTTCACTTTGATAGACACTTTAATGACACTATTATTTTTTTAAAATTAATTTTCTATATTTTTTAAAATTAATTATTTTAATATTCTTATTTGTAATTGAAGTTTCTTGTATGACATTCAAATGGTGAGTGACATAGTCCCAATGTGTCCCCAAGGCCCATTTTTGTCATACGACAGTAAAAAGCGACGAGGAGGGTGTGTCAAAAGACAAGGGGGAATTATTGTCCCCAAAAAATACAAGAAATCCCAGGTACAACAAAAAATAAAGAAAAAAAAAAATGTCACAAAAGGATCCAAGGATGTACGTAGACCAAATGAAAAAAAAAAAGCAAAAAAATAATAATTAAATATAAAAAAAAAGTAATGAAATAATCAATCATTCATTTTTTCCATAAAAATACATAGAATATATAAATTTTTTATATTTTTAATAATCTCCTGGATCATAAAGACATTATTTATGATTTCAAAGTATTCATCTCGAATAAAAAATAATATAAAAAGCTCTTTTAATATTCATAAAATATTTTATTGCAATCCTTTTCTTTTTTTTTTAATATGGCACTTTTTTTTTCTTTTCATTTATCATCACTATGTTAATAAATTTTATAATTAATATTATTAGTTAATTAGTACATCACAATAGTTATAAAAATTTGGCACAAAGTGTGAATAAAAATTAAGAACTTAATTAATTTTGTTGATATATTAAAGTTCATATTTAATATTTTGATTATTATTAATAATAATTGATTCTTCTGTATCACTTATATAACCACTTTCACCAGTATAATGAGTTGGATAAACTAATAATGGTGATGCTGATAATGCAATTAAATTACGATTTGAAAAATGATTTTTCCAATTAGTACGTGGATGTCTGTCAAATAATATTGGAAAATATTCATCAACAGGTATTAATTTATCTAGTGGTTTTGCATTTATTAATTTTTCAGCACCACTTTTTGATAATATATAACCAAGTGTCCAATAACTGTAACCAGCATGTACAAGATATTTTGATCCATCAACAAATGGCTCGTCTTGTTCTTGCATACGTTTTCTACCCAAATATCTGTAATTAAATTTCATTCAATTTTATAAATAATAAAGAACAAAAAAAAAATATCAAATTAATTTAATAAATTAATTATTATATTTACATTATATCCCAAGGTATTTTTAATCTTTCAATTTCATCTTTCATTATCCAATTAACTTTGTTACGAAAATAAGGCTCAAAACGAACATCATCTTCAAGTACCATTACTTTTTCATAATTATTTTCAATAACCTAATGATTAAAATATTTTTAAGCTCAAATAAATACATTTTTTTATTTAATATTTAACACAATATTATCATACCTTATTCCAGATAATATAATGACTCAAAAAACAACCAATTTCTCCCATTTTCATTGGTCTAAAGTTTAAAAAATTCAAAATAAATTTAATAAAATTATCTAAATTATTTTTATTGATTTAAATAATTGTGTACCTTTTATGATAAGGATCTGCATATTCAGGCATCATTTTAATATTCCAATTATCAAGTAAACTTTCATTAAGTTTTCTAAAACAAAAAAAATTACATTTAAAATTTCGAATTTCGATCGAAACGATTTATTTAATAAAAAATAAATTATCACTAGCCCTCATCATTATCTTGCAATATGTAAGAGAAACCTCATTTTTTTTATTTTTATTTCAAGTATACTTATGGACATAAGGATTTTATGTTTTATTTTTTTTTGATCCTTTAGAAAAAAAAAATAAACACATAAAAAACAGTGATCTTAGGGCAAAAGTTTTGTTTTTTTATTTACCCACCAAGAAGGATTTTTTGACCCTTATCAGTACTTTCGACACGCGCAGCTGTGACTAACCCAAACAGCCTAGAATATAGAGGTTCTTTCATAAAACGCGAAAAAAAAAATTTTAGTGAGTTAAAGCCGTGGGTCGTGAAGCATCAGGTCAGTGTTAACAACCACTAACTCATTTTTATTATTCTTTTAAAATCTCAGCAGTTACAGCATAATCAAAAATAATAAAAATTAAAATAGTGATGATATTTTACTTGAATATTATTATTTAAACAATAATAAACTTTAATTAAATTTTATTATTTTTAAATATCAAAAGTTTATCAATCATTTAAAAATAATCAAGTTAAAATGATTACAGTGAAGTCAAAATAAAGTTACAGGTAATTTTATTAAAAATTTATATTTTTTTTTTTATAAAAAAAAAATAATATATATGTACATTAAATTTGCATGTATTAAATGTATTAAAATTTTTTAATTTACTTGACATAAAAACGAGATAAATTGTCTTTTCCAAGAATAAAAAATTTCTCATATTCTTTTATTTTTTTATTCAAGCTAATTATAATTTTTTTTTTTTTAAATAAAAAAAATTTTTTAATCTAATATTTCAATTTTTCTTTTAGTTAACTACATAATCTATCATCTTTTTTTTTCTTTGATAAAAAAATACTTATTCACGGTTTGAAATAAAAAAAATTAGCGAGCTTAATCTGATATAATTTAACGTAAAGTAAGTCCATTTACAATATGTAATCTCATCTTTGGAAAAAAAAAATTAACAACAGTAATAATCATAATAATAATTGTGATTATTTTTATTATTATTTGGTAAAAATAAAAAGGGTTAATGAAGCCAAGAACCCAGAGAAAATAATGAGAATAGAGTCTTTGATTTTGATGAAAAAAAAAAAAGGTTACCCTTCACTCAACTATATATAAAACAATAGTAAAAATAAATAAATAGCTAAAGGCTATTTGGCCTTTTAGATAGTATCAAATGTTTAATTATCTTAATTAAATTTGAAATATATTTTTCAATTTTATAATGAAAATTCATTACCTATATTTATTATTTACGCAATCGAAAAACAAAACTAAAGTTGATTTTGATAATTAATTTTACTAATTGAATTTTTCAATTAAATATTTATATTTTATTGAACTTTATGAATAAATAATTTCAATTTAATTTTATTAATTGAATTTTCATAATTAAATATATATATTTATATTTTAAAAGGTAGAAAAAAAAAAATTTGAAAAATATAAAAAACGTGACGCAATGAAACGTAAAATATTCTTTCGAAATAATAAATGATCCTTACGTTGGCATATATTATTACCATTATTTTAATAAAAATTCTTGAAAAAGATATTGTCAGGAACATAAGGAAAAAAAATACATATATTGGCATAAATATTTTATGAAAAAATTGACGGTATAAAATATAAAAGAAAAAAAAGAATATAGGGGTTTTGTGATTTAAGTGTTATCAGTTATATGCAATCATTTCTCCCTTCGTAAAAAAAAAACTAGTATATAAAAAAAAATATACACGTAACAGAAAAATGGAAAGCAAAAAAATCAGCTATCAAAAAATTGTTTGTTTTTGATTATTGACTTTTAAATTGTTCATAAATATGGGCCAAGATTATAATGTTTTTTAAAAATTCAATTCAACGATGTTTATCTTTTTATAAATTTACATAATGGCTTTTTTCTTTTGCCTGATAATCACATACGAATTGAAATAAAAAAGGAAATATAAGGGTTCAATTTATTTTGATTATTATACTTGATACCCTAGAAATTTATTGAAGGAAAAAATAAATAATAAATTATGTTAAAAAATTTATTGATGCGTAAAATTACTGTCAATAATATGTTTTGTTTTCCCTTTTTTTTGGGTATAATATTTTTATTTTTCATCTCATTAATAAAAATAACATCTTAAAGAGGAATAAAAAAAAAAAAACAGAGTGTTATAGATGATTGATTATCGTCACACAATCAATTTCATATATGTTTCGTTAACTTGAAGTTTCGAAACGATATATGTCCAAAATAAATACAAGTCTTGTGCTATTCAATCTTTACGTCATATGCGGCTATTATTTTATTTGTCCGAGGGTTCAAAAACCTTAACAAAAAAACATATATAAACCTAACGAGTAAGTAAAATAAAAGGAAGAAAAAAATTATACTAAAAAAAATAATCTGATTCAGAGTGGCATCTTAATAATTTTTGATAAGGAAAGTTTAATTTTTCCCAGGGAAATGAAACTCATCTTGCACGTTAATATTAATTTATAAATAAATTAAATTAATCAAAATTTATTAAATTAATTAATTATTAATTAATTAAACCTTTTGAAAAAATATATTTTCTTTTACAAATTAACGATCGAAAAAAAAAACAATCTGATATTCACGTCAACAGTAAACAATAAAAATATGATTAAAAAATATATTTGAATAATAATTTACATATTTAAATTATTATTTAATCAACTGAATAACTGACTATAAAATTTCATCGATTACAACATGTCAAAAAGAATTAACTTATATAATAATATTTTTTTTTTTTAAATTTATTCTTGGCAATAATTTATCTCGTCTTGTAAAACCTTGATAAACCCTAATTTTCATATTTTGTTTGTTTTATATTTTTCAGCTAAAAGCACATCAACAATGGCCAATTTTATTGATTTTATTTAAAAAAAAATAAATCCATCAAATATGAATTATCTAACGAAAAATAATATAAATGAAAAAAATTCAACAATATATAATTATCAAATAAATGAAAAAAAAATAAATTTATCAATTTTAAAATATTTAAATATAAATAATGATAAAAAATTACTAATTGATAATATTAATACAACAAAAAATAAATTATTAATTGACATAATAGATAATGATAATGAAACAATATTAAATTTTAATAATTCAAATATAATAATAAATAAATTTGATAATAAAAGTTACAATGAGCCAGATTCAATATTTTATTTTTATGGTACAATACCACTTATATTTTTTTGTATATTATCAATTGCAATTAATATTAAAATATTATTGAGTGTATATTGGATAAGAAAACCATTGAGTCCAACATTATATATTAGCTTGAGTTTAGCTGGTGCTGATGCATTTTCAAGCTTTGTACTTGGTGTTGGACTTTTTATGAATAGTTTATTACCACATGGACTTGGTTTAAAACTTCGAGGTATTATTTTTAAATATTTCAACAATAATAATAGCAATATAAACATTTAAAATGATGAAAAAATATATATATTTTCTTTCAGGAGTTGACTGTTTTTTATTGGGCTTAGAGGCAATTAGACTTGGGGCAGTTATGGTAACAGTTGGACATCTTGTAACTTTGGCTGTCAACCACTACTTGGGTATTATGAAACCCCTACATTATCTTTCCATCATGACTCGTCGGTAAAATTCATAAAGCTTTTAACATTTTCCTTATATAAATTTAATACAAATCAAAAATCAAATAAATAAAAATTCCAGGACTACAACATTTATTGTTATTATTCTTTGGACAGTTCCATTGTGTTTTTTTATAACGTATTTTTCTCTTGTGGAGGGTCAAGGTTTTCAATCAAAAAATTGCAATGAAACAAGGTAAAAAATAAAAAAATAAATAAATAAATAAATAATATTTTTAATTTATAATAATTGTTTTTTTTAGATTTTTAAACAATAAAAAATTTCGTGTAATGTTTAGCAGTTTATTTTTTGGACCATTTGTTTTGATGGTTTGTATTTATACACATATATTTTTCATCGTACGAAAACATCAAGCATTGAGACTACGTTTTAGTCAAATTGGTTCATCATTTAGATCAAATGAAAATTGTGCACGAGTTAATAATTCATTTCAACAAATGGCTAAAAATGTTAAAGCAATTCATACAACTTTATATATACTGGGAAGTTTTGTTGTTGGATGGATGCCAGCAACAATATTATTTGTACTTGTATGCAAAGATTGTTTACTTAAATTTAATGGTCTATCAGCAAATATTATATTTATCATTTATTTCATTGCAAATTTTTTAATTATATTAAAAACACTTATTAATCCAATTATTTATGCAGCAAGAATGCACGAAATTAAGGTTAATAATTAATTATTTATTATCATCAATCATTTAACTAAAAAGAATTAAATTTAATATTATTTTTTTTTTGTTTTCAGATTGCTACTAGAAGAATGCACTCATCATTATGTGGATATTTTTGTTTTTCAAATTTTTCAAGAGACAAAAGTACTGATGGTTTATCAAGTGATGGTCTCAATCGTGCATCATTAACAAAAACACGTATTTATCGTTTAAACAGTAACATCAGCAATAAATATCAACGCGATAAAAATTGTAAATATACTTATACTGGTTTTAAAAAACCAAAACAAAATAATACTATTGTTTAATGCTTGAAATTTTAATAATTTATAATAATAAAAAAACAATCTGCTATCTAATTAGATTATTTCTAATGTTTTTTTTTTTTGGCTAAGTAAATTGTAATAAGTAACAAAACAATAAGTGTACTTACTTTCCATCAACTGCATTTGTTATTTCAACTTCAATTCCTAATTCTTGAAAACAATTGATCATTCGATCACGTCTCTCTGGTCGTCTTTCTAAATTAATCATGAATATTTTGTCCATTCCAAGAGTGTCTTTATCTGGATAATTAACATATTTTTTCATGACATCTTCAAGCCACAGAGCCTTTTGTTGACCTTTAAAATTATAAATACATTATAAATATTTTAATTGTTTAATTTATTTTTATTATTTTTATTTACCTAGTATGTCAATTTTTAAATTTATCAATTGTTGAACATCAACTTCTAAAGTTTCATGTGCCTCAATTGGCACTGGAAGAAATCCATAAATTTCATCGTTACAAACATGCAATGTTACTCCTACAAAAACAGTAAGTTATTCAATCATTAATAATTATTTTTTACTTGTGTTAATTATATAAATATTACCTGATGAATTTGCACCAAGTGCAAATGTAATAATATCATCAGTTGGTCCATCATAACTAGACAGCTTTTCTGGTTTATAAGTTAAATAATCACTGTCTAATTTACGAAGATCAATTAGTACAGCTGAATGAATCATTGGTACCTCATGACAACCTTGTATTTCACGATTTAATATTGGTTTATATTTATGTGTTCTTTCATAATAATAATCATTTGTCATACCAGCCCAAAAATTACTATACATTCCATCAGATTTTAATAATGGTGATACAACTGTATGATTTTTTAATATTAGCATATTTAATGTATCAACATTTGTTAGAAAAACATCAGCATCTAGCATCTAAAATAAATTAATTTATTATTAAACAAGTAATTTAAATGTTTTTTTCATAGAATTAATAAAATATATGCATTACAAATATATAATCAGCCCAAATACGACGAGCATAATTAAGTGCCTCCTCTCGATATTTTATCACGTGAGAAAATCGATTATTTGACCAATCAGCAATACCCTTTTCATCACTAAATCCCTCGGATTTATCATCCAAAATAAGATCGATTGAATGATACTCTTTATTGTGTTTTTTTAGCCACGTATTTAATACATCAATTGAGTTGTCAATGTTATTGTCACTTCTAATCCTGGGAAATATAAAATATATACGTTAAATTTTTTACAAGAAAAAAAACAGTAAACTAAACATATTTATTATAATAAAAGTTATATATATTTTTAACAATATTATTATCTAACTTGTAATTAAAGTATTTAAAGTAAAATTGAGGTTAAGTTGTTGATAAAATTTACCATAAACTAATACGATTTTTTGGATAATTAAGTCTTGAAAATTGACTTAAAAAATATGGCAATGTATGAGCTTTATTTCTAATTAATATTGTTACTGCAATTGTTGGTTTTTTTAAATTATTAACATCACAAGTAACACTTAATATTAATGTAAACAAAACACTATAAAACTTCATTATTTTTGTTGTTTTTTTGGCACAATTGAAAATTAAAAATTTATTATATTTCACGTGGCATTGTCACAATAAAATACTCATATTAGCTTTACTTTGCTTTACTTAGTAAAAAAACTTATCAAAAACAAAATAAAAATAAAATAAAAATAAAAAAAAAAACAATTGTTTGTCGTCGTCACTAAAATGGAGCGACCAATGAAATCAATGGGAATTTTCTGTCTTTTTTCTATCCTTCTTTTATCTAAAAAAAAAAAAATAACATTTTTTTAAAATAAAGAAAAAATAAATAAATAACTCAAACATAATAATTTTATAATTAAATAAAAAAAATTTAATTAACAAAGTAAAAAAAAAAATAAAACAATGATTAAAAAAAAAAAATTCGTTCTAAATAATAGTAATTTTTATCTGACTGTTTTGTACCAAAAATGAAAATTATAAATAATAGGAAAATTAAAGAAAAACAAATTAGTAATACCAAGTATTTTTTTTTTTTTAATTTAACACTTAATTTCCATCTTCATCTGACTGTTTGATATTTTTTAATGATTCTTCAGGTTTTGGTTTTTTTTTTTGTTGATAACTTAAACTTGTTCTATCAAAATCCAATGGCATAACACCTAAATCACCACTATATCTATTTTTCGTTACCTAAAAAACAAATCAATAAACAATTACAAATTAAATATTTAAATAATAAAACAAAAAAACAATTGAAAACTTGTAATTATAAAATACCTGTAAATATTTTTTTCCTTTAAGACTTGCTGTTCTTTTATCTTGTATAATTAATATATTATCAGCTTCTTGACTAGCTTTAGCACCACCAAATATTGATGAACTTGTTAAATCATCTTCAGCACGTTCTTTTCTTGGATGTATAACTAATGTAACATGACAATTTGTTTTAGTAGCAAAACTACGAAATTCTGATATAATAACATCCTGACGATAATATCTATCAAGATGTTTTGATTGTTCTGACATTCCCATCATAAATTGTACATTATCAATAATAACATGTGATATATCATGTACATATGTTGCATGTTGTACAGCATCCATAACAACAGATAATGTTTGTTGTCCATGAAATGTCATAAAATATATTGGTAATTTTTCAAATTCATCAGCATATAATTCAAAATTATGTAAATTATCTTCAAGTTGTACACCACACATTTGTTGTAACATTGTTTTAGCTAATCTTGTATTACGTATTTCAAAACTACCCCATAATGTATTGACTCCTTGCATAGCTAAATCCAATGAATATTCACTCATAAATGTTGTTTTACCAGAACCTTTAATTCAAAAAATACAAATTAATTAAATTATTAATGATAATAATAGTAATTTTTACAACATACCAGTTGGTCCAGTTACTATTGTAAATTCACCACGTCTATGTCCTTTTAATAGTTTATTTAATGTTGGATATCTTGTCCATTTAACACCTTGTACTTTATCAACATTTTGTAAATCACTCAATACATCTTTTCTCAATGAACTAAATGTCGTTACACTTTTATGATAAATTGGTTGTGCATCTTGTATTATTGATTTTAAATTAAGTTCACGTGCAACTGCAATTTTTGGACGTGGTTGTTGATTTGTTGGACGTACAAAATAACATCTTTTTTCATTTAATTTTTTTGCATAATGTCTTGCTGAATCCCAACTAATTGCGTCATTGTCAAACCATAATATTAGCTTATTGAATAATTCTAAATTTGGTAATACTTGAATTGGTAGATTTTGAAGACCTTGAGGTAAACATATTATTGTATTTGCTACTTTTTGTGATATTAATGCTAGTAAATCTTCAACTGATGGTACTAATACACCAGTAGTATCATTTTTTAGCTTTTTTTCACGATAAATTATTAAACCAGTTGGATTTATTGATGGTAATGATGATTCTATTATACTTGATGATTTTAATGATAGTGTTTTACAGCCTGTTATTTTGTTACTCAAACTACGTAATGGAAAATAAAGTTTTGATGTTGATAAATCATATTCGGAATTTAATTGTGATAGCTGTGATTGTGTTATACTCTGAAAAATATAAATTTAAACAATAAATTTATTGCAATCAAGTTTTTAATAAGAAAAATATGACAACTTACAGTTGGAAGTTGAAATTTTTCTATTAAACTATGATAATCATTCTCTGATAATTTTGATACTGCTTGACATGATTTACAAATTTTATCCCATTTATCAGAATAATCTTTTTCAATTGAAAGTGTCTTTTTTAAATTATTTAATTCTTGAATTTTAGTTGTACTTTTTTTGTCAAAAAAACGCTCTAATATATCCCATGAACCACTGTGTTCACATTGTTGACATAGAAAAAAACCTGTAAATATTGGACAATGATTATTTGAAAATAAACAAAATGAAAAATTTATTAATTACCAGTTGTTTTATTGACAAATACAGTCAATTCTTTTTTTTTATTATCATCACAAATTGGACATCTAAATAGTAAACATGAATGTCCTTCTTGGAATGTAACATTTTGTTGACGTAATATTTTTTTTATATGACCTAGGGATGTTGATGACACACTTAGATCTAATTCTGAATGAAATGTTCGATTTTTTTGCCAATAAATTGGCTTTAAAGATTTTTGATTTGTCAACCAACATCTCAATACTGTTTTAACAAACATTTATTTGATAAAATTAATAATATAAAATAACAAATTGATTATTATTATTTCTATTCTTGAAGACCCTCAACAAAGCAATTTATTTTCTCAAACAAAAGAATATAAACAATGTAAATATAAATATAAATAAAACACAATATATTCAATTAAATTTAACTTGATTATCAATTATTTTTTCTACATAAATTTTAAATAATTAATACTTGTCACATAATAATTAATTTATTGTTATTTATTATTATTCTTATGAAATTGTTAATGTTATTACAACCTCGTGTTGCATATTCACGTGAACCACTGGTAATCACCATTTTGTTTTCTTCGAATATCAACAAACGCGGGAAAAACCATTTATAAATATTAATTTTTTAATTTTTTTTTCTACACATGACATTGCGCAATGCGCTAAAAAATTTTCTAGTATAATATATTTTAGTGGAGCAAATAAATTCCCTATAAATTATTCGTTTAAAAAAAAATTCAAAAATAAAGCTTTAATTTCAAAATTGCTTAATATTAAAATGAAAAATTGAATAATCCGAATGAAACTATATAATATTAGTTTAATAAATAAAATATTTATGTTTTTATATTGATTATAAACTTTATTATTGATTTTTATCAATAAAAATCAACAATAAATTTGAAATATAAATTAATTTTAAAATGATTTAATAACAATTTTTCAAAGCTGTGGCTTGCTGTAGCTATTATATTACTCGTAATTAATTAATTTTCACTCAAATTAACTGAAATTAACTGAAATTAACATAAAAAAAATAAAATACAATATATGTAAAATTTATGCAATTTATGTACAGTGTAATAAAATCAAAACTAGTGACATCTGTATTGTCAATGTTGTTGGGGGGCAGCAGGCTAATACAGGACTAGCGTAATGGAGCCGTGAGGCATTTTGTTCGTGCTTAGAACGACACATCTTTACCTGTCGTTTTTTTTGTTTTTTATTAAAAAAAATATATATATACGTGAATAATAAAAAGGATAATAAATAAATAAAATTAAATTAAAATACAGTTTAATAAATAATTATCAAGTTTATTATAATAATGATTAATGTTATGAGAAAAAAATTAATTTATATACTCAACTATCAAATGATGCTGTTACAATGTTTATAAATTAATCAAATGGGTTAAAAATATCATTGTGAATGTGAGTGTTTTATATATACACATAATAAATACATACAAAGTTTATTATCAGTGTTTTAATAGTGAAATAAATGACAATACAAATGTTTACAACATCATACAGGATTAATTGTTAGAATATTATTAATTATATATCTTATTTATTTTTTTATTATTATCAATATTATGCCTGAAGAGAGAAAAAAAAAAAATAAAAAATAAAAAAAAATCCCCATTAAGACGAAATTAAGAATTTAGCATTTTGACCATATAAAAATTATTAAAATTTAATTGCATTTTATTGTAATTTTTTAAATATTTAATTTTTATTATTTTTTAATTTAATTTTACTCAAAATTCATCCTTATTCTTTTCTATAACCTCTTACAATTTTTTTTTTTTTTTTTTTTTTCCTCATATTTTTTTTTCTATCTCTTGCTCTCTTTTCCACTCACACATATGCATATATATTTGCTCCGTCTTGCTGTCTTTCTCACTCTCTCTTTCTCGCTGATGTTCTGTCTTTTTTTTGATTCTTTTTTTTTATAAAGGTTTTTTTTTTTATTTTGGATTGTCTAGTATACAGCTGAGTGCGGGCCAATACCCAAATAATTAACATCAACAATATTTGGATAAATTTTTAATTGGATAAATAATAATTATATTTATGTGATGTAATTATATGAGAATATATGTCGAGATATATAACACATACGACAAGTGTTATTGTTGCCGTTTTACATGACGGTAAATTGTGTACAGATGCTGTTTAAGGATTATCATCAATCAATGGTGTTTATTAAAATTTGTTTTATTCTTATATCAATAATAACCTTAAAATTAAAAAAAAAATAAAAATTCTATATCAAATTATTGTCAATGTTTATATGAGTAAACAATGATAATAATTTGCTGTCAAAATTTTATTATTATTATTGTTTTGTTTATTTTTTTTTTGTTTTTCATAAAAGTGTCAAAGTATTGTTATAAACAATTAATTTTTATTTGTTTATATTTAAAATAAAAATAATATTTATTTTTTAATTTCATTACAGTTTTGAGGATAATTTTTTTAATGGGTTGAATTATAATTAAATACATGGATAACTATGTAGTGAGTATAAATTATTAAAATAACACCAAAAAAACAATAATTATTATTATAATTAATAAAAATAAATGATAAATATATTTATTATATTTACAGGATGTTCATGATAAATCAGTGTGTGCCACAAACAATTTATTAAGTGTAGAAATAATAAAATAATAAAAAAATAAATTTAAAAAAGTGGTAATAGAAATAAAAAAAAAACAAAAAATATCATAATATTATTGATATTTTTAGTAATGGCACAACGTAATAAACGAACAAATAAAAATGACAATGATACGTCAAATTGTCCAGGTTCGATTAAAAGACGTAAATGTAGATTGGGACCAACGGCAACGGGTTTATCAGTTGGTTCGTCTGCCTTGGGACCATCTGAGGAGGAAGAAACAATGGCATCATCAAGTCAAATTGGTGGTGGTGCATCATGGACACCACGTCCAATAAGTGATATTAAAATATCAAGTATTTATAATCGTTCAGCAGCTGAAGCACCAGCTGAATTATTTCGTAAAGATTTAATAAGTGCAATGAAATTACCAGACAGTGAACCATTAAGTTCAAATGAATATTGGGTTATAACTGATCAATGGAAACAAGAATGGGAACGTGGTGTACAAGTACCAGTTAATCCTGATTCATTACCAGAACCAATGGTTGTTGTTAATCAAACATCATCATTAAATAAATGTCATGGTGATTTTAAATTGTAAGTATATTTTTTATCTATTAATTAATAATTACTTTTTTTTTTTTGTTATTAAAATTTATTATTAATTATTAAATTTACAGACCTAAAAAATTTATAAGAATATCAAGAGATGATTATTTTAATTCTGATGAACATTATTTAAGTACAACACCAGCAAGAGCTGAAAAATCTTGTGCCTATGATCTTGATGATACTGATATTGCATGGCTTGATGTTTTAAATGGTGAAAGAGCACAGGTAAATAAATTTAAAAAATCATGTTAAACTTAATTATATTTTGTTTAAATAGCAAATAAATAAATACAATAAATGTTTTTGTTTTTTTTTTCATCAAGGCTGGACAATCACCAGTATCAGAGCCACAATTAGAACGTGTTATTGAAGAACTTGAAATACGTTGTTGGGAACATATACAAACAATTGTTAAAAATGAAGAAGGTCTTGGTATTGAATATGATGAAAATGTAATATGTGATGTATGTCGTTCACCAGATTCAGAAGAAGGAAATGAAATGGTTTTTTGTGATTGTTGTAATATATGTGTACATCAAGCATGTTATGGTATAACATCAATACCAGAAGGTAGCTGGTTATGTAGAACATGTACATTAAGTCAACGTCCAGATTGTGTATTATGTCCAAATAAAGGTGGTGCAATGAAATGTACACGTTCAGGACAAAAATGGGCTCATGTATCATGTGCATTATGGATACCAGAAGTATCAATTGGTTATGTTGAACGTATGGAACCAATAACAAAAATATCAAGTATACCACAATCAAGATGGGCATTAATATGTGTATTATGTCGTGAAAGAGTTGGTGCATGTATACAATGTAGTATTAAAACATGTAAAACAGCATATCATGTAACATGTGCATTTAAACATGGATTAGAAATGAAAGCAATAATTGAAGATGAAAAAGCTGATGATGGTGTTAAATTACGTTCATATTGTGTTAAACATAGTCGTATTAATACTAAAGATAAAATTGGAGTTGGTGGTAATGGTCCTGGTGGTGGTAGTGTTAATAGTAATAGTGGTGGTGGTGGTGGTGTAAGTGGTAGTGCTAATAGTGCTGGTAATTGTCCAGGTAATATAAGTAGTACAAGTAGTACAACAAGTAGTAGTAGTAGTAGTGGCGGTGGTGGTGGTGGTTTGTCAAATGTTACTGGTGATAAAATAATAACAGATAATGATGATGTTGATTCAAGACGTCGTAAACGTAAAGATATGACATCTGAAGAAAAAAATCAAGCACGTGCTGCAAAATTACAAGAAATTGAAGCCGAATTTGATAAACATGTTACTCTTAAAGATATTATTAATCAACAATTTGATGTTGATAATGATTGTGTTGTTTATATATATAATTATTGGAAATTAAAACGTAGATCTGGTTTTAATAAGCCATTATTATCACAACGTTGTGGTGAATTAAGTGGTATTGGTATACGTGCTAAAGGACAAGCTGCTGATTTAGAAAAAATGAAAACATTTGTACAATTAAGACAGGATCTTGAAAGAGTTAGAAATTTATGTTATATGGTTGGTAGAAGAGAAAAATTATGTCGTACATTTTTACGTCATCGTGAATTAACATTTCATAATCAAGTTATTGTATTAAATGAAGAAACATTAACACCAACAATTGAAGCTGCTGTTATTGAAGCAAATCATGGTCCATCAATATATGATCGTTTATATTCACATAATAATGCAATTGATCATACAAATGATTTTGATTCAATAATATCACTTATTGAAGGTACTGAATTATCATCAACAATTAAAAATAATAATGATAATAATAAATTATTAACAAATAAAAAATCAACAAATGATTTAAATGGTATGAAAAATAAAAAATTATATTTTAATGGTAATATTAGAAGTAAAAGTATATGTGGTAGTGAATTTTCATCATTTAGTGGTTCTGAAACTGATACAGCTAAACCAACAATTAAAACACCAACAACTAAAAATAAACAAAATATTAAAAATAAAAATACCATTAAAATTGATACTGAATCAAGTACAGAGGATGAAATTAATATTAAAAATAATTCATCATCATCTCGAAATAATAATAATAATAGTAATAGTAGTAATAATAATAATAGTAATAATAATAACAATAATAATAATAGTAAAACAATATCAGCATTAATAACACCACCACCTTCAACAATAACAACAACAACGACAAAAGGTACTAGAAGAAAAATAAAGAAAACAAGTGCACCAGATAGACCGAAACAAAAAATTAGTGTAAATACAAGTGATGATGAAGATGACGATGACAACGATAATGATGCTGAGGCTGATGAAAATGATGATGGTGATGATGGTGATGATGACGACGATGATGATGAAGATAATAATAAAAATAATAGCTCTAAAAATATAAAATCAAAAAAATCACTTCATCATATAGAAAATTTACTTGCCAGTGGATCTGGTAGTGCTACAGATAGTGATGAAGTATTAACATTAAATACAACAAATAAAATTGGTGCAATTATTAAATCAGTTAATGCAATTTATTCTGATTCATCTGATAGTGATTCACATGATGATTCTAAATCACAAACCATTCCATTAATAACAAAAGCTGCTGTTAAACAATTTACTGAATTATCTAAAAATTTAAATAAAAATACAAATAAAGATACAGCAATATCAACGTCAACAACATCATCATCAGCCACTGCAACAACAACGACAACAGCAACAACAACAACGACGACGACGACGTCAACAACAACAACAACAACATCATCATCTACATCAATATCAACACCGAAAAATACATCAAAAGAACCAGAAATAAGTAATAAAGAAAATGTTAAAAATAAGAAAAAAGATAAAGAATATATACCATCAGCATTAATTGTACCACAAAGACAAGCTGCTAAAAAAGCATCTGAAAGTATAATGCAAAGATCACAAAATAAAAAAGATACAAATATAATAAATGAACAACAAATTGAACCAATTAAATCACCAATTGATGAAAAAGAAATTAAACAAAATAAAACAAAAGAAAAAACAATAACAACATCATCATCTAAAAAACATCAAAAAGATACAAAACATCATAAAGATTCAAAAAATAATGATATTTATGATTTTGAAAAAGAATTTGGTGATGCATCAGAAATATTAGCATATGTACCACAAAGACAAGCTGCTAAAAAAGCTGCTGAACATATTAAAAGTGGTCTTGGTAGTAAAGCTGCACAACAACAACAGCAACAACAACAACAACAACAAGATATTGAATCAATTGATAATAAAAATAATAAAAAAGATTCACCAGATGTTAAAAGCCGTAAAGATAATAAAGAACATAAAAAAGATGATAATAATACAAAGAAAAAATTAACATCTAAAAATTCAACAAGTACAAATAGTGATACAAGTACAAGTAGTTCTTGTAGTAGTTCATCTGAATCAAGTAGTGATAGTGATGATGCTAAAAGTACTGTTGAACAAATAACACCAAAAAAGAAAGAACAAGATAAACAGCAACAACAACAACAACAACAGAAAAAAGAATTATTATCATCAACGTCATCATCAGAATGTGAAAGCCCAGTTAAAAATACTAAAAAAATAAATAAAAGAGGTGGTGGTGGTGGTGGTAGAAAATCAACAACAAGTGATGAGACTGTAACAAGTCTTGATAAAAAGATGGCTGTAATTGGGAGGAAAGTTAAAAAGTTGCCTGACAAGAAGCTTAAAACTTCCGAAGGGCGGCTTGGACTGGACTCCCCATCGCCGCCATCTAAGAGAAAAGAATCATCATCATCATCTTCATCATCATCATCGTCATCATCATCCTCTTCCTCATCCTCATCATCATCCTCATCATCAGGATCTTCATCATCATCATCCTCCTCATCATCCTCATCCTCATCAAGTAGAAGACGTAACAAAAATTATACAAAAACAAAACAAAAACAACAACAAAAACAATCAATTGACAAAACAACAGGAACAAAAATTGTTGAAAAATCAAATGTGCCAAGTTGTATTAACGAAAATTTGCTCAGTAGGATTAGAGATAATGATGGGACACGAAATACAGTTGGGTCCAAAACAAACAAAAAACAATTGTCACAATCAACAAAATCAACAAATAAACAATCAACAAATAATAACAAAAAAGAGGAAGAACGAAGTAATACAGTACGAGCTAAAAAATCCAGTTGTGAAATTAGAAAGAGAAAATCTAGTGAATATATCCAGCAGCAGCAGCAAGACGAACAACAGCAGCAACAACAACAACAGCAGCAACAGCAACAAAAAGATGAAAGTAAGTCTGGAAAGAATGTGTCTCAGACCAAGAGGAATGCTGAGAAGCGGATAGATAAAACAACTGATAAAAAGCTAGATGATAATGATGATAATAATGAAAATGATAAAACAATAAAAATAAAAAATAAAACAAATGATGATTCAAATGAAAAAGAAAAAATTATTGAATCAAAAATAGATAATCAAGAAGAACAACAACAAAAAGATAATAATAATAAACAAAATGAAAAAATACATGAACAAGATAAACCAAAAAATAATGAAGAACATAAAAAGAGTGATGTTAAAAAATCAAAGAAAATTATTAATAAAAGTCCAGTACATGATGTTTGTTTATTGGAAGAAGAAATGAAACAACGTAGAGCTGAAAGAGATAGTCCGAAAAAATCATCAAAAGGTTTAGATAAATTTTTAGAAAAACGTGAACATCTTGATAAATTATTTAAGGCAAAGGCTGATAAAGAATTGGTAGATGATAATAATCAACAACAAGAACAACGTGAACAACATGAATTATCATTAAAAAATATTGATAATAAAGAAACAATAATTGAGGATAAAAATAATCATATAACAACAGATGAGCTAACAATATCAAAAGTTATTGATGATTATAATGATAATGAAAATAATAAAAATGAAAATATTGATAGAAGAAAAATTAATAATGAAATTGATGATAATAAATCTCAAAATTTAGCAGTTACTAGCAGTGATGTTATAATATTAAATAATGAGACTGATAATAATTTTCAAAAACCACAAACAGTACATGAAAAAGTACAAAATAATCCACAAATTGATAAGGATATGCATAAAAGAAGAAAATCAATTAGTAGATCAATATTTTCACCTCATTATGCTGATAATAAAGATCAAAGTGTATCTGAATTATTTGATTTTGATCAGGATATATTAAATGATGATATTAATGATGATGGTTTTAGTATACCACGTGATCCAGAAGAACGTCAAGCACCATTATCATTTACATTTAATAATGAAATATGTTTAAAAGAATTAGTTATGAAAAAAGCTGATCCAGCAAAAGAAACACTTGATTTAGTTCAAAAATTACGTTTAGAATTATCAAAAAAATCAAATACAACTGGACAATTTGATAATGATAATATTAATGATGATATTTGTGAAAAAATTGAACAACAAACAGTACAATCTCATTTACAATTATCAATTGATAAAACAAATGAAATATTAACAAAAGATTCAATTATACAAGATTCAAATATTATACAAGAGCCAAATAAAATTATTGATGATACAAAAATTAATGAACCGTTAATTAATAAATTGCCACATAATACTGAATTATCACCTGATAATAATCATCATCATCATCATCACCAACAACATCATCAGCATCAACAGCAACAGCAACAAATTGAACAGCAGCAATTTCAACAACAACAACAACAACAACAACATCTTCATCAGCATCACCATCATCATCAACAACAACATCATGAACAACAACATGAACATGAACAACAACAGCAACAGCAACATTATATACAAGAAAAATTAAAATCACCAAATTATCAAAATAATACCGAACAATTATTAACAAATTATCAAACCGAAAATTTGGCACAAAGTAAAGTTGCAATTGCTGAACGTGCTAAATTAGATCGTGCTGAAGCTGATGAACGTTGGGTACCACCTAGTATTGAGTCACAATTTAATCCAAATGATGTACAGCATATTAGTCAAATTATGGATTCTCAAAATCATAGGTATCATCAACAATTTACAAATAAACAACTACCAACTGATAACAACTGTGATTTACTTGTACATTCACAAATGAATATGAATTTACAAGAACAATATCAAATGTATCAACATCGACACCAACATCAACAACATCAGCAACAACAACATGCGTTGGATCATGAACACTCAGCTCAACATCAAGATACAAATACAATGCAAACAATACCAATGATTGAACAACAGCAGCAACAACAGCAACAACAACAACAACACCCAGGCTCAATTGTAGATGAAATGACATCAATGGAAATGATAAATCGTCATGTAGTACCATTACCAACTCATAATAATGATGATATTAGAAATAATGAAATTGAACGTGTTAATGTTAATGTCAATGAAAAAGATATTTGTCAATCTGAATTACGAAATGATTATACACAAAATAGTTCACCATATAATGATTTAAATAATTTACATCAAGATACAAGATGGTCTGAGAGTCAAGTATTACCATCAAGACGTTCAACATCATCATCAATAACATCAGCATCATCAAATGAAGAACATACATCAATAATACCACCATATAAAAATTTACAATTACCATATGCATCTGGTAATATTGATCCAATACCTTATCATTCAGCTTATAATGAACAAAATTCATATAATACTGGTGGTCCAGTATCATTATTTCCATCACAATCATGTACAACATCATTACCATATCCAAGTCCAGGTACAGGTATGTTTCCACCAGTATTTAGTGGTTCATTTGCAACAACACCACAATCATTATTACCACAACATGTTACTAAAACAATTGATGATAATATTAATATGCAATCATCACCATGTACTGCTGCATTTACATCATCAATTCATAATATGGCATTAACTGCAGCAATGGTATCACCAACAAAAATACCAACACCACCACCACAACCACCAACAGCAACAACAATATTATCATCTTTACCACAAGTGCCACAAGATCATCTACCTCAACAACAATCACAACCACAACCGCAACAGCCACAACAAATTGTTAATATTGAACAAGAATCTAATAGAATTGAGGCAAATTTAAATGTCAATTTTATAAATAAAATTACAGATAATCAACATCATCAAAATCATCAACAACAACAACAGCAACAGCAGCAACAACAGCAACAAGTTATACCACCAGAGCCAATTATGATTAATGAATCACCAGTTATTATTGGAGCACAAAAAACAATACCAAGTCAACATGGTAAAAAGAGTCCATCAAAACCAACAAGAACATCAGCACGTGTAACAAGTTTACAAAGTAAATCACCAGGTAAATCACCACGACAACAACAAGATGTACAAAAATCACAAACAACAAATCGTGGTAGAGGTAAAGGTAATAAAAATAATCAACAAAATAATCGTGGTCGTGGACGTGGTAGAGGACGTGGTAGAGGTGGACGTAATAATCAATTATCAAATATACAATATATACAAAATATTAATCAAATACAATCAGATGAATCAATGCAAAATAAATTAAGTGGTACTGTTTATGATTTTGATTCTGATGAAGATACAATTAATGATAAATTAATAACTGATTTAAAAACAATGAGAGAACGTAAAAAATCAACAGATATTAGTGATAAAATACGTGATACAAATATAACAAAAGATGGATTATTATTAAATATACAAAAAAATATAAAATCACCAAATAAAAATATTGAATTAATAAGAAATAATGACGATGATGATGATGATGAAGAGGATGATGAAGATGATGATGTTGTTGTTGGTGGTAGTGCTGGTGCTAGTGGTGTTGGTGGTACTGCTGATGATGATAATAATAGTAGTATTATTGTTAAAAATTATAATGATATAGTTATGCCATTATTACCAGGACCAGTTGATATGAGAACTTATAATTCAACAATTGATACACAAATTATAACAACAATACCAACACCACCAATAACAATGACAACACCAATAGCAATAACAGCAACAACAACATTAACGACATCAACCACACAATCAACAACAATACAAACACCATCAATAATAACAACATTAACAACAGAATCAACAGCAATGTCATTATTAACACCATCAGCAGCAGCAACAATATCATTAAATTCATATAATTATAATAATAATAATTTCTTAGAACCATATTCAAATATTAAAACTGATCTTGATGATGAAATTGATGATGTTTTAAAACAAGTTATTAATAAAAAAACAGATACAATATTAACAACAAAAATTAATTCAATTGATAAAAATATAATTGATATAAATAAAACAACAAATGTTGATGATGTTATGAAAATATCATTATCTGATTCACGTAATCAATTAAAAGTTAAAATAAAAGGTCCATTTTTAGATGCAAATTATGTTGCATCATCAACAATACAACAATCATCACAACAACAACAACAACAACAACAACAGCAGCAGCAGCAACAACAACAACCAGCAATTATTGTACCATTAACACCATCATCAGTTGTTACATCTGGTACATCAAATTTACGTAGAATGAGAAAAAAAGAATTATTACGTCAATATTGTTCACAAGATATGAATTTAGATGATACTGTTATTGGTAATATACCAACAACACCAATAATACCAACAATAACAAGACCAATAATAACAATACCAAAAGCAGTTAAATCAATGACATCAATACCAACACGTGAAGATTATAAAGCAGTTGTTGATGCAAATATGGAGAAAAAACGTAGAAAAGAACGTGGTGGTAGTGGTAATTTACTTGATCTTGATGATGATGATCATCATCTTATTATTGGTGGTTGTAGTAGTGCAGGTGGTACTGTTGCTGGTGGTCCTAGTGCAAATGTTAATAAAAAAACAATTGGTAATGATAATAATAATAGAAGACGTGGTAGACAACCAAGAAATACTGGACAAGCATCAAAAAATGCAGCAACAGCAAAATCTTCAACATCAATATCAATATTATCAACAACAACAACAACAACAACAACATCTTCATCATCATCATCATCATCTTTATTATTAACAAATAATACAACACCAAAATTAAAAATTAAATTTGGTGGTGGTAATATTATTAGAGATGATAATTTAAATATACAAAATGATGAACGTAAAAATACACGTCCACCTAAAAAACGTTTAAGTAATATGCAATCAACAAATCATAATGGTGATATTGAATATAAAAGAGAATGTATGAAATTTCGTAAAAGAGTTGTTGCTGATTTTGATAATGATGAAAAAACTAAAAAAGATAAAAATAAGAAAAAAAGTAAAAAACATAAAGGTAAAGATACGTATCAAATTATTGGTGATGATAATACATCACAACCAAAATTAATATTACGTTTAACAAATCGTAATACAAGTAATAATGAATCAATAATAACAACAATAATAAAAACATCAGCAACAACAACAACAACACCGTCATCAGCATTAACAACAGTGTCAGGTACAACAACAACAGCAGTAGCAGCAACAACAACAGCAACAACAACAGCAACAATATTATCAAAAAAAATAATTGACAATCCAACAAAAGTTAATGATACAAATAAAGCTGGTGGTGATACAAATAAAGATAGTAAAAATAATAAAAATGAATTGATTGTTGGTGATAATAAAAAATCAGTTGATCAAAAAAATAATACTGGTGATAATGTAAGACCAGAAAAAATAATTCCAATTAGATTAAAATTAACAAGATGTCATGAAGGATATGAACTTAAAACACCAACAATAACAACTATTAATTGTGATGATAATAATGATGGTGATAGTGGTAAACGTAGTAGTGTTGGTGGTAGTAATATTGATGGTATACATCATCATAATAATGATGATAAAGCCGGGACTAGTGATACTGTGAATAAAACAATCGAACAAATATCAAATGATGGTGATAATAGAACTGATAATATTAATTTTATTAATGATAATGATAATTGTGGGGATAAAAAAAATTCCAATAATGATGATATGAAATTAATAAGTCAAGCTGCTTCACAGACAAGTCATAATAGTACTTCGTCAGGATGCACGGCAGCTCCTCTACAAGGATGCCAAGTTAGGTGATAATTAATGATAATTGTGTAAATACAGTAATTAATAATGGCTCTTATTAGATTTAATAATGAAAAAATAATTTTATTCAAATGAATTTAATGAAAATTTATAATTATCGAAAGAAAAAACAATTGACTGATGAAAAAAAAAAAAAAATATTACACTCACAATTTTTTCACAATTTAAAAAATTTTTCATTATTCATTATTATTATTATTATTAACTTTTTTTAAATGTATTATGTGTATAAATATTAACAAGGATATTGTATATAGAAAAATTTATAATTTATCATGCGGAAGAAAGTAGTTACGAGAAAAACAAAATTAATAATAAATTTTTTAAACAATTTTTTTTTTTAGAGACATGTTTAAAAAAGTATTTAAATGTTAATGAATTTTATTATTTTTTTTTTACTCAATGTCATTTATTTTTTTATTTTTTAAAATAAAATTTTACAATAAATGATCATGATTTAATTTAAATAGAAGTTTTCAGTGATTTTTAATTTTCTATTTAATTTATTTATTTAAACAAAAAAGGTATGAAAAATAAAATTGCTTTTTTTTTTTTCATAAATAATTTCAGGCTTTATTATTTTTTAATATATTTTTTTTAATTTTTCATTCGAAGGATAATCAAAAAGTATTTTTACAGTAGTAGAGATTTTTTTTTTTTTTTTTATATAACTTTATCACCAAATTTTATTTAAAATAAAATAAATTTAAAAAAACAATCAATTATTAATAATTTAATTCATTTAATTAACAACAAAAATAGACATAAAAAATTTAACAATTTATTAGCAATAAAAATAAATAAATATCAAATTGTTTTTGTTTGTTTTTTTTTTTTAAATTAATTTTAAGAATAACCAAGCAGTAATATTTTATTTTTTATTTTTACAAATTAATATCTCAGTCATTAAATAAGATATATTTTTTTTATTAATTTTTTTCGATTACTAGAATTATTTTTACTATAATTTTATTTCTTTTTTTTTTTTACTATTTTTTTTTATCTGTACAGTCCCAGCTATAAAATCATATGGCATATATATTTTTTTAATTATTATTCTTGACATTTATTGATATTTTTTTATTTTTAAATATATAGTTTTCTTTTTTTTTTTTTTTTCTTTTCTAATCATTTATAATAAAATGTACTAACTGTCAAAAGACAAATTATTTATTGTGAATATTAAAATATATTTTTTATTTTTTGTCAAAAAAAAAAAAACCAATTACGTACGCACATTTGTAAAAATAAAAATAACTACATTAAGCTGTGTTTTTTTTCTTTAATTTTTTGTCTCTTTAGTTTAGTTAAAAAAACAAATACGTAAATTACTCACAAAATGTAAAAGATAATTCATTTTCGAAAATTTAATGAAAGAAAATAGAAAAATAAAAACGATCGTGCCATTGATCCGGTGTGTTCAAATTATCAAACGTAAATTTAAAAAAAAATAAATAAAATAACTAATAAAAACAGAAATTTTTTCAATCATGAGTCTTCACGTTATCCTTGAAATGTTAAATAATGACAGATAAAAATCATGATGATAAACAAACTGTAAATAAACATTTGAAATATAAAAAAAAAACGAAAATGTTCTGGTAAATCTTTTTAAAAAACTTTTTGCACTTTGTAAATTAAATTAAAGCAAAAAAAAAATGTTTCTACATAAATATTACTCAAAAAATAATTAAATAAATCGTCAAAAAATTGTTGTAAAATTATTAGCATATCTTCCATTAGCTTATTTTTCTAGTTTCATAAATAAATTCGAGAAAATAAGAAAAAAAAAAAGAAATACAAAAATAGAAAATAGATAAATAAAATATTTAAATAATCAATATTGACAAAAATATAAAAAACAAATGGATTTGTTGAAAGTTTAATTGAATTTTTTTTTTTTTTCATAATTAGATATTTATTATAAATAAATAATTTAGAAATTAAAACAATGGCAATATTGAGTAAAAAAAAAAATAATCATTTGACATGCCTCGTAACTTCTATTCTTCATTATTTCATTATTTTTATTTATATTTTTTTTCATCTAAAAACAGTATATATAAAAAATTAAAAAAAGTAAATTTTTTTATTTTATAAATTCAATTAATAGTGCCCATAGTTTATAAATGTAAATAAAAAACAAAAAATATAATTATCGATTATTGAAAATAATAAAAAAAAAAATTTCATAAAATCCTATAAATTTGTACAGCTTTTAAATAGTATAATTAAATAATCTAACAATATGTGAAAAAAAGAATTAAAAAGAAAAAAAAAAAGAAAAGAAAAAAAAGACAACAAAATAATATTAACAATAAATTAATAGGTGCTTTTTTTAATAAAAATTAAATAAATAATAAATTGTATTTTGTTTTAATTTAAAAAGAAATTGTGATGTAAAATTGAGAATGATAAAAATATTAGCATGGATAAATGATGAAAATAAATAAATCACAAGCTGATAATGGTAACAATGATCTAATAAATTAAATAACTTACGTAGAAATAATTTAAGTAAAATAAAAATAATAGTTTTATTAATGATAAAAATTAAGTGAAACAAATATTAAAAAATAAATTAAATAAATTATTAATTAAGTTATAAAAAAAAATATTCATAATTAACATGAAAAGTTGACAAATTATTATTATTATTATTATTATATATATAGAAAATAAAATATTAATCATATACATATTATATAACTGATTGATAATTTAATTATTATTTTAAATAATAATTGTAAATAGTGTACAAGAAAGCTGGTCTTGTGAAGGTGTTTTAAACATAGCCGCGTCATTGTCAATATTATTATGATTAATAATAATTACAGTTTTTAAAAAAAAAAAAAAATTGCTATTGTCTTTTATTATTATTGTTTATAAATATTTTTTTTTTAATTGTTTTATCCTTTTTTTTAGGTGTTTTTATTGTCATGATGATTTTATAATTTTTAGATTATTGATTCTGATGGACCAGTTGAAAGTTAAGTATTAATTTAGTGATTAATAAATTTATAATGTTTAGTTAATATGAAATAATAATTCCACACGAGTAAAAATATTGAATTTTCTATTTTCATTACTGCAACCAATTTTTGTTGGCATTCCAATGATGGTGTTGTTTGAAATCAATACAGCATCACTGTTATTCTACAAAGAATAAATAAAAATTATAATATATTACAATAAGTAATGAATTAATTAACAATAATTATTATTACCTTGCAAATGTCATATTGTCTGATAGGTGTACAAATATAATTTTGAAGATTTAATTTATGAAGCTCTCGAAAACATGAATTTTTAGCTGCTGTCTCTATTTTTTCTATTGCCTTTGAATTGTTTTCAGTTAAACCCCAACCAACTAAATACTTTTTGGTACGGTCATTATCTTTAATAGTTTGTTGTCGAGGTCCTTGTAGACTAATGGTTCGTTGATTTGTACTAATATTTTGACTCAACTATAAAAAAATTAAAATACACATATTTTTAATGACAAAATAGTTGAAAATAATTAACTAGTTAACTAGAAGAAAAAAATTTTACCGTTAAAAATGCAATATTATCATTTGGATTCAGTTCATTGCATGTGATATTTGATACTTTATAAAGTTTACCAGAACTTTCATTGTTAAAATTGTTGGTACCAGCTAGAACTTGAAGATCTGGATTACTTGTTGCTTCACAGTTAACACAATGAGCTGGTGCTATGATAAGATTGCTGGCAATAATGGAACCTTGACAATCATGTTTGCCATTACGACGTAGTGATACCAAAAATGATAGACTATCAATGTTGATAGCAGTTTTATTTCCAGACAAGGATTTATTTTTAAAAGCCCCAGGATTTATTTTTAAAAGCCCCAGTGGATGGTGACCGAATGCCAAGAGGTAACTACTTGGTCTCATTCTGGTTCCTTCTATGAGTCTAAGGTGGCGAATATGAGAGCCGTGAGCAACTGTAGCTGTTGTTAATTTCAATAAAAACTATCATTTAAAATACAATTTTATATGGGTAAGAAACAAAATTAATCTTTCAAGTATAATTGTCATAAACTTACCAACAATGCAGACAAATAAAAGTTCTATTACAATTTTCATTTTGAAGATATTCAGTTAGTACTGATATACTAAAAATAAAATCCAGCTTATATAGTCAATTTCGATTGTAGAAATATTTTGTTTACTTTTGTTATGTAAATTATTAAAAATATTACCTTATTTTTCATAAACAACTGTACTTAATTTATCAGTAATTTTGTTTTTTTATAATAGAATAGTTTGTTTGATCAGTTTTGTTTGTTTTTTAATTTATTAAATTTCCATAGAAATATATGTCAGTAAATTATATTGTATAATTTGTTTTTTAGTTATTAGACTTTTTATTTTTTTCTATTCGTATTTTTAGATATATAAGCAAACAATATATCAAATTAATTCAAGGTAGCAAACTCAAATCCAAATAGCGAAAAAAAAAACTAGTCAATATTATTTTTAATACAAAGTAAAAGTATTGATTAATTTTATCATTCAAAATTAAATTAAATAAAAATTAAGAATGAACTTTAGCAGAGACTAATATTTTCTTTTTCATTAATTTTTTTTGTTTATTATATAATACACAAAATTAAATTTGGCTTTTACATAATTTTAGTATTAATTTATTTGTTTATACATTCTTAAATGTTTATCATGAGGAATGTTTTTTTTTTTTTAATTCCATAATAATAAAATTATACTCGTTTACAATAATTTAATTGTTAAAATTCATAGTGTGTGTACAATGTGTATAAATAATCAATATCTATAAAATATGTAGCTTTTTTTGTTTATTATATCATCGCAATTAAAAGCATTTTTTTTTTAGTATTTAAATACAAAAAATCAATCGAGCTATGCCACATGTTTTATGAAAGAGACATAATACAAAAGCAAATTATTTTCAAAAGATTTTTTTGTTTGTTTTGTTAATAGGTAGATTTTAAATATAATAGTTAACATAATTTAAATATTATTTAAATTTTTCTTTCATTTTGTTTATTGTTTAATTAATTTCCCCAATAAAACCAAGAAATAATAAGTGATAATATAACAACACCAATAATAGCAAGAATAAGTTTTTTCTTTCTCAATTTATTTTGATAAGTTGCTGCTGTTCTTAGCTGTTGTGTTCCTTCATTGACAAACACTTCAGTTCTTTCAACTGATGCTTCAATTGAATCAATAATTTCACCTTGATCATGCACCAAAGCACCAAGATCTTTGAATATTTGATTAACATCACTAATATCACTCTGTAATTAAATAACAAAAATCAAAATGATTAATTATTCAATATAAACAGGTAAATAATAATAAATAATCATTGTATTTACTTCAAGCTGACGTATACTGGCTTCTTGTTCTTCAAGCATACGAATATTTTGTTCATCATGTAAATGCTGTTGTTGCATTTGTTTTTGTGTTCTACTGTCTTTTAATTCAATAAGTGTTTCTTGTTTTTTTTCACCAAAATGTATACCTTGTACAGCTTTAGCTTTTTTAACCATATCTTTTTCTTTTGATGCTGCTAACCTTTGAACAGCTTGAAAACTATTTAATGCAGCCATAAATTCATCATGAAGTCTTTCAGTTTGCATTTTCATTTTTTTACGTGTTTGATCACCTGGACTAATGACTGTTGTATTATTAGCAATACCATTTAAATCTCTTAAATGTATTTGTGTATCTTTTGCTAATTGTTTTGTATAATGTTGAATTTGATGCAATTGATTTCTAAGTTCTTGTGAATCAGTTGCACCACCAAGTTGATTAACCATTTTTTGCATTGATGATACATTTTGTGATATTTTTAATATTGAAGTACTGACAGTTTGTGCAAGTCTATCAAAATCTTGTTCTCGAGCTGGACCACCATTGTGGTAAGATGAAAAGCCAGTATCCATTTTGATGATTAATTAAATTAATTAAAGCTAAAAATGAATGACACACACAGATAATAAATATAATACAAAAAATTTAGAGTCTTATTGTTAGTTAAAAAATTAAGTATTTAATTATAAAATATATGTCTTACCACAAATTTAATGTTTAAAAAACTTCTACGTAGGGCTGGACTACCAAATTAATCAAACTAGCTTATCTATTTGTTATTATGTCGCACACTTTGTTGTTTATTTGATTTTAATTATTTAAATAACAATAGACACACAAATAAATAGTCAACAGATTAAATGACAAGTTATGCAAATGTCAGAAATGTTTGACACTTGGAAACAACATTGAACTTGTTATAATTTACACAAGGTTTTTTTTTTGTTTTAATATTACTTAAATGATTTATTTTTTGCAATTGTTTTTTATGTTTAGATAACCATATCTTTACAAAGAAACATCAAGAGTAATTAAATAGTTAAAATCAATAAGAAATAAATAAATGATTATTATTACGACGTTTCGGCTGTCATCAGTGTGTCATCAGTGTCATCAGTGGTCACAACTCTGAACTCATACGTCACAAATCGTCACTTGGCGTATGAAACTGATAAAGATGTATGATAGTTATATGTTTCTAAAAGTCAACCACCAGAGGTCTACGATTTTGTCCACTCTACTTTGCTCTAGTTGACAGTTGGCTAAAATAAAGTTGGCTTTAAATAGTATAAACAATAATAAATATTGCTACTTGCAGCTACTTGCTCTTTATAATTGTACCATTTGTACCTCAATCATACCTCATTATGATCATTGTATTTTATACCCTTTTGCATTTGCTTGTAAAAAGTCGAAAACTTTTTATTTCTTTCTATCAGCAATCATTAATAAATTTTGGAAGTGATCATCTCGAGGTAAAAAAGACACAGCAAACATCATCAAAGAAACTTATCATCACGGCTTCTTCAATAACGAAGATGTAAGTAAATATTTTTAAATTTACTAAAATTAAAATAATAGACTTTTTTGGCTTAGTGTATTATTTTATAATATGAAAAAATACCTATCACATAACGTGTCAAATTTATGCTTTTTCATATTACAAAAATTAGAGCAGATCTTAATAAACGCCTAAAAGCCGTATTGTAATTTTTTTTTTATTGTAAATATCCGCAAACTTGTAAATAATGTTTATAATGGTTTTTTTTTTTTTTTTTTTTCTCACAAAAAAATAGTGATACTCCAGTTGATGTACTCCGTCATATTAAACAGCGTTTAAGTGACGAGGGAAAACTATCGGAAGATGCCGGAAAAATTATTGATGATTATATCAATGAAGAAGAAAATTATAACTCTACAATAATAAGACGCAAGAAAGACTGGAAGCCTAAGCCACCAATACATACACCAGAACAATTGAAAATTGTTGAATTAGCAGATGTAAAGATTACGGAATATAAGTAAGTAAATTATTTTAATTTTATAAAAACTGATATGACAATTAATCACATATTTTATGTATTCGACAAATTACAGTCTATTTTGTGAAAAGTTGGGACCAGATCCAACCCCCGATCAAATGAAAGAAAAAAAAAAGCTCAGTAACGGAATTGATGAACTTCTGCGTCAACTTTATTTGAAATAATCTTAGAAAAATTAATATACTTGTTACATTTTTTTACATAAATAATCCATTTAATTTAATTTAATGGATAATTTATGTTTATGGATAAATAAAACAAAAAAATTAAAAAAAAACACTAAATAATCTTATGCTATATGTTTAAATATCAAATAAAAATTATTCTAGAAAACATTCGTTTATTTTCTAGTTAAAAATGTCAAAATGATGTGTATGAATTACTTTTAATGATAGATAAACTAAATAATAGAAAATTATTTATTTTAGTTTTTATTGTTTATTCCAAGCTTAAAAAAAAAAAAACAAATTTAAATTTTATTCAACTACAATTACTCGTGACACAGCCTTCTATATTCAAACGAATTGTATATATCGTACCATAAAGGTTTATCATCTGGCTTCATAGCACCACCCCTTTACTAATAATGTTACTCAAAAGCAAAATAAATTATTTATTATTATAATTAAAAATAGTCACATGTTATGTCAACAATAATAATTTATATAAGTACCTGCTAAAGATTGTTCTAATTTTTTCTAAACGACTCTGTGCCATTTTGTTTATTAATATTACAATATACCTTTAATGTTATAATTGTAATTTTTATTAATTTTATACTCTTTATTATTGTTTTATATTATTGTTTAATTAATTATAACTTGTAGTATATTTTTATTTTTGTTTAGCATCACACCATGGAGGTCTACAGTAGATCTCCATGGATACAACATTATATGTTTCTAAAAGTCAAACACCAGAGGTCTACGATTTTGTCCACTCTAGTTGACAGTCATTGACAGTTGGCTAAATAATATAAACAATTTAATAATAAATATTGCTACTTGCAGCTATTTGCTCTTTATAATTGTACCACTTGTACCTCAATCATACCTCATTATAATCATTGTAATTTGTATGTACCTGAAGCATTTGGTTGTAAAAAGTCGAAAACTTTTTATTTCTTTCAGCAATTATTAATAATTTTTGGAAGTGATCATCTCGAGGTAAAAAAGACACAGCATACATCGCAAAGAAACCTATCATCATGGCTTCTTCAATAACGAAGATGTAAGTAAATATATTTTTAAACTTACTAAAATTAAAATAATATACTTTTTTGTTTTACTGTATTATTTTATAATATGAAAAAAATAGCTACCCGCAAGCAAAAGGAGATTTGGGAATGCACCTCTCAAGCATAAAAAAAAACATCACATAACAAATCATATCACAGTCAAATTTATGCTTTTTCATATTAAAAAAATTAGAGCAGATCTTAATAAACGCCTAAAAGCCGTATTGTAATTTTTTTTTATTTTAAATATCCGCAAACTTGTAAATAATGTTTATAATGGTTTTTTCATTTTTTTTTTTTTTTCTTGCAAAAAAATAGTCGTTCTCAAGTATATAGCTGAAGAAGAAAAATATATTAGTATAATACTAAGAAACGAAAAAGACTGGAAGCCACTACCGGAACGTTCACCAGAAGAATTGAAAACTTTAGAATTAACTGCTAAAAAAGCAAATGAATATAAGTAAGTAAATTATTTTAGTTTTATAAAAAATTAAAATGCCAATCTATTAATTTATGTATACGACAAATTACAGGTTATATTGTGAAGAGTTGGGACCACATCCAACACCCGATCAGATAAAGAAAATAAATGAGCTCAACGACGAACTTCAACAACTAATGGATAAACTTTATCCGCAAGAATAAAGCCATGTTCAATTTCAAATATCCTTAGACTTGTAAACGATGTTAATAACTTACATGCAGCGTTACTGGATCAATTTGACTTGGATAAAAAGCTCTAGAAGGAAAAATTAAAAATAATAAAAATAAAAAACAATATATTATGTAAATAATTTTTTTTTACATAAATAATCCATTTAATAAATAAAACAAAATAATCATTTGTTGTGTTTTATGTACATACAGATAAATATAAAATAAAAACTCGGATTTTCTGCTCTGAATTTTCTATTAACTAAATTAACTAAATTTGAATTTGAAATGTACGGAAGTACGTAGTTTGTTATGGCGGAGAAACAGGATATAACGGCGACATTTCCAACTAAAATCACTTTTAAAAACTCAGTTGGTAAAAAAAAATTATTTTTCGGTTGCATTTTTAAAAAAAAATAAATATAATAATTAAATAAATCTTCATTTGTTATATTTCATTATAAAAATATAACAAAATTAAAAAAATTTTTTTTCTTTATTTTTTTTTTTTTTTGGTTAATAAAAATTTCATAATACAATTAGATTTTTAAATTTTACAATTACTTTTTCAATTAATTATTTTTTTTATTTATTTCGTTTATTGTGTATCGCCATTTTTATAATTTGTATCACGTGATCTTGAAGAGAGAGATCAGCAACAGCACCGGGTTCCAATCACGTCTGATTCGTCACACAAAAAAAAAGAAAAAAATCAACCACCAAGTCCCAAGAGGAAAGGGACAGAGGAAAAAAAAAAAAAAAATACACAAGTGGATTGAAAATATATTTTTTTTGTAATCACGCGTGTGTTGAAAAATCAAGAATTATAGTAATATTGACTCCAAATAATTTTTGTTATTAAAACGTGACTTGTGTAATATTGTGATCTTTTGATCATGAATCCACGTGAATTAACTGATTTGCTGCGTGCATCAATTGATCCGGCACAGCAAAAACAAGCTGAGGATCAACTTAATCGGGTAAATTATCACTTTAATAAGAATACCTACAGTCTAGTGGTAGTTTGGAAATTATAATTTTACAAAAAAAAAAGAGAGAGAGAGAGAAAGAAAATAAAAGCATGAACCAAGTAAAAAAAGAAGACATGATAAGTTCCAGCGTGGTACTCTTTCAGGAACACTCCATTATCATCACCACATGGCCAATGAATAAATTTTTTTTTTTTATTTTTATTATTAGCTTTATTGTTGCCAATGAATTTGTCTCCAGAAAAAAAAAATATTAAAACTCTTTATAATTGCTTTTCTTGGTCTTGTTGAAAAATTACTTGTTCATCATTCAATGACGCTATGAAGCCTGGTCTTTTTTTTTTTTTTTTTTCTTTCCTCCTTTATACCATGCCACTTGAAAATTGTAATTAAAAAATACTTAACTCTTTTTTTTTTCATATAAGATACTTAAATCTTAGAAATTATGAGCTTTAGTAATTTTCTATTATTTTTTTTATCAATATTTATGATACTTGATGAAAATTCTATTTAAGGCAAAATGCCACATCACATGTTAGTATGCTGGGGTTATCTTGGACATGCCAATTGGAATGCTAATGATTTATTGATAAAATTTTGTCCACGTATCATGAATTTTATTACATAATTATTTTGGTAAATTGTTTTTTCAACAGATTCACAAAATCATTGGTTTTGCTCCAAGTCTATTACAAGTTATTATGTCAAATGAGGTTGATTTGCCTGTCAGACAAGCAGGTATGAAAATATTTTTATAAAAAAAATAAAAATACCTCGACATGATGATGATGATTTAACTCTTATTTTTTGTTCTTTAAAAGGTGTTATTTATCTTAAAAATTTGATAACAACAAATTGGGCAACAAGAGAAGTTGAAAATGGACCAGCACCATTTAGTATACATGAACAAGATCGTGTTATGATACGTGATGCAATTGTTGATGCTGTTGTACATGCACCAGAAATAATAAAAATTCAACTTGCTGTTTGTATAAGTAATATTGTTAAACATGATTTTCCAGGTAGATGGACACAAATTGTTGATAAAATAACAATATATTTAAAAAATCCTGATGCATCATGTTGGCCAGGTGTATTACTTGCACTTTATCAACTTGTTAAAAATTTTGAATATAAAAAAGCTGAAGAAAGAAGTCCATTAAATGAAGCTATGAATTTATTATTTCCAATGATATATCAATTGATTGTTTCATTATTACCAGATCCATCAGAACAATCAGTATTATTACAAAAACAAATATTAAAAATTTTTTTTGCCTTAACACAATATTCATTACCATTGGATTTAATATCACGTGATGTATTTTCACAATGGATGGATGTTGTACGTCAAGTTGCTGATCGTCCAGTACCACAAGAAACATATACTGCTGATCTTGATGATGATGAAAAAGCTGAATTAGCATGGTGGAAATGTAAAAAATGGGCATTACATATTGTTCATCGTATGTTTGAAAGATATGGTAGTCCTGGTAATGTTACTAAAGAATATAAAGAATTTTCTGAATGGTATTTACAAACATTTTCTGGTGGTATACTTGAGGTATTGTTAAAAATTCTTGATCAATATCGTCGTAATATATATGTATCACCACGTGTTATACAACAATCAATAAATTATATTAATCAAGCTGTAAGTCATGGACATTCATGGAAATTTTTAAAACCTCATATGTTTGAAATAATACGTGATGTATTATTTCCAATATTATCATATTCTGAAGCTGATGAAGAATTATGGAAAGCAGATCCATATGAATATATACGTATTAAATTTGATATATTTGAAGATTTTGTATCACCAGTAACAGCAGCACAAACTTTACTTCATTCAGCATGTAAAAAACGTAAAGATATGTTAGCTAAAACATTGGAATTTTGTATTAATGTATTAAGATCACAAAATGCTGATCCAAGACAAAAAGATGGTGCATTACATATGATTGGTTCACTTGCTGATATATTATTAAAAAAAAAATTATATAAAGAACAAATGGATAAAATGTTATTACAATATGTTTATCCAGAATTTAATAGTTCACATGGACATATGCGTGCACGTGCATGTTGGGTATTACATTATTTTTCAGAAATTAAATTTAAACAAGAAAATATACTTGTTGAAGCAATACGTTTAACAACAAAAGCATTATTAACTGATCAAGATTTACCAGTTAAAGTTGAAGCAGCAATATGTTTACAAACATTATTAAATGGACAAGATAAAGCACAAAAATATATTGAACCATTAATAAAAGATATAACACTTGAATTATTAAAAATAATACGTGAAACTGAAAATGATGATTTAACAAGTGTTATGCAAAAAATTGTTGTAACATATACACAACAAGTATTACCAATTGCTGTTGAAATATGTGAACATTTATCTAAAACATTTAGTCAAGTACTTGAAACAGATGAGGGTAGTGATGAAAAAGCAATAACAGCAATGGGTTTATTAAATACAATTGCAACATTATTAACTGTTATGGAATGTAATCCAGATGTTATGTCACAATTACAACCAATTGTCTTACAAGTTATTGCACATATATTTGAACATAATGTTATTGAATTTTATGAAGAAGCATTATCACTTGTTTATGATTTAACAAGTAAATCAATATCTGAAGATATGTGGAAAGTATTGGCATTAATGTATCAATTATTTCAAAAAGATGGTTTTGATTATTTTACTGATATGATGCCAGCATTACATAATTATATAACTGTTGATACACAATTATTTTTATCAAATGAACATCATATACTTGCTATGTTTAATATGTGTAAAACAATATTAACTGGTGATGCTGGTGAAGATCCAGAATGTCATGCTGCAAAATTATTAGAAGTTATTATATTACAATGTAAAGGACATATTGATCAAGCAATACCACCAATGGTACAACTTGTATTAGAAAGATTAACACGTGAAGTTAAAACATCTGAATTACGTACAATGTGTTTACAAGTTGTTATTGCTGCACTTTATTATAATCCAGCATTATGTTTAGATGCTATGAATAGATTACAAGGTACATTGGGACAATCAACTGAACCAATTGCATCACATTTTATTAAACAATGGATACATGATACTGATTGTTTTTTGGGTTTACATGATAGAAAATTATGTGTATTAGGATTATGTACACTTGTATCAATGGGTCCAAATCATAGACCAAATGCTATTAATGAATGTGCTGGACAAGTTATACCATCATTAATATTATTATTTGATGGTCTTAAACGTGCATATGCATCTAAAGTTGCTGATTGTGATGATGAAGCTGATGATGAAGAAGGAAGTGAATTTGAAGAAGAAGTATTGAGCTCTGATGAGGATGAAATTGATGAAGATGGACAAGAATATTTGGAAAAAATACAAGATAAAGTACAAAGAGCTAATGATGGAAGATTTGATATTAATTCATCAATTGTTAGTGGTAATGATGATGACGATGATGATGATGATGAATCAGAATTTGAACCAAATGAAGAAACAACACTTGAATGTTATATAACACCACTTGATTTTGAAGATAATAATCAAGATGAATATGTTGTATTTAAAGAAGTCATGCAAAATATTGAAAGAACAGATGGACAATGGTATCAAGCACTAACATCTCATTTAACTGTTGAACAACAAAAATCACTTCAAGAAGTTATTCTTTTGGCTGATCAACGAAAAGCTGCACTTGAAAGTAAAAGAATCGAACAGAGTGGTGGTAATAAATAAATAATTATCTTTATATTTATTTTTTTTAATTATTTATTTTATTTTAATTTATTTATTTTTTTCTTCAGGATATGCATTCACATCACAGACTGTACCAGCAACATTTAGTTTCGGTGGTACTCCACTAGGCCGATAAATAATAAACTTTTATTTTATTGATATATTTTTTTTTTTTTTTTTTCTCATTTACTTACATCTTTATATGTTTAAAATTTATTATTAAAAAAAAAAACAATGAATTGCAAAAGTAAATAAACAGAAGAAAAAAAAAAAAATAATATACAAAACCAACTGAAAAAATTGATCAACAATGAAATTTATGACAAAATCAACAACAAAGAAAAATAATTTTACGATGTTTTTTTGATGGATTAAAAGAAAAAAAAACTTATAATTGTTGAATTGTATTTGTTTGACTATTTTTAATGATAAAATTGGATGCATTTTTTTATTCACTATTTTTGTGTATGATGATAAGCTCTTGTAAATTAATAATATTACGCTCAAGCGTATGACAACTCCGTGAATTAATGCTGTGGAAAATGAAGTTTAAAAAAAAATAAAGTTAATCACAATGGTTAAAATTGAAAATAATAAATAGTGTAAACAAAAAAAAAAAAAAAAAAGAAATTTTAATTATTCAATCAAACTGAGAAATGCATTTTGATTTTGTACAATAGAAAAAAATAAAAAACAAACAGTTTAATAAATTATTATTTATTAAAATTAATTACTCTGGGAATAACTTGTAATATTGCATAAAAAAAATAAATTTATTAAAAATTACATTAAACTTTTTAACTTGTTTATTTTTTTTTAATTCAAAAAGTAAAATATCAATTTTTTAAAAGTTCAAACAGCTGGCCGGTCCAGTATATTAAATTAAAATTCCAAAATCTTTCAATTCTTTTTTTTTTTTCAATTTTTAAAATAATAATTTAAACAAAAAGACTCAAGAAAAATTCCCACGAATAATTATTTTAATACTTTGTATCATGTTTGAAAATAATATGTACTAATGTGTGTTTATTTTTATTTTATTTAAATATTAAAAAATTAATATTTACATAAATATTCATCATTGATTAATGTTTGTTTTAATTTCAAATTAAAAGTACCTTGATGTTTTTTTTTTTTTTCTTTAATTTATACCTATATAAAATTAAATTGTCAAAGGCACTTGTATTTATTTATTTTTTTATTAATATTGAATTAATTATTAATACAAATTAATTTAAATTAAAAAAAAAAAAATGAATCAATACTTTATAAAAACATTTATATTTTTATGAAATTTTTAATTATTTCACAATAATACTATAAATATTTTTGTATACATGAAAAATTAATTGTATGATATTTAAATTTTTAATGATTAATTTGTTAAAAGTTTTTTTTTTAAATAAATAAGTTTAATTTTATTAAAATTAATCGTCAAAAATAATGACAAATATTTAAGAGATGATTTTAATTATTTTTTAAATATAAAGTGAAATAAAAAGCTATTTATCATTATCTCTCGCCAAGTTTTAAAACTTGTTCTTTATTTTCATACACAAAATAAAATTAATTTAAAAAAAAAAAATAATAATAAAGAAAAGCAGATATAAATTAAATTTTTTAATATTATTTTTTTCTTTTTTTTTTTTTTAATGACAGATTAATTCACATATTTTTTGTTTTACATCAAATTTGTTGTCTAATCAAGATGTTTAATAAACTGAAAAATACTTTTGTAGAAATAAATTGTAATAATAATAATAATAATAAATTTTGTTAGCTTTGTTTTTTTTTATTTTTGTAAATTAACATAAACTTAGTAAAATACAAACGACAATCTATGATTTATATTGTCGTTTGTACAATGTAATTGTTGTTGTTGTTGTTGTTTTTGTCGTTGTTTTATTATTTATTATTGACAATATATCACTTTAAGCATCTTTCAAAATAGGCTGATCCAACATAACCACCTCTCATTGCTTTTATAACATTTTGTTCAAAAGCACGTCTATTATTTTGCAAAACTTCAGCAGCATCTTTGTTTAATGGATCTTCTGGATTTGGTTCCTGTTTAAAAAAATTAATTATTAATTTTATTTTTCATTTATTTGATGATTGATTAATTGATTGTTAATTATTATCATTATTACCAAAAACAAATATTGAAGACCATAAACAATTGAATTGATTGTCAATACTGGTTTCCAATCTTCCCTCAATATATTAAGACAAACATTACCCTCAAGATCAATATTTGGATGATAAACTTGTGTTTCACATTTTACTTTTGGTGGTTCATGAGGATAATTTGGCCCAACTTTAAAGCTAAATGTAAATTTTCCTCCTTTATAAAAACCCTAAATAATAGAAAAAACAAATTATTATAAAGTGTAAATAAATAGTAACATAAAACTTATTAACTTACCTCATCAGGACTTATGTTTAATTTAAAATTCAACAAATCATCTGGATTTGGAAATTCAGTATTACAAGTTTTAGGTAAATTTAATTCATTGATATCTGTAAAATAAAATAACAATATTTATAATTCAATTAATTTGAAGGTTAAAAAAAAAATTAGTAATAGTTATTATTATTATTTAAATAATGACCTTTTGTTATTCTCAATTGTGCTGCTGATGCTTTTTTTTGAGTACCTGCTTTTGGTGATTCACCATCTTTTTTTGCTTGTTTCAATGAAAATAATTTAATCATGTTAAAGATAGGTGTTTAATTGTCTTCACGACTTTATTATACATACAATAAAAATACACGACAATGTAGTATTGAAACTTTTTTGTTTTTAATTAAAAAATTATTTACTAAAAAAATATTTCTATGAACTTATTTTTTTTATTTTTTCAAGGATTTTTTTCTTTTATTACCTTGATAGTGAATAATAGAAATAATACTAGAATATATTATTTATCTATAATATTGTATAATAATAAAGAAATAACTAATATTAATAAATATATGTGTTATTTCTTTTTGACAAGCAAACAAGCAAGTGAGTTAGTGAGTGGGATTAGAATCAGCTTGCTTTTTTTTTTTTTATTCTTGACGTTTGACTAATCTCACGGTGGCGTGAATTTGGTCAGACGCTATTTACTGAGAATTTTGTACAAATAAAAAAAAAAAAAAAAAAAAAAACACCTTAGCACTGTATAGTGAATTAACTCTTTTTTTATTTGGTTGCCAGGGTAACGGACAATAACGGGAACAAGTACCAAACAATGACGCTTGTCAAAACCAAACAAAATGTATATAGGATTCTTGGATACTTGAAAACAAACAAATTATTTAAAAAACAAAGTATATATTTGGGTCAAGGTACATAAAATGCAAAGGATTATTTAGATAACACTATAATCAAATACATAATATAATTATGAGAGCTATAACAACCTGGGTAGACCAGGTCCAGGACAGACAAGAACAATGGTTTGTATTCTTTTTAAAAATTTTTATATCTTTAGCATCTAGCTTTTAAATTAACACTATTTATTTGTTGTTTTCAGCATTTATGATTTGTGCTTTAGTCCAGATGGTACTCAACTTGTTGTAACTGCTGGATCACAAGTTCTTGTTTATGAAACGACAAAAGGAGTTTTAATAAAATCACTAAAAGGTAAATTAATTACACTAATGAACAATTAGATAAATTAAATAATTGTATTATTTTATTTATCAGGTCATAAAGACACAGTTTATTGTGTTTGTTATGCAAAAGATGGAAAAAAATTTGCCTCAGGAAGTGCTGATAAAAGTGTTATTGTTTGGACATCAAAGCTAGATGGTATTTTAAAATATTCACATAGTGAAGCTGTTCAATGTATGCAATTTAATCCAATAACACATCAACTTGTAAGTTGTTCATCTAGTGAATTAACAATTTGGTCATCAGAGCAAAAAAATTTACAAAAAGTAAAATCTGGTGGTAGAATAAATTGCTGTTCTTGGACACGTAATGGACAATATTTAGCAATTGGTTTTGCATCTGGTTATGTATCAATTAGAAATAAAAATGGTGATGAACATTTGAGAATTGATCGTCCAGGAACAAGTGCTGTATGGAGTTTATCATGGGGACAACCACGTGATGAATCAAATAATGATATTCTTGCAATTGCTGAATGGAATGGTACAATATCATTTTATACACAAACTGGTCGTCAAATTGGACGTGAAAGAACAATTGATTTTATTCCATTAAAAATTCTTCATTTTCCTGATGGACAATATCTTCTAGTTGTTGGTAGTAATAAAAAATGTTTATTAATGACAAATGAAGGTTTTCAATTAACAAAAATTGGTAATGATTATGATTCATGGGTATGGAGTTGTGCTGTTAATCCAACATCATCACATATTGCAATTGGTACACAAAATGGTAGTATAAATTATTTACAATTATCATGGGATATTGTACATGGTTTATATGGTGAACGTTATGCATATCGTGAAAATATGACTGATATTATTATTCAAAATTTACAAACAAATCAAAAAGTTAGAATTAAATGTAAAGATTTAATTAAAAAAATTGCTGTTTATCGTGATAAACTTGCTGTACAATTACCAGAAAGAGTTATTATTTATGAATTATCTGGTAATGATGGTATGCATTATCGTTGTCAAGAAAAACTTGGACAATCACTTGATTGTAATCTTCTTGTTGTAACATCAAAACATTTAGTATTATGTTTAGATAAAAGATTACAAAGTTTATCATTTACTGGTATTGTTGAAAGAGAATGGATATTAGATAATTCAATAACATATATTAAAGTTATTGGTGGACCAATTGGTAAAGAATGTATAATAACTGGTTTAAAAAGTGGACAAGTTGTTAAAATATATTTAGATAATCCATTTCCATCATTAATTATAAAATTAAATAGTTCAATACGTTGTCTTGATATTAGTTCACAAAAAGAAAAATTAGCAATTGTTACTGATAATGGTTTATTAACAATAATTAATATAAATACTAGTAGCAGCAGTAATAATAATAATAATGATGATATAATATATGAAAAAAATGATGTAACATCAGTATCATTTAATCGTTCATTTGAAGATATGTATTGTTTTTCAACAAATGATACATTATCAATAAAAGTATCAAATTTTCCTGAATATCATCAAAAATTTAGTGGTTTTGTTGTTGGTAATAATGGCTCAAAGGTATATTGTATTATTGGTACAAATATAAAAACAATTGACATACCATTAACAACAACAATGTATCAATATATTGATATTAATGATTATATATCAGCATATAAAATAGCATGTTTAGGTGTTGCTGAAACAGATTGGTTATCACTTGGTTTATCATCATTGGAAAAACTTGAATTAAAAATAGCTGAAAATTCATTTACACGTTTAAAAAATTTACGTTATATTGAAGTTGTTAATGAAATATTAGAAAAATTAGAAACAGGTGAATGGGGTAGAGAAGGATGTATGGCAATTGCATCAGCATCAATGGGTAAATTACGTGATGCAGCAAAATTATATCAAAAAGCTGGTTTACAACAATATGCACTTGATATGTATTCAGATTTACGAATGTTTGATATTGCACAAGAATTTATAACAAGTGGTAATTCACAAGATCGTACTGTATTATTACGTAGACGTGCTGAATGGGCAAAAAGTTTAGGTGAACCACGTGCTGCTGCTGAAATGTTTTTAGCTGCTGGTGATATACAACGTGCTATTAATATTATATCTGAATATGGATGGATTGATTTATTAATTAAAGTTGGTAGACAAATTGATAAAGGTGATCGTAATAATTTAACAATAATTGGTAAAAAATTACGTAAACTTGGTGCAACACATGGTGCTGCTGAAATATTTACACGTCTTGGTGATGATAAAGATGTTGCTGATGTACTTATTGATGCACAAGCATGGCCAGAAGCATTTGAATTAGCTGAACGTAATACAAAATTAAAATCACATATATATGGACCATACGCAAGATGGCTTGTTGATACTGGAAGATTTTCTGAAGCACAAGAAGCATTTAAATTAGCTGGACAAGTTGATGAATCAATACATGTATTAACAACACTTGCTGATAATGCTATTATTGAAAGAAGATTTAAAGATGCATCATATTTTTATTGGTTATTATCACAATTAAGTCTTGAATTAAATAATAAAAATGATAATGATATTATTAATATATTTAATGATTATTCTGATAAAGCTGATATATATTATGCATATCATGAAATATTTCGTTATCAAGAAGAACCATTTACATCATTTATGCCTGAGGCATTATTTAATATATCAAGATATTTATTGAATAAAATTCAAGGTATTAATATTTATGGTATATCAAAAGTACAAATTATTTATGCACTTATTAAACAAGCTAAAACACTTGGTGCTAATAAATTATCAATGCAATTATTAGAAAAATTAAAAACAATGAAAATACCAGATTATCAACAAAGCCAAATTGAAATATTAACATTAGCTATTAAAAGTTATCAATATACTGATCCAGAAGAATTATTACCGCTATGTTATCGTTGTTCAACATTTAATTCTTTATTACCATCTAATAATAAACATTGTAATTGTTGTGTACAATGTGGATTAAAATTTCAATATTCATTTGGACAATTTGAAATATTACCACTTGTTGAATTTCAACTTGATGATGATATTGATGATGATGAAGCTGAAAAATTAATTTATGAAAATATTGATAGTATTCATAATGATGATGATAATAATGATAATGATAATGATATTATTGAAAATCAATTGACAATTGATGATAATATTACTGATTTATTTACAGCTAAAATGATTAAATTTAATGATCCAAAAATTGGTGATTCAATTGTTAAAGTTGGCAGAAAAGTTTTAAAAAATATTGAACCAACAAGTGTTATTATTATTAAATGGCCAGTACCATTTAAAACTAAATATTATAAAAATTTACTTCCTGATTTACAAATAACATATTGCAAATATTGTTTGAGACTATTTCATGCTGATGATTATGAATTGGCACTTCTTCGTCAAGGACATTGTCCATTTTGTCGAGTTTCAACTGTCTCTATTAATTAATTAATTTACAAAATATATATATATATGAAAAACATATTACTTTATTTAATTTGATGCTCGAAATATTTATTTGTAATTTTAAAAAAACAATTAAGCTTTTGGTTTGTAATATTAAATTAATTTACAATATATAAGTAATTTTTATTTATACAACTATACAAGAGCGATCGAACACGATCAGCGCGTAATTTTTTATATTCTTGTGTATCTTTATTGTAGCAGTTTTATTTATCATCTCTTTTTTTATTTTTCATAACTCATTGATACCTCTTTGCCTGTTCTATATCCCTGTTACAAGAAAAATTTTTTTTCTTTGGCGCCACTTGTTTGAAAAAATATCAAATACCTCTTTGTTCATTCTATGTTCCTGATACTTCAACATTTTTTTTTTCCATCAAATTTCAAAAAAATTTTAAAAATAATTAAAAAAAAAATATTCGAGTATCAGGAACATAGAATATTTTAAGAAAATACCTCAAAAATATCAAATACTTCTTTTCATTTCTATGTTCCGGATACTAAAAAAATTTTCTCTATCAAATTTCAAAATTTGTGGAAAAAATATTTAGAGTATCAGAACATAAGAGCAAGGGAGTATATTTTCAAAACTACCAAATACCTCCTCTGTCATTCTATGTTCCGGATACTCGAAACTTTTTTTCTCTATCAAATTTCAAAAAATTTGTGGAAAAAAAATATTCGAGTATCAGAAAAGAACATAGAAAATAATAGTGAAACATTCAAATATTTTGAAAAATCAACATATCTATTGTTTTCGGAACTATAGGGTAAACACATTGAAATATTGATAGAGAAGAAGGCTGTTTTATCAGGGGTTGTAGAACAGGAAAAATTATTTTTCAGTTAACGAGTTTGCCCATCTATTATTTTTTTTTTGCAAGAAAGGGTAAACACATTGAAATATCATAGATAGAAGAGGGCTGTTTTATCAGGGTTGTAGAACAGGAAAAGAGGTATTTTTTGAGTTAACAAGTTCAGCGCCATCTATTATTTTTTTCAGGAACTATAGGGTAAACACATTGAAATATCATAGATAGAAGAGGGCTGTTTTATCAGGGTTGTAGAACAGGAAAAGAGGTATTTTTTCAGTTAACGAGTTTTGCGCCATCTATTGTTTTTTATGTTTTACCTCCATTGTTTAAAAAAAAACAATAGATGGCGCTGGCTAACAAAAATACCTCCATTCTACAACAATATCAGCTAAAAAAGCAAACACTGAACTTATTGCTCCAGACCTCTTTTCCTGTTCTACAACCCTGATACGCTTCTCTATGACTTCATATCAATGTTTACATTCTAAAAAAAACAATAGATGGCGCAAAACTCGTTAACTGAAAAAATACCTCTTTTCCTGTTCTACAACCCTGATAAAACAGCCTTCTTCTCTCTATAATATTTCAATGTGTTTACCCTATAGTTCCGAAAAAAAATAATAGATGGCGCAAAACTCGTTAACTGAAAAAAAACCTCTTTTCCTGTTCTACAACCCTGATAAAACAGCCTTCTTCTATCTATAATATTTCAATGTGTTTACCCTATAGTTCCTGAAAAAAATAATAGATGGCGCTAAACTTGTTAACTCAGAAAATACCTCTTTTCCTGTTCTACAACCCTGATAAAACAGCCCTCTTCTATCTATGATATTTCAATGTGTTTACCCTATAGTTCCTAAGAAAAATAATAGATGGCGCTAAACTTGTTAACTCAGAAAATACCTCTTTTCCTGTTCTACAACCCTGATAAAACAGCCCTCTTCTATCTATAATATTTCAATGTGTTTACTCTATAGTTCCTAAGAAAAATAATAGATGGCGCTAAACTTGTTAACTCAGAAAATACCTCTTTTCCTGTTCTACAACCCTGATAAAACAGCCCTCTTCTATCTATGATATTTCAATGTGTTTACCCTATAGTTCCGAAAAAAAACAATAGATGGCGCTGATTTTTTCGAAAATATCGAATACCTCTTCGCTCATTCTATGTTCCTGATACTCGAAAAATTTTTTCTCTATCAAATTTCAAAAAATTTATGGAAAAAAAATATTCGAGTATCAGGAACATAGAATGAGCAAAGAGGTATTTTCAAAAATATCAAATACCTCTTCTGTCATTCTATGTTCCTGATACTCGAAAATTTTTTTCTCTATCAAATTTCAAAAAATTTATGGAAAAAAAAATATTCGAGTATCAGGGATATAGAATGAGGAAGGAGGTATTTTCAAAAATATCAAATACCTCTTCGCTCATTCTATATTCCTGATACTCGAAAAAAAAATTTTTTATTCAAATATCAGGCAAATATAAAATCGAGGAGGTAAATTTCAAAAAACATCAAATACCTTTTCGGTCATTCTATGTTCCTGATACAAATTAGTTAAATTTTTTTCTAAAAATATCAGGCCGACAGAAATCCAAAGAAGTAATTTTTCAAAGATTTCGCTTATTATTTATCAGGAATGTAGAATTCGAAAAGAGGTATTATCATAAATTTTTTAAATATACTAAATAACATGAAAATAAGTTTACTATTTAAATAAAACTTTGCAACTCCAGTGCTGATTGTATATATTTCTGTGTATCTTATTATCAATAATAACATAAGCCAACTTGAGAGAGAAAACAATAAAAGAGTTAATCATAATTAATTGCTAAAAAATTTTGACTAATCAGACGTCTACAAATAAAATGCGGTCAAAGTGTCCTTTTTATAATAGGTAATAGCGGTACTAAAATAAAGACAGTTATTTGAATATTTTAACACATTGAATTTAAATTTTTTTAAGGTGATAATTATATCTAATTTAATGTGCAAATGATTCACCGTTACTTTGAATGGATCATACTCGTTAAAATATTTTTTTTAAGTTTAAATGTATCATGATCATTCAGTTAGTAATACATCAAGAATATGTTTGGAATTATTTTATCTATTTTTATAATAACAATGGGATTTATAATTGGTGAGATTAATGGTGTATTTAATGAATCCTTGAGGGATGATAGTGCATTAGATATTTATCAGCATCAAGATAGACAAGCAAGATGTAAGTTTTACCAAATAACATCCCTCAGGGATTAAAAAAATAGCTATTTATTTTTTTTTAAATTAATAATTTTATTTCTGTTACAGTTTTTCCGTTATTTAGTGTTGTTAGATTTAAAAATTCCGAGTGTTCTGGAAATTCTGGAAATACATTTCGTGGTACTTGTTTTACTAAAAATGAATGTGCAAAATATGGTGGTATTTCTTCGGGTAGTTGTGCTAATAAACTTGGTGTTTGTTGTACTTGTAAGTAATATTTTTCGTTTAATTTATAATAGCTAAATTGAAAAATTTATAAATTATATTCTTCTTCAGTTCGTAAAGAGTGTGGAACAACTTCAAATGTTAATAATACTTATTTTGTTAATCCTGGATTTTATTCATCATATGAAGGAGGAGAAAGATGTGTTATTACAATCAACAAATGTAATTCGAATATTTGCCAGGTAAATTTTTTTATAAATAAAATTTAAATAAGAATAAATAATAACTTTTTTAAATATATTTAGCTACGAATTGATTTTTTGGAATTGAGTTTATCACAACCAAATGGAAGTGGCGTATGTGATTATGATTTTTTACTTATTTCTGGTGGTTCTACAAGTGTGCCCAGAATTTGTGGTGATAATTCAAAGCAACATGGTAAAATATATTATCAATAATTAGCGTAAATATATTTAAATTTAATTTTCATTATTTTGTTTTTTTAGTTTATGTAGAATTTTTTGAAAATAATCCAATAACCATATCTATAAATACAAATGCTGAGTATAAATTTGGACGTAAATGGAATTTAAGAATTCGTCAAATTGCTTGTGATTCACCTTGGCGAGGTAAGACAAAAAAATAACAAAAAATAATATATAAATTAATTTTTTTTAAATTTATCAATAGCACCAACAGGTTGTTTGCAATATTACAATACAACTTCAGGTTCAGTCACAAGTTTCAACTATGGAACAACAACAAATCCTCGAGGTAATCCAAATGATTAAAATAAACTCAACGATCAATTGTTAATTTAAATATATGTTTCTGTTAATTCAGCATCAATACTACCACCATTAGTTGGAACACGTCAATTACAAAATCTTAATTATGGTGTATGCATTAGAATGGCCCTTGGATACTGCACAATTGAATGGTCACAATCAGAAACAAATTCATTTTCAATATCTGGTGATTCAAGTGTTGTTGATTATACACCAGGTAAATTAATTTATTCAAAATTTAAAATTATTTCGTCTATCTTTGTATATTTTTTTGTCGTTTAGGAATTGATTATTCAAGTTCAGGAGTTGATTGTGATCATAATTATGTTATTATTCCAAATCCATCAATAAATGGATCTAGAGAAACAACAGATAGATATTGTGGTAATGGTTTTTCAACAAAAACAAGTAAAAGTAAACCATTTGTATTATATATTGTTACAAATACAGATCCAAGAGCTAATGGTCCATCAACAGATCCAAATGCACCATCACCTGATCTTGAAAATCGTGGTTTTATTTTAAATTATCGTCAAATACTTTGTGATCTTTGAAAATTAAATAAATCTTTTGCTCTTAAAATCAAATACTATTGTTTTATTTTGTAATAAATTATTCATGTAAATATTAATTAATTTTAGAATAATTTTATTGCTATAACTATTCAATCAATTAATTACAATATAACAAATAATTTAATTAGTGTTATATGACTGTTGTTATAATCAAGAAAAAATAGTATATAAATTATTAATAAAAAATAATTTACATGATAAAATTATAATTATTAAAAATACTTTTAATTACCCAACATATTACTGCCAGCATGATTTTTAACTTTATCTGTCATTGCTTGATACCAATTAGCTAATTGAGTATTTTCAAATGCATCTTTAAAAGCATCACAACCTTCAATACTACGTAATATACCATAAACAGTTAAATCAGATAAATCTGGATTTTGTCCACCCATAAATACACCACCTCTAGCATTAATTGCATTTATCCAAATATTTATTTCATCATAAAATGATTGTCTAACATCATCTTTTAAATGATGACGTTTTTTAAGTCTTTTACCAATAAAATACATTGCCAATGCACCAATATTAATCATCAATAATCTTTCCCAAGATGAAAAATATTCGTCCCATTTACCAGCCTGTAAAAATTTAAATTTAAATATCAAAAAATTATTATAAATAAATATTTAATAAATAATACTACTTACATCTGAAAATATGTTAAATGTTTGATATGATTCATTAATTGTTCGGTAAACATTTGGTGATAATGTATGAACAAATACTTCATCTGCCCATTTTCTCCATTTTCTTTCTTCACTGTTAATAAATAAATTAAAAAAATAATTTAATATAAATAAAACAATACTTAAATAGTATAATAAAATATTAATATTTACACAATGTCATCTAATGTTCTGTCTTTTGGTACAGATCCTTGATACATCAAAAAATATTTATTAACAATTTCTTCTTTGAATTTTCCATTTTCATCATTAATTGCTATTTTTGGATAAAACGTTGTTAATTCATTTATTTTATATGTTTTATCATTTAAATATGATGCTAAAACTGATACAATCATTGTACTATCATTGAGTGGCTGATATCCATTGTCAACTTTTGCCAATAATATTGGTACTTTTTTATATGATGACCATTTTATTTGAGGTCTAAATACAGGCTCTACTTCAACGACATCATAAGATATTCCATAGTAATCCAAAAATGTTCTCACCTTGATGGATAAAAATTTATAATTTAATAACAAGTAAAATTAACAAATAATTTGTTATTAATAATTGATATTACCTTGCAGCAAAAAGGACATGATTGATATTGAAATAGTGTCAATTTTAAACCGGTACTATCAACTGGTGAAACTATCTGACAAATTAAAACAAAATCATAATAAACAATGAGTTTTTACAAAGCTATAATAAAGACTTAGATGTTGATAAACATAAATAAAATATATAAATTATTATTAATTATTATTAACCTTTCGAGAAACTTCAAAAGCTGGTTTATATTTAATAACTTCAATTGGTATTTCATGTCCTTCATTCTCTAAATTTTTTCTGTCACGCTCGATTTTATTGAATGCATAACCTACACCAATTGCTGCACCAATAAGACCACCAATAAAACTTGTTTTTAATATACCTCTTGATGGTTTTTCATCTTGTAAAACAGTACGTATACCTCTTGATAAATTGTCTTTACGTATTATTGGGTTTTTAATTAAAAAATTACGAGATAATCTTGAAAATCTGCACAACACAGACATGTTTGAAAATAATAATATGCAATAATATTGTTATTATGCAAAAATTGGCAATCCTTTAAAAAAAAAAAATTTACGGCCGAAAAAATGCATTTGAGTGTCATCTGTAGGCAAAATTGTGAAACTTTAAATGCGCCATCTTGAAAAGCAACATGGCGTAAACATGTGTGATGATAAAAAAAAATAAAAATATACTACAAGTTATAATTGATTAAACAATAATATAAAACTAAATGAAGATTTATTTAATTATTATATTATTTTTTTTAAAAAAGCAACGGAAAAATAATTTTTTTTTATCAACTGAGTTTTTAAAAGTGATTTTAGTTGACAATGTCGCCGTTATTTCCTGTTTCTCCGCCATAACAAACTACGTACTTCCGTACATTTCAAATTCAAATTTAGTTAATAGCATTGTTCAAGAATTTGCCTTTGTGTGTGCTTCAATATTCGCGCACGTGCCTAAGGTTCTTTATTTAAAAGGTGGTGATTTATTTTTAATGTAAATATAAACATTAAAAAGTTTACAACAATTTAATGATGATATTGTTATAAATTCGCTGTTTTAATTTATTTGTTATTAAAAAAAATTAATATGGGTTCTTTGTTTAAGAAATAAAAAACATATTATTATTAATGATTGTTTATTAATTAATTATAACTAAATTGTACTTGATAATTAAAAATTACATGAAAATTTTAATTATTTTAATTATAATCATTGATCATTATTATTACGTTTTATATTTTTTTTTTCTTTCATTTTTGATTAATTCATATCACTTTTGTCAATACTTTTGATATTTAATGATACAAATAATAATAATAAACATAACATAATAACAATTTGATATTTCATTGGTATTATCAGGTATTATTCAATATTTTGAGCTATTTATATTTAATAATTCATTGTGCATTGATAACGTTGATATTTTTTTATTTAATTTATTTTTTTTTATTTTTTTTAATGGTTTTTTTGTTTATTAATTTACTTGCAATTGATGAATTATTATTTATCTAGTACGATTAATATTTGATGATAGTTTATCAATGAATTTTACGTGTGAATCAACAAATAAAGAAAATTCTCGAGCGTACTTGTCTAAATTGGTAGCTGCTTTAACTTTTGCAACCTCTATAACTTTCAAATTATTTTTAACTTTTTCTTGGCAATGTTCCAACTCCATTTCCATCTGTTCTTTAATATCTGGACCGTGTAATAAAACATTTTTGATTAAATCCTCAATTTTGTGTTTAGGCTCTGCTGGTGAAAGTACCTGTAAAATAAAAAAATTGAATTAAAAAATGGGGATGGGTTATAGGATTACCAAATGTGATATGTAAATATACGTACAGGAAAATCTTTTGATGTTCTATCATAACATTCCAGAAAAAAATCTCTTTCAGCCGTGGTTGATTGTCCTTTTGGTACAACTGATTTAAGTGAGTCAGTCAATTCCAAAAATGAATCTAAATATTTCAATTTTTTGCTTACTTCAGAACATTTGAGACATGATTCATCATAAGCAGAATTCCCAACATTGATCACAGATAAACTTGTTTCAAGCTTTTTGTACAAAGGTATCAATTGCTGATATGGTTCTGGTATATCCATTGTGTTACCACCAACTAAATCAAGTAAAAACCTAGAGATAAAAAATATACTAATTATAAATAATTATCGATAATACAATGTTAATTTAATATATTATAACAATATTATTTTTGTTTTATCTAATGACATAAATTTAAATGTGAAGTGTCAACAAAATAATAAACTCAACATTTTATTTATTCATTTCTTTTTTTATATAAATAACAAGCAATATAAAAATTCGTTTGATCCTTTTGAATATATTTTCATGCTAGATTTTCATTTTTTTAAATCACAAATTATATTAAAATAATTAAATGTAAAATAATTATACACTGATGTTACAATAACACTGTGTACTCATATACATTCATAGACCAAGAAAAAGACATAACAGAAAGAAAAAAAAAAATGTAAAAAAAAAAAAAACTTGCTTGCCTTTTTGGAGAAATATTTATGTGATGATATTTATCGATGAATTTTATTTTTATGTATATTAATAATAACTTTGCTTACGTTAATTTAAAACAAAACACAACACGACACAAAATTCACGTATTCCAATTCAATTGTATTTAATTGAAGTAATTGCGTATTTACCTGAGAAATCTTATGCGACAATGATCAATTAAAAATGGCTGCTGTTGTGGCTACAAAGCGGTTGATGGTTAACTCTAGAAGTGTCTTTAGAAGACTAGAGACATGAATGCACGAATCACTTCTCTCCAATTCTCTCCACCCAAGCCTCAGGCTTCCCCTTCCATAAGGCAATCCTTTTAAAAAAAAATATTTACGGCCGAAAAAATGCATTTGAATGTCATCTGTAGGCAAAATTGTGAAACTTTAAATGCGCCATCTTGAAAAGCAACATGGCGTAAACATGTGTGATGATAGAAAAAAAAATAAAAATATAACTACAAGTTATAATTAATTAAACAATAATATAAAACAATAATAAAGAGTATAAAATTAATAAAAATTACAATTATAACATTGTAGGTATATTGTAATATTAATCAATAAAATGGCACAAAGTCGTTTAGAAAAAATTGGAACAATCTTTAGCAGGTACTTATATAAATTATTATTGTTGACATAACATGTGACTATTATTAATTAATAATAAATAATTTATTTTTGTTTTAGAGTAACATTATTAGTAAAAGGTGGTGCTATGAAGCCAGATGATAAACCTTTATGGTACGATATATACAAAGCTTTTCCACCAAAATTAGAACCTAGATTTGACAGACCAGCTCCAAATATAGCAATAAAAGATATTTTTTACCAAGAAGATATCATCAGAGCGTGAGAATTTTAATAATTTTTTACAATTATTTTATAAGAAACAAGTAAACAATAGCATTGTTAATTTTTGTCATTTTGTTTTTAGACAAGAGAAAAAGGAAGGTGTGGAAAATGTGGAAAAAATTGGAGAAAGCAATAGAAAACTAATAAACATGGAGCTGTTTTCAGATAAAGATTAATTTTTTTCAATTACTCAAATAGAAGGCTGTGTCAAGAGTAATCGTAGTTGAATGAAATTTAAATTTGTTTTTTTTTTTTAAGCTTGGAATAAACAATAAAAACTAAAATAAATAATTTTCTATTATTTAGTTTATCTATCATTAAAAATAATAATACACATCATTTTTACATTTTTAACTAGAAAATAAACGATTGTTTTCTAGAATAATTTTTATTTAATATTTAAGGATACAGCATAAGATTATTTAGTTTTTATTTTTAATTTTTTTGTTTTATTTATCCATATACATAAATTATCCATTAAATTAAATTAAATGGATTATTTATGTAAAAAAATGTAACAAGTATATTAATTTTTTTAAGAATTTTTCGCACAAAGTTGATGCATAAGTTCACAGACTTCGCCATTGAGCTTTTCTCTTTCTTTCATCTGATCAAGTGTTGGATATGGTCCTAACTCTTTACAAAATAGCCTGTAATTTGTCGAATAAATAAAATGTGTGATTAATTGTCATATTAATTTTTTATAAAATTAAAATAATTTACTCACTTATATTCAGTCATCTTTTGATTTGTTAATTTAAGAATTTTCAATTGTTCTGGCGTACGTTCTGGCCTAGGCTTCCAGTCTTTCTTGCTTCTTATTATTGTAGAGTTATATTTTTCTTCTTCAACGATATATTCATTAAGAATTTTTCGTGCATCTTCTTTCGATAGTTTCTTCTCGTCACATAAACGCTGTTTAATATGAGTGAGTAAACCAACTGGAGTATCACTATTTTTTTGTGAGAAAAAAAAAAAACCATTATAAACATTATTTACAAGTTTGCGGATATTTACAATAAAAAAAAAATTACAATACGGCTTTTAGGCGTTTATTAAGATCTGCTCTAATTTTTGTAATATGAAAAGGCATAAATTTGACACGTTGTGTGATAGGTATTTTTTCATATTATAAAATAATACAGTAAGACAAAAAAGTCTATTATTTTAATTTTAGTAAATTTAAAAATATTTACTTACATCTTCGTTATTGAAGAAGCCGTGATGATAAGTTTCTTTGATGATGTTTGCTGTGTCTTTTTTACCTCGAGATGATCACTTCCAAAATTTATTAATGGTTGTTGATAGAAAGAAATAAAAAATTTTCGACTTTTTACAACCAAATGCAAAAGGGTATAAAATACAATGATCATAATGAGGTATGATTGAGGTACAAATGGTACAATTATAAAGAGCAAGTAGCTGCGAGTAGCAATATTTATTATTGTTTATATCATTTAGCCAACTGCCAACTACAAGAAATAAATTGAAATAAATGTTACACACACGTACATACACGGACTGCGTGCAAATAGACAATTCGTGTCTTTTTTACCTCGAGATGATCACCTCCAAAAATTGAAAACGGCTATTGGAGTATTCCAATTTGCAAGAAGATACGCTCTATATAGACTTTTTTTTTTTTTTTTAAGCTTGAAATAAACAATATGATAACAAAAACTAAAAAGAAATAATTTTTTATTATTTTATTTAATCATTTTGTTTTTTTTTTCTTTAGTAAATTTAATTATTACTAACATATTTTTCATCTTTGGATTATTAAATTAATTATATATAAATAATCACATTGAACAAATGACTTTTTATTAAATTATATTTAGATAAAAAGTATTACAACTTTTTCCATTTATAATAAACAAATATTTATTTAGATATTATTTTATCTATCCTCGATGACAATATTTCTAAGACTTACTGATGATAAATTTGGATCATCAATATTGATTAAACATTCACGTGTCTCTGCATCATCAAGTAAATTCTTCCACATTACATTTTTCTGTTAAAAAAGAAAATAAATTAGTTATATTAAATTACAATGTTTAATTAATAATAAAATATTACTTTAAATGTTGTAAAATTTCCTAAGAGTATCATGGTATGTTTAGCTCTTGTTAAACTGACGTTGAGTCTGTTTGGATCAGAAATAAATCCAATTCCATGGCTTCTAACACAAGACATTAATATAATATCACTCTCTTGTCCTTGAAAACCATCAACTGTATTTATTTGTACTGTTTTTAATGCACGATGTAAAGGATTTAATAATTCTTCTTCTTCTTCTTTTTCATCATCATCTTTATCAGTTTTTTTTTTATCTATAATACCATTTGGTTTTTTTTGTATTCTTTGTTTTCCTGCTCTTAATCTACAATAAATGAATAAATAAAAATTAATCAATTAATTTAAATTAATATTTAATAATGAACTTACAATTTATTAATATATTCAATGATAATTTTTCTTTGATGATGATAAGGTGTTATAATTCCAATACTAGGAATATTATTATTTCTCGAAATAAATTCTTCAATCATACCAACTAATAAATTTATAATTAATTTTGCTTCACCCTCATTACCATGACGACTTTGTGTTTGAAAACAATTATGATTTAATACTTTATAATGACAAAATGGTAATGGTAATACTTTTGATTCTGTTTTTAATTTACCAGAATAAAAATACTTATTTGGCCAACGTGCTATTGGCTCAACCATTCTGTATTGTGTATTTAACATAATTATTGGGTTCCATGGATCATTTGCAAAATTTTTTTGTGCTCTAGCAAACAGTGATACATCTAGACCACGTTCTCTTGATTCCTAATTTAACATAAATATATATTATTAATTAAATCAGGTGATGTTTAAATTAATTGATATAAATTACCTGTGAAATAATTGTTGGTGGAAGTTGTTGTGGATCACCAACAAGTACAAGTGTTTCAACACCAAGCATCAATGGTATTAATGTACCAAGTTCAGTTGCTTGTCCAGCTTCATCAACAATACAAACTGGTATTGATTGAGCTCTATCAATACCATATTTACTTTCCATTTTATATGAATAACATGATGATAATGTTGATGCAATAATATTTGCATTATCAAGTATTGATTCTTCTTTTTCATATTGTAATGTTTTTGTAATATTAATTGATTCCATTTGTGCAATAAATGAAAGATTTGCAAATGATAAATCTTTAACACCAGGATCAATTGCTTCATCTCTACCAATTCTAACAATATTTAAATTAATACCATTTTTTTTAAAACAATCATTACATTTTAATAAACGTAATACAATATCATCAACTGCTTTATTTGCTGGTGCACATAATAATATTTTAGCTGTTGGATCTTTTAATACATTTGCAATAATATTAACAATTGTTGTTGTTTTACCACAACCAGGTGGTCCTTGTACGAGACATATTTTTTTTTCTTTTTTTTTTATTGTTTCAACAACACCAGCAATTATTTCAAGTTGTGTTTTATTTAAATTTTGATTTGTTATTAATGGTAATATTGTTGATACATTTGCTTCTGACATTAAATAATCTTCACAATTTGGCTTTAATATTGATTTAAATAATTGTGAACCTGGGAGATCTTCAAGTGCACGTATTAAGCGTAAATATTGTCCCATTGATGTTACAGTTGTTAAGTGCATTGTACTTTTATAGGAGTTTGGTATCGCTACGTCTTTTGTACGTATTTGAAAAATTAATTTCAATAAACAACCAGAGCATGTTGATACTAAAATATAATAACTATATTATTATCAGATAATTAAGATCATTTTATATTTTAATTTTTACCTTGACAACATCTAACACCAGTTGATGATGATGATGACAATATGATACGTGAAAGATCTTCAATGTAACCCAATATTTCTTGATCATTGTTATATTTTAATCTAACTAATTCACCTCTAATTGGAAATGTTCCTTCAATTGATTTGAGTACTTCAGTTTCTAAAATAAAACGTTGTACTCTTTTATATTTTTGTTGTTCATTTTTTGATTTATTTATAACTGTCCCATGACAGCCATGAATTTGTCCAGATATATTTTTAGTTCTAATAAGAAAAATGAACAATGTTTAATTGATAAATCTATAAAGAATTAAAAAAACCATTTAAGCTTATTGTACAAACTTTTTTTCTTTATGATCAGAAAAATCATCATTTGCATCTCTTTTTAAAATATGAAAAAATTCAAGTAACATTAATGGTTCCATTGCACGATAGTAATCTTCAAAATTTTCATAAAACAATGATGTTGATATGACACTCCTCTCTTCTTCAAAAATTGGTGGTGGTTCTTTTTCATATTTTGGATCATCCAACCACTCTGGATTCCATTGAAATATTTTCCACATAAAATCCAAAAGTCTCTCATCTTCATCAATGAACTTTGGCCTTGAAATAAAATAATAAAAATTTGTTTAAATAATTTATTAAATTATATTTTTTTTAATTATAGAATTTTTTACCTGTTAAAATGTCTTGTTTTTTTTGTATTATCCATCTGGACAACTATTAATATATAAAACTTGAACAATAATAATAATTGTAGAAATATTTCAAATATAAATAATAGAAGCTGTCAATAATAATGTAGGTGTAAACAAAAATTAAGAACAATGTATGTATTTATTGATGGAATTTTGACAGTTCCTTGAATATGTAAATATTTTTTATCTTCTTCCTGATCTAAAAAAAAAATAAACAACATTAGAAGAAAGAATGTACGCCATCTTGCAGCAACGTCATCTTGATCTAAAAAATATTTTTTTTTGGGCTTGATATGACGTTTATGTTTATAAATAAAACACATTACACTTCCATGCACACGCAGGTCACGCACGTGTTTCACTTTATTTGATTTAATTTAGTGTATATTTTAATTAAACTACTTTATTTGTTATTCAAAAATATTATAAATATATTTTCGAAACTCTATTTAATAGTAATAAATATAATTAAAGATAAACAATGGAGCAAGTAAGTACAATTTGATAAATACAAAAACATAACCTCACTTTTGTTTGTACAAACAAAATTATAAATAAATAATTATTATTTTATTATTTATTTAATTATATATTATTGCAGGATTTAAAAACTAAAATTGATTTGGCTTGTAAGACTGCTGAGGAATTTACCAAACATTATTATGAAACTGTTGACAAAAAAAGATACGTAAGTAATAAAAAGTTTGCTTGTAATAAATAAATAAAATAAAATATGTTTTACAAGATATTATAAACTATATTGTTTTTATATTTTTAATTACAGTTAGTATCAAAGTTGTACATGGATGAAGGAAGTTTTACATGGAATGGTAACAACACTAAAGGAAAAGATAATGTTCAAAAATTTTGGTGTGAATTGCCAATATCAACTCATACAATTATTACACTTGATGCACAACCAGTAACTGGTAAATAAAAAAATTATCTAAATATAAATATGTAATTAAAAGTCCTTTTTTAATAATTATTTTTTGTATACTTTTAGACCAAGGAGTTGGTAATCAAATAACATTTCTTGTTAAAGTTCATGGCAGTGTTAAATATCAAGACAAATTATCAAGACCTTTCAATCAAAATTTTATAATAACAGCTGTTGCTGAAAAATGGAAAATAGTTAATGATTGCTTTAGAATGCAAGAGTCACCTGAAGAAACAAATTAAATATAAAATTAAAATAAATAATCATTAAACTAATTTAACATGAATAATAAAAAATTCAATAAATCAATAATAAAAAATATCTACAATGTTTATTAAATTGTACTTTTATTATTTTTAAATTTTAATTTCATTATTTATTAATAAAAAAAAAAAAATAAAAAATAATATTGAGTATATTTTCAATTAAAAATCCTTGCAATTATCACAGAATTAAAAAATTATAATATTCATTTGTTGATTGTTGTAAAAAGGCTAAAAAAAAAGCCAATTACATTTTTTTATTTCTTTAGTTTATTACATGGAGTATAGGCAGTGTCATCAATAATCCATTCATTCATTATTTAGTTTACATATTATTATAATGTTGTTGTTGTTATTCTTTTTTTTTTTTTCACTTGAGCATGATTCATTCAAAAAAAAAATTGTCACAAATGAGTCACGAAATGAGCTTGTGTTAAGTAATTAATTTTAAAAGTTATTAAAAAAATTCTGACTGACTAATTTGTTTTAAAAATAAATAAATAAAAATAATCTACCCTAAAAATGAGTCAAGTTTGATTTAAAAATATCCTCATTTCGTGTACTCACAAACTAAAGAGGAAAAAATTATATCATGGCTGAGTAATAATTACTATTTTGATTTGAAAGAAAAAATTTGTTTTTTTCAATTAATTATATTCATATAAAAATTATTCAATACAGATAAATAAAAAGTATAATTATTTTTTGTTTTTTAAATATTATTAATTTATAATTTTCAAATTTACGCTCTCTGGAAGATCATTCTTTTATTTAATACATTCACACAGTGTTAAATAAAATTTACGACATTCAATAATTAATTATAATTACATAGTAACTATATCGACAATTTTTTTAGATGAATTAATTCAATTTCTTTCGTTTCTTTAAGCACAATTAATTAGTTAATTTATTAACTCAAAAAATTGTACATTCAGTCGATTTATTTTATCGGCACGAGATGTTTATTTATACAAGTACAAAATCATTTTTATTTTTGAGTAAAAAAAAAAAATCAACATTATAAGTTTATAATTAATTTGACTTTTTTTTGCAAATAATTGGTATTATTGATTTTTAGTTTTTTATCATAATTAAATGCTAGACGTAATTACGAATATACTAAGCGTTTTATTAATCATGATTTTATTTAAAAAATTAAAGCCAATAAAGTAAAAAATTTCGATCGGGAATTTTTCATTGTTTTCGAATAATTGTTGAGATAGAAAAAAAAAAAAAAAACAAAGAAAATAGAGAGGGAATAAAGTGACTTTGATTTCCACTTTTGATCACAAATTGTTTTTTTTTTTTTTTTTAAATTTATTTTTCATAAAACTATTGAGTAAAATTTTGTAAATATTTTAAATTAATTTTTAAAAAAATTCCAATGACTATTTATTATGTTTTTTTATATTAATTTTATTTATCATTAATTATTTTTTTTATTTATGTCAATGTAAAAAAATTGGCATCAATAATAAATTTTTTATTTTGTTCTCGTGTCACTCAAAAAGAGAAATACTGTTATTTCCATTTTGCATATTTATTTTATTATTTTTTTTTTTATCTTTGTTACTAATAATGACTTAGAATAATTTATATATTTATATGCCTATATAATATTTATATTTTTAAATACGTCTTCTTAAATGATAAAGAAAAAAAAAACCTATTTTTTATTCTTCAATAATATAATTTAAAAATTTTAAAAAACAAAAAAAAAAAACCTATTTCTTAAAGTAAAAAAAAAAAATCTACAAAAATTATTTAAATTTGCAAGAAAAAAAAATTGCTTTTTGTTTTTTTTTTTTTTTGATTCTTGTTGCGTTGTTTTTTAAATAAAAAAAAATATTATTATTATTATTTTCTGTCTCTTTGAATTTATTTACCTTTGAACCATATTTGTAACATCTTTTATAGTATTTTGAACGTCACTGAGTAGTCTTGTATTCTCTGTGATATTTCTTGTACCAGCAGCTCTAAGTTGTCGTCCTTGTAATTCTAATCTTCCTGTTAAATCACGATATTGAAATCTAGCATGTGCTGGTATACCAATACCACAATCATTATTATTAATATTTTGTAATAAACCATGTAATAATCCAACTTTATCTGATAATTGTAACCAATTTGTCATAACAATTGTTGGATTACCTTTTAAATTTGTTATTGTTAAATCAATGGCATTTGATAATTCAATAATATCATTTTTTTTATGTTTAACAGTACTATTATTACTATGTTGTTTATTTAATATTGTTTCATCATAATCATTCGTTGTCGTCGTTGTTGTTGTTGGTGTTATTTGTTTATCACAAATTGGTGTTGCATAAATTGTCGATGTAAATAATTTATTATTTGTTGTTATATTTTTAATTGGTTTTGCTGGTACAATTGGTTTTTCATTATTATCATTGATAACTGGTGATTGTGATGATGATGATGTACTTGGTAAATTTACATTTTTATTTGTTGTTGATGATGATAATAATAATGAACGTGTTGTTGATGAATAAATATGATCCTCTGGACTATCATCACCAGTATCAATATTATCATTATTATTTTTATTAAAATTACGTACGTTTAATTTTGGACTTAATTGTTGATTATTATTATCACTAACACCAGATGTACATTCTTTATTTTCCCATAATTTTTTTAAACTACTTATACTTCCAGTACTTTTTCTTTTATCATCATTATCATCATTTTCCGATACAACAATATCATTTGTATCATCATTTTTTTTATTATTTTTATCATCATTTTTATCTGTATTATCAACTTTTCTTAATCTTGATTTAAAATCAATTATTGTATTTTCATTATTTGTATCATCTTTTAGTTGATTACAACGATTTATTGTTTTATCAATTTTTTTTAATTTAATATTCATTTCAGTTATTGGTGATGTTGTATATTTATCATTTGTATTAAATTCTTGTGGTGGTTCAATTGTTTTTAAATTTAACATTGCATATTCATTACCATAATTATAGATTGATTTTTTATTTTTTTTTTTATCAATATTTAAATTTTCACATAATTCTGATAATAATTGTGATGCTGGATCTAATTGTTGGGTTGTCGTCGTCGTTGTTGTTGTTGTAGTCGTTGTTGTTGACGTTGTAGATGTTGTTGATGATGATGATGATAATGATGATGACGGTATTGATGTTGAATTATTATTTACATTTGATGATTTACATTTTTTATTTGTATTATTTGTTGTTTTTAAATCACTTGTTGAATTATGACGTATTTCATTGATTAATTTTAACTCTAACATTTCTTTCATTCCTGGTTTTTTATTAAATGTATCATTATTATCATTATTTGCAGGTAATGGTGGTGGTGGTGGTAACGGTGGTGGTGGTGATTCAACTGGTGATGATGATGATATACATGTACCATCATATTTTGAATCTTTTATTGGTCTAAATACTGATCTTTTTTCATCAATATATTTAATTAAATTAATTGAATCATTTTGTAAATCACGACGACGTAAATTAACACCAAATCTTGATGATGCTTCTTTAACTGATGGTTCACGTGTTTTAACATCATTTAGCTTATCATCATCATCAACATCTTCATCGTCTTTATTATTATTATCATGTAATTTTTTATTTTTATTTTTTTTACATGTTATTGGTGAATTTTTTAATTTAACACTTGTATTATCATTTTTATTAAAGCTTTTTTCATAATTTGGTAATTGATTTTCATCAGTTGTTGTTGATGCTGATGATGATGATGATACTGATGATGATGATGATGCTGCTGATGAGGATGAAGATGATGAAGATGATGATAATGGTGGTGGTGGAGGTGGAGGTGGTAAATCTAATGGTGGAGGTGGTGGAAATTCTAAATCAGCAAGTGTTGGTTGTACTGATCTTGATGGACTTGCTGTACGAAATGCTGAATTATTTGTTGTTCTAAATGTACGTAAATTAATATTATTATTATCTTGATTATTTTATTACGATTAATAGCACAACGATTACGTGGTGAATTTGGTGGTTGATAAGTATTAACAACACCACTTGATGAATTACTACGTGTCATTTGTGATTGATTACGTAAATTATTATTTTGACGTGGTGATAATGAACGATGTTGTAATGTTTCTTGATTTTCTCTTGGTAAATCATGTATTACTGATGGTAATTGTGCTTGATCACGTTGTTGTGATTGTTGTTGTATATTTTCACTAACTAATGGTGTATCATGTGATGATGAATTGCCACTTTGACGTAATGATTCTAAATATGCACCAATACGTAAACCTTTTGGCATTGTTCCATAACGATTTATGGCACGTTTAACATTTTGCACTTCCAGGGCACCCACGTGGACCAGCTGAGAACAACCAAAAAAAAAAAAACCATCAATATTATTATTCAACTTTAAATATATATTTTTAAATTTTTAAATAAAAGAAAATAAATTCTTTATACTATTTCAACTATTCAAGCAGTGCTAGATGCATTTAACGATTAAATTTTTACCATTAATTATCTTGTTTAATTATAATAAAAATAATAAAAATTATTTTTAAATAAAATTTATAACATCGCGCAACTACTGGCTACCACCTTGATTATTATTTTTTAAAAAATAATATAGTTATTGGTATGTCGACATTAGTTTGTTGGATATTTTATGCTTTTTTTTTTGTTTTGTTTTTTAATCATTAGTATACCTTCTGTGGGAGTACGTCTTTGGATGGATTATGTTGAGTTTTTAATTGTTTCTGATTTAGTACTGACTCCGGTGATGCTGATGATTGATATGATGTTGATACATTTTGCTCAGTAATCTGCTGGTTTCCATCACCATCATCATCCTGATCACCACATCCTGATGGTACTGATTGTGTTGCCATTGTCACAAGTTCTCGTGTGATACCTGGGGTATTTTTTTTTTCATTCAATAAAATCGTAATTTTTTGTTTTATTTCTTCTAAAATTTTGACTATGTTTTTTTTTTTTATTTCTACAATTATTTATTTAAAAAAAAAATTCTTTTATCAATCAAATTATTGATGCTTTTTGTTAATTTATAAATTGAATTATTTTTTTTTTTTCTGTTAGAGGTGGTGGCAAGCGCTGATTAATAATTAAACGCGACAAAAATATTTATCGATTATTCGTATTGTCAAGGTCATTCTCCGTGAATCTAATAGAAATGATAAGCAAATAAATAAATAAATAAATAAATATTATAATTAATAATTTAAATAAAAGAAAAAAAAAAAAACTGAAAATATTAATCAATGGATTATCATTTATCAGTTTAAATAAAATAATAAAAAATAAATAAAAAATTTGTTCAAATACAGATGATTAATGGCTAGTAAACTCACGTAACACTGCTTGAACTCTGTAAAAAATTGATAATAAACTAAGAGTCAAGTAACCATATAAAATCAATGATAGTTATATGTAAAAAAAAAAAAGTTCTTTTCATTTACGACTAATTCATAATATCATCATAATAATAAATAATTAATGATTTGATTTAAATATCAATTTTCTCATTGTTTTACAAACAATGTATTTAATAATTAACTACGATTCTATTAATTGATACCATGCAATTTTTATTAATATCAATATTTACATAAATCTTTTATTTGTAAATATAAATTTTTGTTTTTTAAAATTACAGGGTAAATAAATATTGGATTAGTGTTTAAAAAAAAAAACAAAAAACTACTGTGCAATTATATTAAGTAGATTCTAGGAGAATGACCCACGTTGATATATAAAAATTTATTATTTTTTCTTTGTTTCGTTTCATTGAACTATATAGAAATTTCTAAGACAAATAATTTTTTTACAATAGATTTATTTATTTAAAAGGATATAGAAAAAATTGTCATTAAGATAATAATAATTAATTTATAAAAATATAAAAATTTTGCTATATATGAAATAATTAACACGTGCATTAATAAATAATTAATGCTTAATTGTGACTTGTGTTTGAAATACCTTGAAAAGTGTTATCAATACCATTTAGATCGTTGCCATCATCCAAATTAACAGCACCGACATTATCAATTATTTGTTGATCTTGTTCATGATATGCAGAGTCACGAAATGAACTGCATGAAGACAACAAACTGCAATAAATTAATTAAAATGAATTATTGATTTTCTGTGTTTTAATTAATTTGTATATTTGTATGTTTTTTTTTTTTAACTAAAAAATACTGAACCTTGTTCTTTTTGGTGGTGCTGGTGCTTGTTTTCCTTTTTTATTTGTTGATCTACGCATTTGAACAATACTACTTCCTTTATTTGCAAGTCCACCCATAAATGTACTTAATTTTGTGACAGTACTTGGTCCATCTATTAAATTATAAAATAATAATTATTAAAATATGATTTAATACTTATTTATTATTATATTATTACCTTGAGTTAAACCAGACGTTGATAATTGATCAGAAACGAGAACAAGTCCATGAATATTTCCAGTGCTTCCAACTTGTGATTTTTTATATGATAAAATAAGAGCATCACTACCACTACCACTAGCATTACCATTGCCACTACTATTACCACCACCTCCACCACCACTTCCACCACTTCCACCACCACTAGCACTAGTACAACTACTACCCTGTAATTGTTTTTCAACTTCTTCAGTTATACTTGATTCTTGAAACATATTTTCAAGTGAATGATGAATATCTTTAAATGTTGGTCTATCAATAGCTGACCATTGCCAACATTGTCTCATTAAATCATAAACTTTTGGTGGACATCCTGGTGGACATTCCATTCTATAACCTTTTTCTAACATATGATAAACATCAGTTAAATCAACACCAGGATATGGACTCATTCCATATGTTGCTATTTCCCATAATAATATACCAAATGCCCATACATCAGATTTTGTTGAAAATTTATTATAAGCAAGACCTTCTGGTGCTGTCCATTTTATTGGAAATTTAGCACCAGCATGTGCTGTATATGTATCATCTCTCATTAATCTTGCTAATCCAAAATCAGCAACTTTAACTTGATGATTTTCACCAACTAAACAATTACGTGCTGCTAAATCACGATGTATAAAATTTCTACTTTCAAGATAATTCATACCACTTGCAATTTGTGTTGCCATATGCATTAATACAACAGCATTTATTTGATTTTTTATTTCGTACGTAAAATCAAGTAAATTACCTTTACTCATAAATTCAGTTATAATATAAAATGGTGGTTCACGTGTACATACACCAAGTAATTGGACTAGATTTTTATGTTTCATTTCTTTCATAATTGATGCTTCTTCAAGAAAATCTTTTAATGCCATTGTATCTTCTTTTAATGTTTTAACAGCAACAGTCATATTATAACGTTTCCATACTGCTTCATAAACATCACCATATTGTCCACCACCAAGTTTATGACGCATTACAATATCAGTACGATTTATTTCCCATTCATCTGGTTCTACATTAATAAAAATAAATAAATAAATTATTTAATTAATAATTAACAAATTATCATTAATAAATCAATAGAAATATAATTTATTTTTACCTGGACTTAATGGAAATACTGTTGGTTTATTATGTTTTGGTGCTGGATATAGTAATTGTGTAATAAGTCCATCAGCAAGCATTGAATGATGATGTACAAGTTCAGCAAGTGTATTAAATTTACTCTCAGCCGTTACAAACATCTAGATAATTTAAAAACAATATTTAATTATTTATATTTAATGTATATATGTATAATTATGAAGCTTAATTAACCTTTCCATCACTGTCTTCATTGATTCTATAATGATAAACTCTACCCTCATAACGTAGTGATATACTTCTTTGTCCAGGACTACTTTCTGATTCACGTACAAGAAAACTTCCATTAATACCAGAACTTAATAAATATTCAGCAGCATTTCTTGCTATTCTTCCATGATACCAAGAATGTTTTTCTAATGAATTAACTGGTGTTACATAATTTGATGGTACCCAACCAACTTGTCCAGCACTTGAATGTGCCTCACACCATTCACCACTTTTATTGTAACTCAATATTCGTACTTGTTCACCTGAATCAACATATTTTTTATACAAAAAAAAAAAAAATTAATTTAAAAAATAATACTTTACATATCACTTGTAAATATATATTTATTGCAAAAAAAAAATTAGTATTTTAATTTTTTAAATTTAAATAAAATACTAAAAAAAAAAAAATATATAAATTAATAAATTATAATAAAAATAAATTAATGAAAATTTAATGATGATAATAATATTTAGGATAATGTATGTTATTATTTTTTTTTCAAATTAAAAGTAAAAAAAAAAATACATTTAGAATAGAAATTTTTTATTTTTTTGAATAATTAAGTTATTGATTTGATTTTGTTATATATCGATGAATATAGTTTGGGACAACAATGAATTTTACCTTTTTTAAGACTAAGTTGATTTTCACCACCAGCCTGAAAGTCATAAAGTGCAACAAATAATTGTGGATCATCTTCTTCTTGTGCCAAAAGATTTTCTTTGCTTGTCCATCTATTTGCTGCTTCAAGAAGATTTCCACTACCACTACCACTACTACCACCAACACCACCACCACAACAACACCACCACCAACAACACCACTACTACCACCAACAACACCACCACCACCACCAACACCACCAGTATTATGTTGTGAAAAATTTGATTGTTGTGATTGACTTGTACCACTTGGTGGATCACCCTCAGGTAATGCAGGGATATGTGGCAGAGGTCTACTTTGTAAAAGTGCTTCTGTAAAAAAATAAAACAAAAGAAAAATAAATAAAAAAATAAAAAATTATTAATAAAATAATAAATTATCATTTAAAAAAATCATCTATTTAATTAAAAATTTTTTAACTGTTTTTTCTTTTTTTTTATTTTATTTATAAAAATAATAAAAAAACAATGATATGTAATTTTTTTTTTTTTCATTTATTTATTAATTAACTTAATAAATAATGTATAATAAAAAAAAAACATATCGTGCACTTGAAATGTATTTTTTTTTGGGTTGTAATGAGAAATGCAATTTTATATTTTTTTAAAGGTATTTTGGAAAAATCAATAACGCATGGATACCCACATTCATCTTTGGTATAAAGAGTAGGGAAAAAAAAATGGTATAAAGAAAATGAGTCAGAAAGGATAAAATAAAAAAAATATATAAAAATTATATCTATATATTTCAAGTGAGTGAAAAAAAAGAGGGTAAATGACAAATAAAAAAAAGATAATAAACATAATTTTTTGTATAAAAAAATAATGAGCAAAAGTAAAATAAAGACTTTAAAAAAACAAAAAAAAAAAATGTTTTTCTCACCACTGTGCTCGGTGAAGATGTTGGATCCAATGAGTCTTGATTCTTTTGGATTTCTTGGTTGTTTTCTTGTTTGTCTCACTGTTGAGCCGGTTGATATGACTCTATCCTTAGTTTGTTGAGCACCCATAGTTTAACAATTACCATATCACTCCAACAAATAAATAAAACAAAAAAAAAAAAAAAACAATAACAAGTAACTTTAAATAGTTACTATTTCATTTTCCCACATTAACACAATTTCATCAGACACTTTTATAACAATTCTATATATAATTCTATTATTATTTTTTAATTTTTTTCAATACATTTGTCTCATGCACCGGTTACAAGTCTGGCATTCCCCTCAACGACAAGAATCACCTTCTCCCCCCCAACCCCCCCTGAGCCACGTTCAATTTCCGGCACCCTGATTACATTTATCAAGTCCCTCACAAACAAAACTATCATTCAACAAGGAAGTAAACCAATAATAATGATAATTAATCAAAAAAAAAAAAAAATTCACAAATTTACTCCAAAAAAAAAAAATAATGTAAAAATTAACAAAAAATAACGTTGCACCCAGTTGTCGATTATGTTTATCACTTAATAAAATTAAATTAAAAACAAATATTTAAAAAAAATTACGCACTATTGTAGAATTTCTTTTTGCAATTAAAAAAAAATATTTATATTTGACATTTTTTAATTTTTTTTTTTTGTTGTTTATTGTAACTTGATGTAAATGTTTTTGATATTTGTTTATTATTAATGTGTTATCAGTTATTTAAGACACATGTCAAATGAGATATATATTTGATGTTAATGTTACAGCCATACTTGACAGTTTTTTTATTTTTATTTTTTTTTGACGTTAGTTATTTGGCCTCCCAAGTGACACACTACAGGGGCGAGGAAATCAGAGGAAACTGACTTGTGTCTCTCTGCTTGTCTCAGTGGGGGTTTGTGTATACATATATGTATATATGATTTTTTTATATATCTGCAAGTGTATCAAAACCCCTCCCAACCCTCTTTCGATTACTTGATACTTGATCGAGGGAGTCCTTGCTTTTCACTCTTATGAATAAAAAAAAAAAAAAAAAAACACAGAAACAAGCAAGAACAAGTCTAAACTTGAAGAGCAGCTTGGAGCAGCTATCTTTTTATTTTTCACAATTTATGTTTGAAGAGTGATTTATATATGTACATTATGATGCATTAATGATCCTTTTAGTAATTTTAAAAAATTGACTAAAAAATAATATGGCTTCTGAAAAAAAAAAAATAATACACAATGACAAGTCGCGATTACTCAAAAAAATAATATTATGAAAATATATTGAGAGAAAAAAATTAATCACCAACAATGTAATTATAGATAAATTTATATGTAAATTATTTTTTTTTATTATTCACAATTTTTTACTGATCATTTCTATGATATAAAAACAATAAACCATTGAAAGAATTATATTTATTTATTTTTTTTTCTTTGCTATTCAACATACTCCTTTTTTTTTATCTCAAACGCCATTTTGATATAAATACACCGGTAATTAACTGTTATTTACAAAATTGTTAATTTTACTGCAATTTTAGATTACCCTTTTTTTTTTTTTTAATACGCATTGCGCAGTGTCATGAGTAGATTAAACAAAACTTGTACTTGTACTTTGCGCTATCTAGAGGAAAACTCGCGAGGTTCAGGAAAAATCGAAATGTACATCTGTGTTGATCTGTGTACATCTTTTCCTTAAAATGTGTGTACATAGTGCTAATAGGTTATAAACATTTTTCGCACGTGGATCAACTGAAATAAATAAATAAATAAATAAATAAATAAAAAAGTTATGCATTCATAAACAAATTGTATGTAAATAAGTGATTGTTAATATTTAAAATTTAAAAAAAATGCAGTTAAAAGAACCTCCAACTCCTAGCCAAGGTCAACGATACAAGAGATTTGGTGATGAATTGGTTGTGAAGAGAAAAGGTGGTGGAAGTATCATCGATCGTCGTCCACTATTTTCTAGTGATGGAGAGTATGTTTTAATTAATTAATAATCTATTTAAAATAATTGTAATATTAAAATTAATATAGATAAATTATTAATGTTGTTGTTATTGTTTATAGAATTTTATACGTTGTTTGGAAAAATGTAATACGAGCAAATAGTACAAAAACAGGTGATTTTGTACGTGAATTTGAACCTGTTGATAATAAAATAATAGCAATTACATTTAATTCAGATAATTTTAATACAATTATTGGTTGTACCGAGAATGGAGAACTTGTTAATTGGGATTCTCGTAATGGATTAATTGTTAAAAAATTAAAATTTAAAACTCATGCTGATGCTAAAATAAAAACATTTCATGTTGTTAATTATCAACGTGCAAATGGTCATCAAGTATGTCAAGCTTTGCTAACATATATTGTTGAAGCTCATAATGACATTCAGCTAGTGCTTTGTGATCTTGATACAGGTGATGCTACAAAGTCAACTTGTATCAAACACATTGCTGATTATTATGTAGATATTATTGGTAACAATGGTAATAATTTGGTGGCAATTGGTCAAGATGTTGATTTACATATTCTTCGTTTGAATCAAAATTTAACTGGTATATGGCATAAAATTGGTTTAACTGGACGTAAAATAACATGTGTTGCTGGACATCCTGAAGAGACATGTGTTGCAACTGGTGATTCAAGTGGACGTGCTGTTGTATGGTTTGATTTATTTAAAAAACATCCAGCACAAGGAGTATATCATTGGCATACATTGCCTGTAACTGAAATTGCATTTTCAAAATCTGGTGAACATTTATATACTGGTGGTAGTGAATGTGTACTTGTTAAATGGTCAATTGGTAAACCAAATAATAAAACATTTTTACCACGTTTACCAGCACCAATAAAACATTTAACAATTGCACCAGAAAATCGTTATGTTGCAATATCAACATTAGATAATGGTATTATTTGTTATTAATCCAGAAAAAAAATTAACATCTGTTATACAAAATTTTACATGGGGTGTAACAACATCTAAAAAAAATTTATTTCCTGCTGGTTTAGTACTTGATCCAAGAACTGGTAGTTTAGTATTAAATAGTAGAACTGGACATGTACAATTTTTTGATACAAATACTAAAAGTCTTTTACATAATATTGATATAACAACACAAAATTTAATAACACAAGGAAGAAATATGATTATTGTTAATACAGAAGTAACTAAAATTGCATTAAGTAGTGATGGTACATGGATGGCAACTGTTGAAGAAAGAAATGATGGTATATCAAGTCCAGAAGTTAGACTTAAATTTTGGAAATATATTATGGAAAAACAAATATATTCATTAAATACATGTATTGAATTACCACATGAAAATGGAATAACATCATTAAAATTTAGATCAAATACATCACTTGATAGTGATAATTTTATGGTTGTAACAACTGGTAAAGATGATCAATTTAAATTATGGGATTTAGTTGAGCCAGAATCAATGTATAAAACAACAAAATATTGGCAATGTTGTGGAATTGGTGATTATCGTAATTTACCATCAATGGATGCTGATTTTTCAATTGATGGTTCACTTCTTGGTGTTGGTTTTGGTTCATCATTAACAATATGGAATCCTGTTACAAATATACTCAAATGTAGTTTGACTCACAGTCGTTATTCACAAACATTAAAACGTATTGAATTTGGTAAACATGAAGCTTGTCATTTAGTTGTTGTTGGATCATCTGAACATATTGTTGTTTGGAATTTATTAACTTTAACAATTTCTTGGAGTGTACCATTAAAATTAGCTAATTTAACTTCTGATATTAGCTCAGTATACATGGTTGCATTTACAGAAGATAATAATTGTAAGTAAAAATAATATAACATTATTCTATCATCAACACAAGTACTTCATAATAATGATATTAATAATTGTTATTGTTTTTTTTTTTTAAATAATTTTTAGTATATGTATTTACACCTCAATCATCAGAGCCTATTTATACAAGAAAAAATCTTTTAAAAGATGAAAGTACAGTGATGGGTGCTTGCTTTGTGCCAAATACATCAGAAAAAAATACATACAATCCACATGTTTGGCAATTAAAATCACAATTATTTTTCTTGGATTCAAATCAAGAACTTTTAACACTTGAAGCAGAATCTGAAGCTGCTGTGTCATTGGAAAATCTTACTGTCAATGGAAATATACCATTAACTGCATTCAGTAGCCTAATTGCTGATGAGTCAAATACAAATGTAGAAAAAAATGATTATTTTTCACATGATCAATTTGAAAAATCTGAAAAAAATGGTTGATGAGGTAAGATTATTAAACAAAATTTATTTATTTTATTTATTAATTAATTAATCGGCTAAAAAAAGCATCATAAAAGGGTAGCGAAAAAAATTGAACAATTTTTTTTTTAAATCATTTATTTATTTAAGTATTATATTATTGTTATTTTTTTTTATTAACTGTATTAATCACATCGCGCTAGTATTATTTTTAATGCCATTAAATCAACAATACAATTAACAAACACCAATTTTCATATGATGATAGAAATTTAACACAACTTGATAAACTATATTATGAATTATTTAATGATATTTTTTTGACACATAATATTTCAATAAATACATGAGTATATAATATATATATTTAAATGAGTGTCAATTGTCATTGACTGACATACGCGATGAGATATACATGGAAGCTCATGACTTCCTTTAACATAAGCAAAATGATTTATTTCAGTCAGCTTTATATTACTAATATTAATATTATTATTTAAACTTTTCGGATGGAAATTGATATTTAGTTTATCATTTGGATTAGCCTGATTAGTCGAGGGATCAATTTAATGATAATCAAACTCTGGGTAGTTAAGTAGACACTTGGCGGATTGCTGGTGTGATAACTAGTATCCACCCGCTTTCTGATAGGTCAGTGTTTGCGTGATAGACGATAATTTCTGCATCGACGAACTAGATCGAATTTCCTATAACGAAGGCAATGCCATTGTGGAATCGACCTCATATTTTCAGCAGCCTGAAATAAAATTAAATAATTAAAAATAGACAAATATATTTTAGTATTTTATTAAATTAACAGACTAGTTAACAAATTGAAAAAACAAAATTATATATATACTTGAAGCTTCTATTAATTATTTTTTGTTTTAAAAATAAATATTACTTACTGCTTCTGGATCACTGGCGGGAAAACCATGTGCCATTTTATTAATGAATATAATTGATAAAAATAATACAAGACAAAATATACTGAGCTTCATTCGAATTAAAAATTATTTAAACAAATTTTAGATAAGTTATTAATTATATTACAAAATTAAATAATGAAGAAAAGAAAACAAAAAAAAAAAAAGGATATTTTTTAAATATTATTTTGTTGTTTGCTTGAACAATATTCAACTGCTACTGAACTTTTAGATGACTCGGGATGATTTAATATAAAGCATATTCTCCCCTCTTTTGATGCGTGATTTTTTCTCCTACAAAATTATAGTCATACATGCACCACGACATGTGGAAACTTCATAAAACACGTGGGTGGTAATTTATATTTTCATCATTATTATTTGATTGTTTTTTCTTTAACGATTTTATTTTTATACTTATCAAAGATTTTTTAAAATTCATATTCACGTACTCTTTTATATCAAGCATAAAAAAATGAACACATGAAACAAAAAAAAAAAAAAAAAATTCCATGGGTCTTTTAAATAAATCAAGTTAACACTTGTTCCACTTGCTAAATAAAATTATCACCAAGTTTTTACCCAATTGAAATTATATTTTAATGTTTTTATTCTGTATGGTGACTTAAACTCTGAAAGGGTCACTGTACTCACGCAATTGCACTGACATAATCTCATGTATGATTAATCCCTGTCATATGACGTTTATTTTATTTTATTTTTCAAGATAAGTCTTAATAATTTTATGAATTTTTAATACTCGGTATATAAAGTTTTGAATTGTCAACTTGAATATATAAATAAAAATAATAATGAAAGTTTAAAACAATAGCTTGAAAATTCTATTATCTATGTTTATTCTGACATGAATAAAATGTATTTATAGTAACTAAACAATATTATTTTGTTTGACTTGAATGAATCAAGATAACAAGTAAAATTGGAAACAAAAAAATTTATTATAAATTGTATTAAAACTATTTATATTAATTTATATTTTTATACTTTTTTTTATAGTTATTGACAGTGTCATCACATACCTTACCACCAATAAGAATGATATGTTCGCGATTTATCATGTCGTTGAGGGCAACAAACAGTCGAGAGGCTGAATTACGTCGACAAATTTCATCGTAAGTATTTAAAAAACAAATTATATCATCAAATATAATTTTTTTCGTTGAAAAAATATATTACTAACTTGTTCTATTTCTTTGTTTTTTTACAGTAATAATGATGATTCAAATAATGACTCAGTTGCAGTTGTAAAAAAAGAATTTAAAAATGAAAATAAAAAACCACAATTTCAAGAAGAATTTGAAAAAAATCCAGAATTCGTCAGTTTTAACTGGAAATTTTTAGCTGAAATATACTCAGATAAATAATGTGTAATTTTTTTTTTAATTGACCAATAAATGATTCATTGTTTTTCTGAAAATATAATAATAAAAAAAATTTAAAAATTTATTTGAAACATTTATAAGTACGCATTTTAAATTTATTAATTTATTTACAGCAAAAGAAATGACGACGGGGGATGGAAGGCAGGAAACCGGAAACCGGAATTTATAGGGAGATCACGGACAATAAATTTTCAACAAATACTTAAAAGTATTTTTATGAATTTTACATTTATTATTAGTATTTTCATTATTTTTAAAATTCAAATACAAATAATCATTGAAATTTTTTTCAAATAAATAAATTATATTTTATTGATTTTTTTTTTTTAGTAATAAAGTCCTGGTTACTTAGTTTATTTAAATATTAAAAGGACAGTTGATTGAGTATTAATTTAAACAATTAATTTTATATTTTTAATATTTATGAAATTGATGGAAAATAATTTTAAAGACTGGTAGGATGTTTAAGCTTGTTATTTCTTTGGTCAAATTATTCCATAACTTTGAGCTGGTAACAACAGGAAAATTTATATATTTAATTAAATAATTCTTTTTTCTTTGAAATAATATTTGTTGATGTTGAAATGTTCCAGTTAATTCTTGAGCTAACATTATTAAATATATTATCGAAATAATCATCTGGTAAATATAATTTTTTAATTGACGTATTATTAAATGAATTATCTTGAATTTCAATTAATTCATTATTTGATATATCTAATATTTTTGTATCAATACCATTGAATGATTTATTTTCAATTATTTTTAATTTATTATGACTCAAATTAACCCATCTAAGTTTATGCATTTTGGAAAATGTATTTTCTTTTATATGAAAAATTTGATTATTTTCCAAATCTAATAAAGTCAATGTTTCATAAATACCAACAAAAATATCACCACTAATATTTGTTAAATTATTATTATGCAATGAAAGTTTTGTTATTTTTGTATGTAAAAAAACATTATTTTCAATTCTATTAATATTATTATAACTGACATCTAGCTCCATGAGATTTTTAAGGCTTTCAAATATATTATTTTCAATTGTTGTTAATTTATTATATCTCAATGATAAAATTTTCATATTATCAAGACCATAAAATGTATTTTCTTCAAGTTTATGTAAATTATTTTCATTGAGTATCAAACTATGAAGATTTATTAATTTTTTAAATGATTTTTTTTCAATTGATGAAATATTGCACAGTGGTAATTTTAAATCAACAAGACCATTTGTAATATTATCAAATGTATCATGTTTTATATACTCCAAACTGCTATTATAAATCTCAAGATAATCTAGTAAATCAAGTTTTGCAAATGCATTCTTAAGACTATCACTGTTATCATTTATTGTCAGATATAATTTTTTTATTGTTTTATTAACTGCTTGAAATAAATTTGGTTTTAGTGATATTTTACCAGTGTGAATATCAAACACTTCAAGATTTGGAAAACGTTTAAAATAATCTGGTTTAATATTTAACAACGAGCCTATTTTTCCTTTGATTCTTAATTTTTTCCAAGGTTTTATCTCAACATTATTATTTCTAAAAACTGATGAATTTTCTTTTGTTGTTATTATTAATGGTGAATTATTTTTTCGTTGGATTTCGACAGTACTTGGATTGTTTTTATCTTCAACATGATGATTAGTTAAATCATGATAATTACCACCATTATTATCATCATCATTGTCGTCATAATTATCATCATCATCATCAGCATTATGATATTTCATTCTGACATTACCAAGTTCTAAAAT